>NC_141697.1:264655501-265233001 GCF_964263255.1 Lissotriton vulgaris
ATTGGCTTTTGCTTGATGCTGCTGCAGTTAATATTCTTTAGGTAAGTGTGCTAGCATGTACTTTCAAAGTATCCTGCTTTTGCCGAACAGTGTTGGGATTAATGAGATAAACAAGGAGAAATGAAGAAAGAGACAGTAAAGAAAAGAAAGAGATGAAGAATAAGAGAGAGAATAGATAGGAGACCAAGAACTGAAAATAAAAGGCAGGTTAGAGAGATTGTGCATTGAGGCTTGAAGTTAATGCACTATAAACTAACACCATGTAATCAAAATAATCCATGTGACATGTGAATAACGAAGGTTCCTGATGCAGGAGCCATCGGAGAAGGGGCAGGGCTGACATGGAGAGTGACCAGGCAAGTGAGGATTTATTATTTCCTTACAGACTCTGTTATCGCTGGGGATCAGCAGCACCCTCATGTCCTTTAAACCTTTTGTGGGCTCTCACATTCTAGATTCATGTTAGGTTTGTTCAGTAAGGCATTGCAGTAGTAGGTTCTGGAGGATTATCGCGCAGGCTACATATCAGGTCATGTAGACTGAGCTAGATTTCTGGTGTCTGAGCCTGTGGAAAGCATTGCTTTCTTAGGCCTGAGTTTTTGAGTTTTGCCAAAACCTATAAATCCTATGATTATCACCAAACCAGGTAGGTTCGGTAAATTCACTGTTTGAATTACAATTCAAATGTGCTAGGAAAGAAAAAGTTACCACTCAACACCTTTACCACTTGAGGGGGAATTGGAGAATAGTGTGCCACCGTCGGCTTCTGCACTCTGATGACGAGTGACGCTTGTGGGAAGCTTTCGAAATGAGATCTGCTGTGCATCCTCTTTACGGCTGACAGACATGCCTGATTCTACCTACACTTCTCATTTTAATATATATATTTGCCAAACTTTGCACTCAATACTTCCTAGTGTCTGTTTAATAATTGTAAAAGCCTTTTAACTTGCTTTAAAAAAATTGGAGGGCTTATGTTTATAAATGACTATTCAAACGTACATATGTTCCTGGACTTGGTTAGTTTTTGTTGAAAGAGTATGATTGTGATGTTTCGTTGTAGGTATTTGTCTCAGCTGTATAACCATTCCTCAATTTTGCTAATTGAAATCTGCTAAGAACAAAGTATTATCAAGTACTTTTTAGGTCTGGGTGTTAACAGGACAGCTGTCAGACAAACCTTTTGCTAACAATATATATATATATATATATATATATATATATATATATATATCGTTGCAGCCGTCCCTTTCGACCATTGGCGTTTTTTTTCGTGGTTTTTGGGGTGTATCCTTCTTTTTCCATTCCAGTGCTTGCACTGGACTGCTGCTTGAGGGGCTGTTTTGCCACTATAACCATCTCTGTCTAATCCTTCTGGCTCACTTTCGAGCGTCGCTCTAATATGTTAACGCTACATGTATTAGCACATAAAAATCCAGACATATTGGCTTTGCCAGTGCCTGTTTAGCGTTTGAGATGACATCCGGCATAGTCTTCCATGACTGCCTTCGGCACTCATTACGATTGACTCCATGGTGATAAGCCTCCTTAACAGACCTTCTTCACTCCTGTGTTTGTAATGCTCCAAATGCAACCAATTTAACCTTGTCAGGGCCAGGCCAAACAGGCCATTTGGAAACGATGCCTTAGAGCAGCTTCATCAAAGTTCCCCTCAGTTGCTGTAAAGAAACTGGAAGACTTATGTTGCAGGTTAGTAACAGCTATGTGATAGTGTGCATTAAAACGAGCTGTCAGTCACTGCACTTTTAAAGTTTATACCAAAATGCCTATTGCATCTCTTTTGTTTCACCTATTTTAGCTGCTAAAAACTGAACATAAATACCAAAAGTAACAATACATACGTATCAAATGCCTGCAGGTGTCGTGTGTATGTTTAATATCTGATCTGCAGTCAAGGATACATTTAAAATCTATTACGTTACTGAAGAAGGGAGCTTGGACCTGGACTGCATTTGTGAGACCTGGCTGATTGAAATATGTGTACCCATACTTAGTACCTTCAGAGGCATATAAATATAGTGAATACAGGCCTGGTTGTATAGGAAGCGAGGATATACCCGATTCACTTAAGAACATACTAGACTAAATTAAATACCAATTAAATACATACATAAATCAGGGAGTTTTGTTTGTCTAAAGCAGTCCCTCATATACAGACCAAGCAATTGCTAATTGTCTGCAGCCTTCCACCCCACCACGCACCGCACCAGATGCTTCTTATTACTGAGCTTGTGACATAACTCTAAATATCATAACAAGCTGCTGAGTCCAGGTTATTTCAATATCTGGATAGACAGATCTGATAATGTAGAAGAACTTTTTAATGACTAAACAATTCTTAAAATGTACTCAACTAACACTTTAGTTAGGACATATGCTTGATTTAATATTTTATTAATCAGGTGGTATTTTGAGTCACAACCCCCAATGACTTGCCTGACTACAACACTATGTTCTTTATCATCTGTGTAAAAGACTTGATTAAGGGAAGGTTCCAAGTTTACCACTAATAGGGCGTGGAAAGCTCTTTATGTTCATTTTGAGTTCAGATTTAACAGCAGGCATTTTTCTCAATCTGATGGTACATATTGATTTGAGGACTTGAACAGCTGGTTTGAAACTGGACTCAACAACAGAGTTTTAAGAAGTAATTTCTGTTTTAAAACACTTACCTGGCTGCAATTTATAGATTTGGTAGTGCTGCTGATAGTTGTTAGCGTTCTCTGACAATACATGAATTCTTAACTGGCTTCCAGAATTGTCCAGCCTTTTAAAAACAATTATCCAAGCTCTCTAATCATCGGTCTAGTTAAACCTTGCTGTATCTGGCAGTTGTTCGAACTTGTTAGTGGGCAATTGAAGCCTTTGACGAAGGGCAGTGCAAGCTGGCTTTCGAGTGTCTAGAAGTCCGGATCCTGTCTCTACAACTTAACATAATGACCTGTGATCAAAGATTTCATTTGCTGTGAGCACTACCAATCATGCAATCCAAACTGACAGACCTCGTATGGTAGGGATTGAGGACAAGGATTTTAAATGTATTGGCTCCTTGCCTGCAAGGAAACAAATAATCAGCATTATGTCCTTGTGCATGAGAAGGGATTTAAGTTCCTTTTTAGGTTTTGCCTAGCAAATGCGCACGAAGTGCGCATGCCCTAAAAAACCTTATGAGTTCAATAGGGACTCGGGTACACGCCCCAGGCTCCCATTGGCTAGCTCCATAAATGGAGGCTAGCCATTGGGAGCCGAATCTGTCCGTCAACGCGGACCAGATTGGGAGGCGTTCCCGTGTTTTTTTCCATGGGCGTGGCCACAGAAGAAGGAAGCCGTGCGTTTGTTTTCGTCATTCCGTGACGACGAAGTCCAGGTGAGTGCTTTGTTTGTTTACCCTCCGTGCTGGGGCTAGGGGAGGCTCCCTCCCGCTATCCGTGTGTCCGTTCCCGCCCCGCACCCCTCCTCCCTCTCTCCGTGTGTCCGTTCCTGCCCCGGCACCCCCCCTCTCGCTCTCAGTGTGTCCGTTCCCTCCCGCTGATTCTCCCTCCTTCCCTCTCTCCCCCTCCCCTGGTGGCCCTCCTGTCCCCGCCCTCCTCCTCTCCCTGGTGACAGGTTGGCCCGTGCAGGACTGAGCTCCGGGCGCCGGGAGCACTATAGGTAAATAGTGTATATCCCAACTGGACTAATCCCCTCCAGCGCCCCCCCCTGAAGCGACGGTCGCCGGACCAGCTCACCGTGCCAACTTGAAAGGATGGATGATCGATTCTGCGGCGGGGGTCCTTCGCCTCTGCACTGTTGTGCTGTGCCTCTGCGGACATTTGCACCCTGCGGTTCACGGAGCTCCTCCTACACCGGAGACCTCCATTTCGGGACCTGCTGGGCTAGACGGGGAGCTCCCGCGGATCCATGGACTCTCTGCAGCCGGGTCTTGTGCTTCATCGGGAGGTCTTGACGAAGTCTCCGCCATTGGCCGCGGCATCATCGCCTGTCCCCGTGATGGCCGACGAGTGTTCGTGCATAGCGGGAACCGTTGAGCATCGGGGCCACCGGAGGACTCCCGGTGGCCAGTGGCCGGCTGAACAGGACAGGGTGGGTCATCTGCGACCCGCGACGTGTGCGTGGCTGTCCCGTAACGGGAGAGGAGCCCGGAGAAGCAGCACTCATGGAGCCCCTGCTGCCTGGCCCTGTAATGGCCGCCAACCGAGGACGCTCGTCGGGAACCAAACTGAACTAATGACCACAAGAACCCCCCCCCCTAACCTGGTACCTCCCACAGCAGGTCATCTGTGCCCCACAACGAAAACCTGGTTGCCCTGAAGCGGAAAGGGAGCGGAGCCCCCTCGCGATCGGCTGCTGCCTAAGCATAGCCTGCAGAGCTCTCTCCTGAATTGGATGGCAGGCCCAATAGTAGTACAGTTTTACTCTGTTACTGCGTGCTTACAATCATAATTGGCAGGCACCCCCAGTATATTGTGGCATTCATTTGAAAATGTTGCGGCTTAAAAAAGAAAATTTACAGGCACACAACTGCATTTATAGCAGCATTTTGCACCAAAGTTAGTGAGTAGACAACGGTTTTACTGTTGAATCGTTGAAGTAACTGACAGAGGAGTTGGCCTAACGGCTAGGGCGCTTGACCTCGGACCTGGGGAACCCGGTTCGAGTCTCGGTAATGTCGCCAAACCTCCTGTGATTCTGGGCAAATCACTTAATTTCCCCGTGCGTAACAAAATGAATGTGTGTCCTTGTCCTTGTGTAACGATGGTGGGAGTTGAACCTCTCAGAAAGATTGCTTTGTCCGTTTCCCTCAAAGGGCACACCCCCAAGAGATATTAGGGTTCATGTGATTTGTCAGGAAATCGTTTGTGGCGCATGTGCGCATGTAAAACATGCAAGAAGCCTGGTGTCTCGGGAACAGGAAGGCCACCCGTGATGACGTAAGTGAGAACATCTGACCAGGGGCATAGGGCAAGCCTCTGCAGACAAGGGGGCTTCCAGGTGCCCCCATTCAGCCCAACGCCAAAGAACACATCTTTCTTATTTACCTGTGTACAGCACTCTGATACCCTCGGGTCTTGTCAGCGCTATCTCTAAATAAATCAAACAAAAGAGACATGGGCGACTCATGTGCTCCTCATTGCATTTTGGAAGGGGAGGGGTTCATTTTGTGTTACGCCACTGCCACCAACGATTGACAACATACTCTGACTGGCAGGGGAAGTAAAGATTTCAAGACGGTTGCCCATCTGGGTGCTCCCACAATACATGATGACAGTATCTGGAGAACTGGTTGCTTTAACCTACGACGATCTGAGTGCTCCAGCATGACATGCCCCTCTTCTGTTAGCTACTGCTTCCGCTACCCTCCCTACCCCTCTTTGTTTAGCCACTGCTTCCGCTGCCCTACCTGCCCCCTCTTCTAATTAGCCACTGCTTCCGTTACCCTACCTGCCCCCTCTTCTGATTAGCCACTGCTTCTGTTACCCTACCTGCCCCCTCTTCTGATTAGTCACTGCTTCTGTTACCCTACCTGCCCCCTCTTCTGATTAGTCACTGCTTCCGTTACCCTACCTGCCCACTTTTCTAATTAGCCACTGCTTCCGCTACCCTCTTCTGTTTAGCCACTGCTTCCGCTACCCTACCCCCCCCCCCCCCTTTGGGTGCTCTGTCTTCCTAGTGATTCATTGCTGTACCCACAAATGTTATTATTCCGCTCCTTTGTTCGTACCTGCCACTCTACTTACTTCTCGGAGCTCTATCCAGATCTGCTTCCTTGGGGCTTGATTCTGACCTGCCCCATCCAGACATTTGCCCCTCTCGGGGCCATGTAGGCATAAGTTGCCATTTGTGTATCTGTATGTATATTTTGAGTGACTGTTTCTCCAAGAACTGTTGTACATAGTAATAACAAGCGTATATTAGAACACCCTAAGAACAACATAGGAACATGCGTTAATCAAAGTAGTTTGCATTCAGATGCACCTATGCGTGAGGGCTCCGCTGTCTATCTAGCAAGCTGATCACCTCATATATCTCACGATCCCTCTCAAGAGCACACTCATTCCTCTTGGAAAGACCAACCGGGAGTAGACCTAGTCTGAGGCTCAGGGCCCCCGTATTAGGCACTTTCATTCAAAACAGACCTGCAAACACTGCTCTTCCAAAGAAACTTCCACTTGGAATGTTGCAGGGTACCCTATCACATCTTCAAATAAGGAAAAACTGTCTTGAGTTTCTGCTAAATATTTTTGAGGATCAATATGTTGTGCTGCTTGAAGTTGAGACCTACACTGTGTCTGTCTGGCTAGCTTTTTTTTTAGGTGGCTCTATGTGTGGGTGGCTCTGTGTGTGTGTGGGTGGCTCTGTGTGTGTGTGGGTGGCTCTGTGTGTGTGTGGGTGGCTCTGTGTCCGACCGCCTCGTGAAAGATGGTACTAACCCGCCAACAGTGGGAATGCAGGCCGTGTGGGGGTTCTGGGCAACTAGGCGTTTCCTTTACACATATTTGTTTTCAGGTTTGTTAGTCCATTTTTGATTAATTGGCGTGCATGTGAATGTAACTCCCAGAATGCAAAAGGTGGAATATAGTCATGTGGTAACACGGAGGACAAAAGATCCCAGTTTATTTCCGATTCCGAATCACAGCTGAGCTCTGTGTGGAGAGCCCATGTCCTTCCCTAGGCATGCCTTCACTGGTTCTAGTAGCCCATCCACAGTCTGTGCCAACCGGCTCCATGGGGACATCTGCACTCCATGCACTTATTAGGCGCGCGTTCAACGGCTGATGCCTTCCAGACTCTGTGTGGAGATCCCATTTCCTTCCCTGGGTATGTCATAGCTGGCTATCCACGTTCTGTGCACCCGGCTTTATGGGCACATCAATAATCCCTGCGTTTTTAGGTGCGCGTCCGTATGCCGCCTGCCCGACCAGGCTCTGTTCACATAACCCTCTAGTCGCTTAAGAGAGCAGCTCAGCCCACCCAATGACCCAAATCTCTGTAACTACATACAGAGCCCATGTACTCTCCCATAATCATTTACTTAATAACAGTCTTTGCCTTCCAATGCCCCTCCTCTCCCCATACTCTCTGTGGCTCTATAGTCGGACCCCATCCTCAGTGTGTGTGCAGTCTCAGCCCAACTCCGGGAAGCTCCGATGCGCACACTGCCGAGTAACAATCTATGTTCTTGACTTTATATGTACCCCCCTCCCCCCACATTTTTGTAATTACTGCAGATTTTATGCGCGCTCAAAGTGTATGTTCTGTGAAAGATGAGTGCATAACCCAGTCTGTGCCTCCCCAGCCTACGTGTGCACATACACCCACATGTAAGTGCCATCTGCGGGCTCACTGAGAACATCTGCAGTTCATGTCCTCTGACAGGTTTGTGTTCACAACCACAGTCTCTGCATCTGCAGACTCTGTGTGCACACACACACAGCGCACAATCTCCTATTGCTGCATGCATATGCACAGTCCCTGTTCTTTATGCCCTACCCTGTTCTCTATGCCCTACCCTGTTTATGCTGGCTCAGCAAATAACTCTACAGTCTCAGTGAGAATTGGACACATGTGCACAGCCACTCCCCTTCCTGGTCTAGTGTACACATCCACAGTTGTGCTCCCCCAAGCACAATTGACTTGCTCTACCCGTACTGCCACAGCTAATATTCTTCCCAGGCTGTATCCGCAGATCATGCCCTCCCCATGCTAGATACACAAACCATGTGCCCATGCACACACACAGACTCACTTTTGCAGCGTGAATCTTTCTGGATTCACTATGCTGTGCATATTCCGCGGTTTTGTGGTTGGGTCCGGATTCGTAGTCTCTTCTTTGTTTTTTTTTTTTTTTTTTTTTTTTTTTTGTAGCTATAGTGGGCGTCGGCGTCACACCTCCTCGGGTGCATTTCCGGTGACGTCGGCATGCTTCCTGCAGAAGCTCCCACTCTTGGGCGCCATCTTCAGATTCTTTTTTCCGCGGTCGGGTCTGGATCGTTCCCGTTGGGCTCCAGACATTTTTGGAGAAAGTACTGAAAAGAGTGAAAGTTGGAGGAGATATTGGAAGAAGAAGACTAAAGAAGACGTCACAGAACATTGACGAAGAGGAAAGAAGGTGAAAACCTCGAGAACTTCGACGATCGTCGACGTCCACGCGGTCAGGGAGGCCTGAACGCACGAGGATGGACAACACGCCGTTCAAGTTCTGCCCGAACTGCAGACACAAGTACGCGCAGAAAGACCAGCACCCGGTTTGCAACCTCTGCCTACCGGTAGAACACAGAAGCGAGGACTGCAACGCCTGCGCCGTCTTCGCCCAGAAGACCCTCCGTGTGAGGAAGAGACAGAGGGTAGCACACGCCGCCCTCGGAGGAAAATCCCCGACGCCATCGCTGTACGAGCTGGGGATGTCTTCAGAGGAGGAGGACAACGCTGCCGCCGAAGACGACAGCTACACGGTCGTAGAGACCGATTACAAGAAGACACCTGATAAGGTAGGAGATTTGACGTCCCACAAGAACACGAGAGACTCTGAGTCTCGAAAGTACGAGGCCAAGAGCCCAAAGGCGCCGACGCAGCGACATCTGCCGTCCGTGACCACAAGCAGGCCCAGCGGATCCTCGGAGAAGGAGTCCCTGGCGCCGAAAGCTGTTGACCAACAGAAAGCGTCGAAGATCGTCGCCGAAAGGGACCGATCGACGTCGAGGGAGAAAGACCCTAAAGCCTCGGTTCCGTCCAAGGACCCGAAAGCCAGTTCGACGTCCAAGCCGTCGACGCCGGAAATCTCGCCGCCGAACACGGCGACAAAGAGAGGGGCCGAACGTTCCGAAGCCAAAAACGCGGCCGAGGTGGAAAGGAAAAGACGTCGGCTGGAAGCCGAGATGGCGAGCCTCTTGCAGCGGAGAAAGGAGGTCGCCGCCGAGATGAGTGCCTTCACGATTCCACACAAGAGCAAGCACGCCGTGCTAGATCTGGTCGAGGAGGAAGAGGAACATGTCGACGACCATGTGCCTAGCGACGAGATGGTCGACGACCGGGAAGCTGAAGAAAATCCCTACGAGGATTACAGCTATGAGGACGAAGAGGGCAGTAGGTTGGACGCCGAGTCGGTCACCTCTGACCCACGCGAGGAGGATTACCTAGACGTCGACACCGAGAGCCCGGAAGAGGCGGTCGACTCATACCCCTCGAGACCCTCGCCGCCGGACGACATCGGGGCATACAACTCGGCGATACAATCTGCCGCAACTGCATTCAAGTTAAAACTCGACGAAGAAAAGCAGAAACCAGACTTCCTGCTGGAGACATTGCTCCCAACACAAACAAGAAGCCAGTTCCTCCCAATGCTCGACAGCGTCTTGGCGCAGGGAAAGGAAGCGTTCAAAGAGCCCGCAACATGCAAGGCGGTAACTCCCAGAACAGAGAAAAAATACAAACACTCCTCGAAGGACCCGGCCTACATTCGAGGCGATGTCTCCGCTGACTCCATTATCACGGCCACAGCTAGGAAGAGGGCGAGCGTATCCACTACCTCGGGCCCACCACCGGATAAGGAGAGCAAGAGGATGGATCTGGTGGGGAGAAGGATCGAGCGAAATGCCGCGACCCACTGGCGCATGGCTAATTCCAACGCCCTGTTAAACAGGCACATGTACCAGATCATGGAGGGGCTGGGGCAGTTGGTGAAGGACCTACCCCAGGATGCCAGGCAGAAGGCCGAAAAATTGATCGAAGAAGGGAAAAACGCGGCAAATTCTTGCCTTAAGACGGCCCTGGACGGAGCAGACACCGCCAGCAGGCTCATGATGATGGGTGTCACGGAAAGGAGACACGCCTGGCTCAGGATCTCAGGGTTCAAACCCGAGGTACAACACAGTATCCTGAACACACCGTTCAACGGCGAAACACTTTTCGGAGCAACGGTTGACGACAAACTATGCCAACTCAAAAAAGATAACGAGACTTCAAGATCCATGGGGGCATTGCAGTTCAGAGGCAACAGAAGAGGCACCCCGGCATGGAGGCCCGGCGGGAGAGGTGGAAACCAGCCAGGTACATCGCACCAGGCCTTCCAGCAGACGCACCAGGCAGACTCACAGCCTCAGCAAGGTCACCAGAAGCAGTCCTGGCAGTACCAGCCAAGAGGTCAGTCCTTTCGAGGGAGGAATGGCCGTGGCCAGAATAGAAGAGGGGGGCAGCAGCCCACCTCAAAGTGACTTCAGACACCTCTGGGTGCCCGACCACAGAAAAGATCCCAGGGGGCACCACGTACAAAGGGGTCAGGACAATCTAGAGATCTACGACCACATGACACCAGTGGGAGGAAGATTAAAGTTCTATCTCCAAGAATGGAGAGAAATAACATCAGACAAATGGATCCTAAACATCATCCAATTCGGATACTGCTTGGAGTTGGAAAGAAAGCCAACAAACAGAAAGCCAAGGGGGAAGCCACCAGCAAGAGAACAGCTGGCGAGGCTTCAGGAAGAAGTGCAGGAACTTCTACAAAAACAGGCCATAGAAAGAGTTCCCTTCAGGGAAAGGAACAAGGGAATATACTCAACGTACTTCCTAGTATCAAAGGTCGACGACAAGATGAGACCCATCCTAGACCTAAGGTTCCTCAACAAATTCATAAGGACACAAAAGTTCAAAATGACCTCCCTACAGGAGGTGCTGCCGCAATTGCAGGTCGGAGACTTCATGGTCACGATAGACCTCAAGGACGCCTACCTGCACATACCGATGAACGAGAAGCACAAGCATATGCTCAGGTTCGCAATCGGAGGAGGCCACTACCAGTTCACAACGCTGGCCTTCGGCCTGAAATCAGCACCAAGGGTATTCACGAAGTGCCTCGCGGCAGTCGCAGCGCACCTACGAAGGCGGGGGATACACGTATACCCTTACCTGGACGACTGGCTGGTGAAAGCAAACTCGTACCAGAAGTGCAAGCAGCATGCACATGCAGTGACGAGCACGCTCATAAACCTGGGGTTCTCCGTCCATTGGAAGAAATCATCAATGGAGCCGGAGCAAGTGAAGATCTTCCTGGGGGCAGAGATCAACACCTTACAGGGCAAAGTGTTTCCCAGCGAGAAGAGAGCGAGGGCACTGGTCAGGGAAACTCGCCTCTACCGGAAGTGACAAGCTCGGACAGTGAGGACTGCGAGCAAGATCATGGGGATGATGGCATCGTGCATCCACCTAGTGCCGAATGTGCGGCTCCACATGAGACCCATGCAGGAATGGCTCCAGGAACAATGGTCACAGGCTTCGGGCAGTTGGGAGGATCTTGTGGTGGTGACGCACGCAGTGCAGGAGGAGATGGCATGGTGGACCTTGGAGAACTTAACAAGGGGACAACCTCTAACACTCCCAACTCCGACAGTGACCATCACCACGGACGCATCCCTGAAGGGATGGGGCGCTCACATGGAGGAGCTCAATGTGAGGGGTCTTTGGACACCAGCAGATGCGACAAGGCACATCAATTACCTCGAATTGAAGACAATCTTCCTTGCACTGAAAGCCTTCCAGACAAGACTGTACAGGCAAAGGGTGTTGCTACAGACGGACAACACCACGGCGATGTTCTACATCAACAAACTGGGTGGAACACAGTCAACAACGCTTTCGACGCTGGCGCAGGAGATATGGAGGTGGGCCATCCCTCTCCAGATAGACCTGCTAGCCATACACCTACCAGGGAAGGAGAACATTCAGGCAGACTGGCTGAGCAGACAGACCTCGGCATCCCACGAATGGGAGCTCAATGCTCAGGAGACAAGGAGGCTGTTCAACAGGTGGGGAACACCATCAGTGGACCTGTTTGCAACACACCAGAATGCGAAATGCCGAAACTTCGCATCCAGACAACACGAAGAAGGGTCCCTTGGGAATGCCCTATGGATAGATTGGTCCGGGAAATTTGCATACGCTTTTCCCCCTATACCACTGATACACAGAGTACTGAGCAAGTGCAGAGCGAGCACCATGACCCTGATACTGGTCGCGCCGCAGTGGGCGAGGCAGACATGGTACTCGCAGATCATGGAGATGGCGCAGTGTACACCCCACAGATTCGCCAAAAGAAAGGACCTGCTCTCCATGCAGAACGGAGAGGTGCTGCACCCAGAACCAGAGAGCATGAGCCTAGTAGCATGGCTCCTGAAGACGTAGAATTCGCACATTTGAGACTGCCCGAGAGCACCCTCAGGGTTTTTCGGGAGGCACGAAGGCCCAGCACAAGGAAGTGCTATGTCGCAAAGTGGAAAAGATTCACGATGTGGTGCAGGAGGGAAAGACTCCAAAATAAAATGAAAAAGGAATCCAAGGTACTGAAGTACCTGACACACTTACTGGAGAAAAACTTCAGCTCGTCCTCCTTGAGAGTTCACCTGGCGGCTATAGTGGCATACACAAGGGGTGAGATGGGCAGAAGCTTCTTCACATCACAAGTTGTAAAGAGGTTCCTGGAAGGAGAAAAAAAGGATTGCACCACCCAAGCGGGTACCACCACCGGCATGGAACTTAAACGTGGTCTTGACGGAACTCATGAAGGAGCCCTTCGAGCCACTTCACAAGGCCTCCTTGAAGATGCTTACTATGAAAACTGCTTTCCTGGTTGCAATAACGTCCTTACGAAGAGTGAGCAAGCTGCAAGCGCTAACGCTACAGGATGGTGATGAGGACCGACCCACACTTCATGCCGAAGGTGGTGTCCAAGTTCCACATGAACCAGTCCATACAGATACCGAGTTTTTTCCAAAAACCAACAACTAGCGCAGAGCGAGCTCTGCACACCCTGGACTCCAGAAGGGCGGTCATGCATTACATCGACAGGACAAAAGGGCACAGGAAAACGAAACAGTTCTTTGTGTCGTTCGCCAACAGTTACATGGGCAAGGCAGTGACTAAGACCACTATTGCACGATGGATCGCGCAGACAATCCAACTCTGCCACAAAAGGGCAGGAGAAGAACTGGCAGAGGGGGCACGCGCCCACTCCACTAGAAAAAAGGGGGCTACAATAGCCTTCCTGGCCAATACGCCCATACAAGACATATGCCTGGGGGCAACATGGGCTTCGGTGCACACATTCACGAAACACTATTGCGTGGATGTTCAGATGAACAAGGAAGCACAAGTCGGACAGAGGGTGCTCCAGCATATATTCAGAAACCAGAGCTCATCTTCCACCCAGCCGCCACGGAAATGAGAAACCGCTACGAAATCGATGCACAGCATAGTGAATCCAGAAAGATTCACGCTGCGAAACGAATAGTTTCTTACCTGTCGGTGTAGTTTTGCAGCTTGAAGATCTTTCTGGATTCACTAGCGAACCCACCCACCTCTGCCAGAAAGATGAGGCTGGAGAGAGAAGAGGTGGTCAAGAAAAAAAAAAATTATAGGAGGAGAAGAAGTAAGAAAATATAAGGACAAGTGGTAAAGAAATTATCACCTGAATAGAACATTGCCATTACTTCGGAAAAGAAAGAAACACGGAAAAAAGAATCCGAAGATGGCGCCCAAGAGTGGGAGCTTCCGCAGGAAGCATGCCGACGTCACCGGAAATGCACCCGAGGAGGTGTGACGCCGACGCCCACTAGGGCTACAAAAAAAAACAAAGAAAAGACTACGAATCCGGACCCAACCACAAGACCGCGGAATATGCACAGCATAGTGAATCCAGAAAGATCTTCAAGCTGCAAAACTACACCGACAGGTAAGAAACTATTCGTTTTTGTGTGTGCAGATCCAGAGTCGATGCTATTTTCCCTGTTTCAGCTGTTGCCATCCAACAAACATCATGGGGCAGGGAAGAAGAGCATTGATCATGTACCGGTGGCCATTCACTTAATACGCAGAGATTGGCAGAATTTACAGCTGGTAAAACATGCAGTGTGGGGCTTGCAGTGTGTGGGGCTCGCAGTGTGTGTGTGGGGCTCGCAGTGTGTGTGTGGGGCTCGCAGTGTGTGTGGGGGCTCGCAGTGTGTGGGGCACGCAGTGTGTGGGGGGCTCTGTGTGGGGGGCTCGGTGTGGGTGGGGGGCTCTGTGTGGAGGGCTCTGTGTGGCTGTGTGTGTGGGGGGCTCTGTGTGGGTGGGTGTGTGGGGAGGGGCTCTGTGTGTGTGTGTGGGGGGGCTCTCTGTGAGTGTTTGTGTGTGGCATTTGCGAGAGATTAAGCTATTGGCATTGTAAATGTCAATGCCATTTATTTATGTTAAAAAAAAAACATAAATAAAAATAATGTCAAGAGCAATGCCAATAGCTCTAACTTTAACAAAGGCAAAACCATTGCATTGTAAATGCTTGTTTGAGGGTAGCCAGGCAAGGGGTACTGCATAGATTTGGAGGGAGAAAATTCCAGATCCCTCAAGCAATGCCAGAAAAGGACTGCTTCATGCAACTCTCATGTTTGAAGTATCTGAAAGAAACAGGTTAGTATTAGATTCCTTACCTTAGAATATCCCCAGGCGTCAGACTGGATCCAGAAAATTTTGCGTAGTAGTACCCCTGCGGCTCCGCGTCGGTCGTTGCCGCCGGGATGACGTTGTCGGAGTACTTAGACGCCGCCCTCGCACGCGGACGTCAGTTCTTCTATTTTCCGCGCCAGCAAGCGCAGGTCAGGAGAAAGTGGTACCCTTTAGTCAATTTTTGACTAAACTTTTTGGAACTTTTTGATCTGTTTTTCGAGTCGAATGACTCAGACGGTGCCGGTAGGGATGCCCGGGTTCAAACCCTGCGTCGACTGCAACCGACTGATGTCGGTTACCGACCCCCATCGCCGGTGTCTGCATTGCCTGGGGCCCCACCACGATGACAAGTCGTGCCCCGACTGCCGGGCCTTGACGTCAAAGGCTAGGCGGGAGCGGTCCCGTAAGCGCCTCGAGCTCTGGCAGTCGGCCCGCGCCGTTCGAGGTCCTGGTCCGGAAGGAGGTCGAGGGACCGGTCGCGGGGCAGTAGTCATCATAGCTCGGGGAGTCGACACCACTCCTCGGGCTCCAAGTCCTCTGGTAAGAGACACAAGAAGTCGAAGAAGCGACATCGCTCTTCTGACTCCCCCCGATGCTCGCGCGACGCGGCCGGGGTTTCGGGTGACACCGCTCACACGGCTCCGCAGGCATCGCGGCCTGCTCCATACCCGCCGGTCCCTGGGCAGAACGCGACGCCGGAGGAGATCGAGGCCTTCCTCATGGCCATGAGGTCGCTCACTACTCCGTCGGGTTCCGCAGCGCCTTCGGGCCAAACAGCCCCGGCTGGGTCCCCAAGCGGGCCGGGTGCTTCGGCCCTGGCGCCGTCGGGTGCTTCGGCCCCGGCGCCGTCGGCGACTTCGGTCCTGACGCCGCAGGGTCCTGCTGGATCCGGTTCCGGGTCGTCGCCGGTCGACCTTACGACCTTGCCGGCGCCGGCCCCAAGGGTCTCGCCCCCGACGCCGTCCCCGGACGACGTCGTCCCTGGTCCTACCCTCGATTCGGGTCCGACGCCGCATTCGACGCCGCTAGGAGATTTCTACTTCTATGACCCGGCCCCATCCTTTGACCCCGAGTATCAGGAGATGGGTGGCGAGGAGGATTGGGAGGGGTCTGAGGACCCTCTGGCACGTGAGTGCCAGCCTTATCAGGACTGGGCAGGTGAGCTAGGGGATGCCAGTGGTCTGGACACTTCGCCAGACACAGGTTTTGTCTCCCCTCCTACCGTTGCTACGGAGGAGGGGGCTGCCTATAGTGTGGTATTGACGCAGGCGGCCAAGGACTTATTCCTTGAACTCCCCGTCGCGACCGTGAGGACTAACGTCCTCACTGAGGTCCTTAAACCGCAGGCAAGCTCCTCAGAGCCTCTGCTGTTGTTAAATGAGGCCTTATCTGACATTCTTCTGGGCACCTGGTCCAGGCCCGCTACAGGTCCCCCTGTAGATGGGAACCGGGCCAGACGCCACCGCCCTTCTCCGGGCGACCCTTGCTTCCTGTCCACCCACCCCACCCATGAGAGCCTGGTCCTACAGGCCTCTAACTCCAGACCGCATTCCCGACGGCTCCCCCCGATCGGGAATCCAAGAGGTACGAACAGTATGGCAAGAAGATGTTCTCCTCACTGAGGTTGGGGTTGCGGTCTGTTAACACCGCGTGCCTCTTGGGCCGTTATACCCACTCTCTGTGGGACACGTCGCGGCCATACTGCCAAAATGTCCAGAGGAGGCCCGGACTAAACTCGCCCAAGCCCTTGCGGAGGGTCGAGATGCGGCACGGTATTCCATCCGGTGTGGACTGGATACAACGGACTCGCTAGGTAGAGCGATGGCAACGACGGTGGCGATTCGTCGCCAGGCCTGGCTGCGGTCCGCCAACTTTTCGGCTGATGTCTAAAACACCCTTATGCCTTCAAAAAAACAGGGGAAACCTGTAAACCAAAGGCATCTGGTTAAATAAAGACTATTATAAAGAAAAATGATGCCTAGGACTCTGCTAGCACAATATTATTTAATGGATGGGACCATTTAATTATCCCATCCTATACCCAAAACATTGTATTTGGATGAATCAAATTTTATATTTCATTTCCTCGGGTGACCCAACCCTATATAGAGAACAGCAAATGCTTTTTTTATGTGTTTGATTTCAATTTAATTTAATCAAATTTCTTATTTATTTGAGTCTATTTTTGACACATTTAAACAAACATATATATATACACACATCACTTTTTACATATATACATATACAGTACATACAAACAATAATAAATTGGTATTGCGGTATATTCTGGTAGCCCAATTTTTTACATAGGATGCAAGCTCCTAGTATGTAGCCTCAGCATTCCTTAGACAGTAAGCTCCTCCAGTCCTATTTACAAAGAGTGTACCAGATCATTTTTAATTTTTAGATCCGTTCAATGTCCTTTTTACTCCTTGCGAAACCAATTGTTTCGTTTATAGTTTTCAGTATTTTGGCTGGGGTCTTCTCTCAAACAAAGGTGTCGACGCGTTTCAGCCCACTAATTTTGGGCCTCATCAGGACTTGGGCTAGTGCAATAATCCGTCTACAAAATCATACAAAAAAATTCACCAATTACTATATGTATTCATTATTACGTGGAGTCAGAGACAGGGTTCTATGTACATTATATACATCTTTTACCTATTTTCCAAAACCTAGGAGTGGTCAGGCTAAATGGGTATATCACCCCTCTTTTACTTTCTGGCAAAACCATATGGGGCTGTAAGACAGGGAAAAGATCTATCTATCTAGTTCCTTAGCATAAACCTCTGATCGCACAGCGTGCTTACACTCCAGAGAAAAAACGCAGAGAAAACACCCTGTGTGTAATATGGCCGTGCACCAATCGAATCAACCTTATTCCCCATAGTGCTCTATTAGCCAAAAGCATATTGCCTGTGCACACCTCAGTCAAAGTACTTACACCTAATAGGTATCCTCGGGCTTCCCTATAGATATTTATGTGGGTGGTGGCCCTTTAAGACGAGTCTGGCGTCCCAGCGTCTCAGATGTCCTACAGGGGTAATGAGGAAGCGTATAAATTCACTCGACTCAAACTATATAATATAGCGTATTAGTCCTCATCGAATGGTAACCCTTATCGCCTATAAGTACTTACTTTCCGTGGGTCTTCTGCTGTCTAGACTCTCTTCGCACAGCGCGGGCGGCTTTCTCTGTCTCTCTTTCCTTTCCGACGCCGTACTGCCCGACCGGAACCTGATATCAAGCCGGTCACGAGATGCAACCAACATGTAAGTCCCAGACACTAAAAAAGGACTTCTGAACCCGTTCTGTTCGTAAAGATAGAAGAAATCCACGGGGAGAGATATATATACATCTACTCTGCCGACCTTACTGATCTTTAGGGTTGTGTTCAGTTAAAAATAAAACGGCGGTATTCTATAACCAAGAGGGACAGAATCGCTAAGGTTACTTCTATAGTTCAAAAAATGGAATACAATACGTAAATTATAACTCTAAGTCAAACCCACTGTACAGGGGTCGAGGTGATATCACCCATAGTCTGCCACTCCGCACAATCTTTCCGGATGTATTATTATATAAAAACATCCACTATATACAGTTTTATATATTTTTAACAGATTTTTATACACTCAAGATACTTTCACCACAAACTCTATAATTTTATTGTCGCATGATTATATAGAGTACAACCTATATTCAGTGTGCCAACCTGCAACTGTCAGATATTTACCAAGTCATGTATATCCTGTTCAGATATACAAATGAGTGGTCAAATTTTATTGTGTCCTTACATCAAATTAATGCCCAGATTTCATCTCTGTCATTTAACCCGGTACATGCCGTCTTGTATTTTTCAATCAACCTTGCCTCTAGTCTGTCCAATCTCATCTTTATATCATCCTGTTTGCTTTTGCTTAGAACACATAGGACCGTCCAATTAATGTCACTTTCCTTGTGTTGTTGTTTTTCATAATGCTGTACCAATGGCGCTCCATGCACTCTACATTTCACCCTCGATTTATGCTGGAGAATACGTTTCTTTACAGCTTGTGTTGTCTGGTCGATGTAAAATCTATTGCACGGGCATTTAATACAATATATTGTATTTTTTGTGTTGCAGTTCGAGAAACTCTTTTGATAGTGTCTCTGTCCATTGATATCAATGTATTTTGTATCTGCTGTTTGATCACACGCCACACAATTGAGGCACCTATAGTGTCCTATCGTAGGTGGTAAATTAAGTAGTCCTCGCAAGTCACGGGTCTGGGATGTCTGGGGCTTTTCTTTTCTACTTGCTCTTACCAGACTCTGTCTAAGGTTCTTGCCTTTTTTAAATGCAAAGAGGGGCTTTTTTATTCCCAGCTGTTCAATGACCTTCCAATGTTTTTGAATAATTTTTTGACCTTGTTGGCCTTTGGGTCATAGGTGAGTACACATGTCAAAGGGGCATCTTTTTCTTTAATCTTTGGTACTAAAAGAGCCTCTCTTGGAGTGAACCAAGCTCTTTTCAGTGCTATTTTGACTAACCGTTTCGGGTAGCCTCTAGCTATTAGTTTGTTCTTTAGATGTTCTGCATTTTTGAAGTATTCTTCCTTCTTACTCCAATTTCTCCTAACCCGGAGAAATTGCCCATAGGGCAAATTCTCTTTAAGTGTGCGAGGATGGCAGCTTGTGAAAAGTAACAACGTGTTACGGTCAGTACTCTTCGTATATAGACTGACTTCTATATGGCCATTGTTAATTTCAATGTTGACATCAAGAAAGTTCCATTTTTTCGGGTCATTAGACATAGTGAAGTTCAGTTCTGCCGTTCTTGTGTTTAACCAGTTGTGAAAGTCTTTTAATGATGTGGTATCGCCTTGCCATATCATGAAGATATCATCAATATAGCGACACCAAAAATTTACCTTGATCTTAAAAGGATTGGTGTCGCTATATATCCACTTTTTTTCATATTCTGCCATGACTAGATTGGCAATTTCTGGGGAGAAACTACATCCCATTGCCACCCCTGAGACTTGTAAATATAGTTGACCTTTGTAATCAAAAAAGTTGTTTTTTAGGCAAATAGTTGCCAGTTTGACTAAAAAGTCCGTGGGTACCTGATGAGGTTGTGGCCGCTGTTCTAATACATGTTTCATCACTGCAATAGCTTCGTCTTGCGGAATGTTCGTGTATAGTGATTCTATATCAAATGACACTAACAGTTGGTTCTCGCAATCGAAAGGACGTCCCTCTGTCTTATTTATGAAATCCATTAAGCCACAGGCCGAAACAATGGGCCTAATCGGTGGATCTGTGGTGGATTTATGCACTTTGGGCATTACATATATATTTGGGACTTTATTATTGTCTGAATTGAGGAAATCAATTCAGACAATAATAAATTTCGGCCTGTGGCTCAATGTTAGAACCCCTAGCCAAATACATTGATGTTTTCCTCATCCCTTTGGTTAAAGAGACTCAATCTTATATAAGGGACACAATGGATTTCATAAATAAGACAGAGGGACGTCCTTTCGATTGCGAGAACCAACTGTTAGTGTCATTTGATATAGAATCACTATACACGAACATTCTGCAAGACGAAGCTATTGCAGTGATGAAACATGTATTAGAACAGCGGCCTAGACCTCATCAGGTACCCACGGACTTTTTAGTCAAACTGGCAACTATTTGCCTAAAAAACAACTTTTTTGATTACAAAGGTCAACTATATTTACAAGTCTCAGGGGTGGCAATGGGATGTAGTTTCTCCCCAGAAATTGCCAATCTAGTCATGGCAGAATATGAAAAAAAGTGGATATATAGCGACACCAATCCTTTTAAGATCAAGGTAAATTTTTGGTGTCGCTATATTGATGATATCTTCATGATATGGCAAGGCGATGCGACATCATTAAAAGACTTTCACAACTGGTTAAACACAAGAACGGCAGAACTGAACTTCACTATGTCTAATGACCCAAAAGAATTGAACTTTCTTGATGTCAACATTGAAATTGACAATGGCCATATAGAAGTCAGTCTATATACGAAGAGTACTGACCGTAACACGTTGTTACTTTTCACAAGCTGCCATCCTCGCACACTTAAAGAGAATTTGCCCTATGGGCAATTTCTCCGGGTTAGGAGAAATTGTAGTAAGAAGGAAGAAAACTTCAAAAATGCAGAACATCTAAAGAACAAACTAATAGCTAGAGCAGAGGTCTTCAAACTTTTGGATGCCGAGACCCCCCTGTCAACATTTTCAAGCGTAAGGACCCCCTCCTGACAAAAATTTCTAAACCTCTAGGTTATGAGGAAGGTGAGGACCAAATTATGTGACAGGCTTGACTAAATTGTGTGAGTAGAAAATGTAAATAATGTTCTGTGATGCTGCGTATTTTGGGGTAGCATTGCTTTATTAATTAGAATTTTTTTAAACACAGTAATACTGAGGAAAGATTTCACCCCATCAGTACCAGTTTATAACCAAAATACAGCAATTAACATCAGAAAGATGTCTAGTCAACCTCTGTGAAGGGCCTCCCAATACGCAGGAATAAGCGCTGCCACATTAGAAACTCACCTGGGCATGGCCGGGAGCAGCAAGGGTGAGTGCATGGTGATCAGTGTGAGTGCATGGTGATCAGTGTGAGTGTAAGGTGATCAGTGTGAGTGCATGGTGATCAGTGTGAGTGCAGGGGGAGCGGGTGAATAGTGCGAGTGCAGGGTGAGCGGGTGAATAGTGTGAGTGCAGGGTGAGCGGGTGAATAGTGTGAGTGCAGGGTGAGCGGGTGAATAGTGTGAGTGCTTGGTGATCAGTGTGAGTGCATTGTGATCAGTGTGAGTGCATTGTGATCAGTGTGAGTGCATTGTGATCAGTGTGAGTGCATTGTGATCAGTGTGAGTGCATTGTGATCAGTGTGAGTGCATTGTGATCGGTGTGAGTGCATTGTGGTCAGTGTGAGTGCATGGTGATCGCTATGAGTGCATGGTGATCGCTATGAGTGCATGGTGATCGCTATGAGTGCATGGTGATCGCTATGAGTGCATAGTGATCGCTATGAGTGCATGGTGATTAGTGTGAGTGCATTGTGATCGTTGGGAGTGCAGGGTGAACGTGAAAGTGAAGGCGAGAATGAGATGTGAGTAGTCTGAAAGCAGGGTGCATTCCCAAAAACTTGAAGCGTAGAGTTTCAGATATAAGTTAAATTATTGCTATAATGGCATTATCAGGGTTCGAGGGTGGAGGAAATAAATAATGTGCTGATCCTGCAACAAATTTACAGTCTAATGATTAGGGTTACCAGCTCATTATTTTGATGGCGCAGAAATAAGCAGTCACCTACAGCTGTATTTTTTGCACTTATCTGTGAATACTTAGAACAGCAAATATAAATAGAAAGCACTTTCAATTGTGTTCTAGGGATGCCTTAATGATCCATGACTAATAATTAAAGAGAATAAAGACAGAACAGTCACATACCTACTTGGCATACATACTTTTTTATTTATAACTCAAATTAGTGTCAAGAGTAGGCCTCTGCAGGATCTTTAAACAACACATAGCAGGCATGTTTCTTTTGGCAACCCAACTTTACATTTCTTTTCATTAAATGCATTCTCACACTACAGCAGTAAGTGTAAAAAATACAAATGTAAGAAATAGGCAGAGTGGGGGCCCAGGGGGTACTGGAACCATAAAAAAACGACTATTTAGTAATCAGTTAACAAAGGCATGTAAATATGCTAATGGTCTTTAAAGACCTGTGAAAACTCGGGCCGGAGATAAGACTCCAGACACTGCCCAGAGGCTCCAGGAGCGCGAGCTGCACTGAGGCACAGGATGGGGGAGGAGGGGGGCTGAAGCCCTGGAGGCAGAAGTGACACTGTGAAGGCGCGACCCCCTTTGCATCGTTCCACGGCCCCCCTGGGGGTCGCGCCCCATAGTTTGAAGACCCCTGAGCTAGAGGCTACCCGAAACGGTTAGTCAAAATAGCACTGAAAAGAGCTTGGTTCACTCCAAGAGAGGCTCTTTTAGTACCAAAGATTAAAGAAAAAGATGCCCCTTTGACACGTGTACTCACCTATGACCCAAAGGCCAACAAGGTCAAAAAAATTATTCAAAAACATTGGAAGGTCATTGAACAGCTGGGAATAAAAAAGCCCCTCTTTGCATTTAAAAAAGGCAAGAACCTTAGACAGAGTCTGGTAAGAGCAAGTAGAAAAGAAAAGCCCCAGACATCCCAGACCCGTGACTTGCGAGGACTACTTAATTTACCACCTACGATAGGACACTATAGGTGCCTCAATTGTGTGGCGTGTGATCAAACAGCAGATACAAAATACATTGATATCAATGGACAGAGACACTATCAAAAGAGTTTCTCGAACTGCAACACAAAAAATACAATATATTGTATTAAATGCCCGTGCAATAGATTTTACATCGGCCAGACAACACAAGCTGTAAAGAAACGTATTCTCCAGCATAAATCGAGGGTGAAATGTAGAGTGCATGGAGCGCCATTGGTACAGCATTATGAAACACACCAACACACGGAAAGTGACATTAATTGGACGGTCCTATGTGTTCCTACAAAAGCAAACAGGATGATATAAAGATGAGATTGGACAGACTAGAGGCAAGGTTGATTGAAAAATACAAGACTGCATGTACCGGGTTAAATGACAGAGATGAAATCTGGGCATTAATTTGATGTAAGGACATAATAAAATTTGACCACTCATTTGTATATCTGAACAGGATATACATGACTTGGTAAATATCTGACAGTTGCAGGTTGGCACACTGAATATAGGTTGTACTCTATATAATCATGCGACAATAAAATTATAGAGTTTGTGGTGAAAGTATCTTGAGTGTATAAAAATCTGTTAAAAATATATAAAACTGTATATAGTGGATGTTTTTATATAATAATACATCCGGAAAGATTGTGCGGAGTGGCAGACTATGGGTGATATCACCTCGACCCCTGTACAGTGGGTTTGACTTAGAGTTATAATTTACGTATTGTATTCCATTTTTTGAACTATAGAAGTAACCTTAGCGATTCTGTCCCTCTTGGTTATAGAATACCGCCGTTTTATTTTTAACGGAACACAACCCTAAAGATCAGTAAGGTCGGCAGAGTAGATGTATATATATCTCTCCCCGTGGATTTCTTCTATCTTTACGAACAGAACGGTTTCAGAAGTCCTTTTTTAGTGTCTGGGACTTACATGTTGGTTGCATCTCGTGACCGGCTTGATATCAGGTTCCGGTTGGCCAGTACGGCATCGGAAAGGAAAGAGAGACAGAGAAAGCCGCCCGCGCTGTGCGAAGAGAGTCTAGACAGCAGAAGACCCACGGAAAGTAAGTACTTATAGGCGATAAGGGTTACCATTCGATGAGGACTAATACGCTATATTGTATAGTTTGAGTCGAGTGAATTTATACGCTTCCTCATTACCCCTGTAGGACATCTGAGACGCTGGGACGCCAGACTCGTCTTAAAGGGCCACCACCCACATAAATATCTATAGGGAAGCCCGAGGATACCTATTAGGTGTAAGTACTTTGACTGAGGTGTGCACAGGCAATATGCTTTTGGCTAATAGAGCACTATGGGGAATAAGGTTGATTCGATTGGTGCACGCCCATATTACACACAGGGTGTTTTCTCTGCGTTTTTTCTCCGGAGTGTAAGCACGCTGTGCGATCAGAGGTTTATGCTAAGGAACTAGATAGATAGATCTTTTCCCTGTCTTACAGCCCCATATGGTTTTGCCAGAGAGTAAAAGAGGGGTGATATACCCATTTAGCCTGACCACTCCTAGGTTTTGGAAAATAGGTAAAAGATGTTTATAGTTGTATATAATGTACATAGCACCCTGTCTCTGACTCCACGTAATAATGAATACATATAGTAATTGGTGAATTTTTTTGTATGATTTTGTAGACGGATTATTGCACTAGCCCAAGTCCTGATGAGGCCCAAAATTAGTGGGCTGAAACGCGTCAACACCTTTGTTTGAGAGAAGACCCCAGCCAAAATACTGAAAACTATAAACGAAACAATTGGTTTCGCAAGGAGTAAAAAGGACATTGAACGGATCTACAAATTAAAAATGATCTGGTACACTCTTTGTAAATAGGACTGGAGGAGCTTACTGTCTAAGGAATGCTGAGGCTATATACTAGGAGCTAGCATCCTATGTAAAAAATTGGGCTACCAGAATATACCGCAATACCAATTTATTATTGTTTGTATGTACTGTATATGTATATATGTAAAAAGTGATGTGTGTATATATATATGTTTGTTTAAATGTGTCAAAAATAGACTCAAATAAATAAGAAATTTGATTCAATTAAATTGAAATCAAACACATAAAAAAAGCATTTGCTGTTCTCTATATAGGGTTGGGTCACCCGAGGAAATGAAATATAAAATTTGATTCATCCAAATACAATGTTTTGGGTATAGGATGGGATAATTAAATAGTCCCATCCATTAAATAATATTGTGCTAGCAGAGTACTAGGCATCATTTTTCTTTATAATAGTCAAAACACCCTTATGGACATGCCGTTTGATGGCCATCGCCTCTTTTGCGACAAGGCAGACAGTGCGCTTGAGCGCTTTAAGGACTCCAGGGCTACGTCCAAGTCCTTGGGCCTGTCGGGCCCGCGGCAGCAGCCAGCTGCCTTTCGCTCCTTTCGTGGCCAAGGAAGGGGAGCCCCCACACGTCCTGCCAGCCATGGGCCGCAGACTAACATCCAGCGCGGTGGCGGACGTGGTAACGGCCGTGGCGGTGCCCGGGGACAACAGCGAGACCAGTCCACATCCACCCCCGCAGTATCCGCCTCAAAGCCTTCATAGTCCGAGCTTTCATGCCCACATGACGCCAGTGGGGGGCAGGGTTCGCCATCACCTCCTTCACTGGCGCAACATCACTTCGGACAGATGGGTGCTGCAAATCGTCCGAAGGGGCTACTCTCTCCCCTTCGAGGCGACCCCTCCAGCCATGCCACCGCAGTACCACCGCGTGTCGGGGGATCACTTGAATCTTCTGCGAGAGGAAGTTACGGCCCTCTTGGCCAAGGGGGCCATCGAGCGCGTTCCTGGGCCAGAAGTAGGGTGTGGTTGTTACTCCCACTACTTCCTGGTTCCCAAGAAGGGCAAAGGATGCCTACGTCCTATCGTGGACCTGCGGAACGTCAACGGCTTCCTCCGGAAGGAGAAGTTCAAGATGCTGACTTTGGCTCAGGTTTTAGCTGCCCTGGACCCGGGAGACTGGATGGTAGCGTTGGACTTGCAGGACACTTATTTTCACATCCCCGTACTGCCGGCCCACCGGCGTTACCTGCGGTTCACGGTAGGCCACGAGCACTTTCAGTTTACCGTGCTCCTCTTCTGCCTTACCAGCACCCCACGGGTGTTCACAAAAGTGAAGGCGGTGGTCGCAGCTCATCTGCGCAGGTTAGGGGTTTCAGACTTCCCCCTACCTCAACGACTGGTTGTTGAAGGCGGGCGTGCCCCAGACAGTCATCAGCCACCTCCAGACTACGGCCGACCTCCTGCACCTGCTGGGGTTCTCCATCAATGTGCCAAAGTCACACCTGTGTCCCTCTCAGAAGCTCCTCTTCATCGGAGCGGTTCTAGACTCAGCGAAGTTTCGGGTTTTTCCTCCGGAACAGCAGGTTCGGGATATTCAGGCTCTGATTCTGATCTTTCAGCCGTTATCCTGAGACTCGGTCAGGTTGACGCTGCGGCTTCTGGGGCTGATGGCCTCCTGCATCCTTCTGGTGCATCACGCCATGTGGCGGATGCGGGCTCTACAGTGGGACCTGAAGTTTCAGTGGGCCCAACATCAGGGCAACTTCTCCGCCAATGTCTTGATCTCGGAGGGCACTGCAAGACAGTTGCAGTGGTGGCTCACGGACCGCGATTGGGTCAGCGGCAGATCCCTCTCCCTACCCCATCTGGAGCACGTAGTTGTGACGGACGCGTCCCTCCAGGGCTGGGGGGGGCACATGGGAGAGGAGGAGATCAGAGGCCTCTGGTCTCCGGCGGAGTCCCGACTCCACATCAGCCTTCTGGAGCTGCAGGCGATCTGGCTTGCACTGAAGGCATTCCTCCCCTCTGTCCGGGGGAGTGTAGTGCAGGTGTTCACGGACAACACCACCACCATGTGGTACTGCAACAAACAGGGTGGGGTGGGGTCGTTGACCCTATGCCAGGAGGCTCTGCACCTCTGGCAGTGGCTGGAACATCAGGGCGTGACGCTGGTGGTTCAACACCTGGCAGGTTCCCTGAACGCCAGGGCGGACGCACTCAGCCGTCGGTGCATGATGGATCACGAATGGCGTCTGAACTCGGACGTGACGCAAGGTCTCTTTCAGCAGTGGGGAGAGCCTTGGTTAGATCTATTCGCCACAGAAGAGAACGCGTAATGTCATCAGTTCTGTGCGTTGGAATTTCCAAGGCAGCACTCGCTCGGAGACGCTTTTTGTCGTGAGTGGAGCTGCGGTCTGTTGTACGCCTTTCCGTCTATACCACTTCTGCCCAGAGTGCTGAAGAAGATCAGACGTGACCGGGCCCAAGTTATCCTTGTGGAAAAGTGTTGCTCAATGGTTAGAGTGACAGACCCTGATGCAGAGGTCTGGCCCGGGACCAGGGTTCAATTCCCGCCTCGGCGGGTCTTGGGCTCAATTTCCTCGGACCTGATAATTCTCGCCTTGGTGCCTATTCTAATCATGGGTCCCACTCTGTAACTCTAGGCAATAGCTTGCTTAATCTCCACAATGGCCCCAACAGCGCTGGGATGCCTGGCTTCACCTTGGCGGTGCCCAGGAGTGGACATTTCACAGGGAAAAGCCAGGAAGGGTTCCACAGCGGTATGCGTACAGCGCCAGGAAACCCCGGTTGGGGTATAAGTATGCTTTACAAGTAGAAATTTAATTAATACAATTGTGGCTCCGGACTGGGCACGAAGATACTGGTATCCCGAGCTTCTCAGCATGTCTGTCGATCCCCGATTCATCTGCCTCTTCAGGAGGACTTTCTGTCACAGCAGGGGACTGTCCTCCACCCGAACCAGTCCAGTCTCTATTTACATGCGAGGAGATTGAGCGGCGGCAGTTGAGGCCATTTGACTTGCCTCCTGAAGTCTGTAATGTGATTCTGGCAGCCAGGCATCCCTCCACAAAGTCGGGATACGCCTGCAGGTGGAACAAATTTGTGGCATGGTGCACAGCCAAGGCTGTTTCCCAGCAGGGCTCTGCTCTGGGCACTATCAAGGGCTACCACTCTGCTATTTCAGCCTTCTTAAGGCTCCCTGATCAGCCCTCTTTGTTCAAGTCCCCAGTTGTAAATAGGTTTTTGAAGGGCATCACTCATATGTTTCCTCCTGTTCCTTTTGTGATGCCTCAGTGGGACTTGAACCTTGTTCTGACTTATCTGATGTGCGCTCCTCTCGAGCCACTTCATAACTGTCCTCTTCATCTCCTTACTCTCAAGATTGCATTCCTTGTTGCCATCACCTCTGCCAGGAGGGTGAGTGAGCTCCAGGCTCTTCCCTCTAAACCTCCTTTCCTTTTGGTCCATCCGGACAAGGTTGTGTTGCGGACAAGGCCCTCTTTCCTGCCCAAGGTAGTCACAGCCTTCCACATCGGGCAGTCCATCACCTTGCCCACCTTCTTTCTGCCTCCGCATCCCTCGAAAGAGGAAGAGAGGCTCCACCGTCTGGACCCAAAACGTGCGCTCTCATTATATTTGAATCGCACGCGCCAGTTCTGGGTGGATGACCAACTCTTTGTTGGTTACGTGGGCGCTAAGAAAGGTCGGCGGTGCACAAGCGGACCATCTCTCGGTGGGTCGTGTTGTGCATCAAGGTATGCTATTCTTTGACTAAAAAGAACCCTCCTCCTGTTGGGCTGAGGGCTCATTCCACTCGGGCCTCGGCGGCTACTACTGCCCTGGGTCGGGGAGTCCCCTTGCAGGACACCTGTCAGGCAGCTACATGGGCCTCGCTGCACACGTTTGTAAGACACTACTGCCTGGACAGCCAAGTCCGGAGAGATGGCTTTTTCGGCCGTTCCGTTCTCCCAGACTTTCTGGTGTGATCATTGGTTCGCAGACCCCCCACCGGGGTTGGTATTGCTGGGGTATCTATTCTAAGGTAAGGAATCTAATACTAACCTGTTTCTTTCAGATGCACAAGTTACTTACCTTCGGTAACGATATATCTGTAAGAAACAGTAGTTAGTATTAGATTCCTTACCGCCCCACCCATCCTCCCCATTCTGCGAACCGATATCTAGGGTTAAGGTCATCCCCTTTCAGGGCCCTAGTTTCATGGCACCAGTGTTGGTTTTTATCATGGCTCTGCGTTTCTGGTGCGGAAAAGCTATGTATAAGAACTGACGTCAGCGCGTCTGGGTGGCGTCTAAGTACTGCGACGTCATCCCAGCGCCAACGACACCGACGACGGACGCAGAGCCGCAGACGACGCCTACCGACGCGCAGGGGTACAGCTATGCAAAATTTTCCGGATCCAGTCTGACGCCTGGGGATATTCTAAGGTAAGGAATCTAATACTAACTACTGTTTCTTACAGATATATCGTTACAGAAGGTAAGTAACTTGTGCAATGGGGTTCGAATAGGTATTCGGAGCCTTCTACTGCACTGAGTGTTTTCGGGATTCGCTTGGGATCAGCGGCCCCCCATTTCCGTTAAGTCTTCTGCTCATTTCATCTTCCACGTCTAACTTCCAATTAAACAATTTGATCCATCTCTTTGGGACCAACTTGTTCAAGTATGTATACCGTATGTAGATTTTTTACAATCTTTCCTCCTCTGACCAACTATGATACTTTTTCATTGCACCTATTCACAATAATGATGGGATGAGTTTGAAATTTTTAAAACAAATTTGCCCAAGCCTGAATCCTCCTCTATCACACTGCCTATTGACATCTAGCCAGGCAGTGTCAGAGTCTGTCCCATTTTGGTCACTCAGATAAAGTACCTTGCTCTCATTATGAATGCTGTGTTTGCAATATCCCCATATATCGTGATGTTCGGCCCCTTGCCATCCCATCCTCAACGATTCTCAAATCTTTTTTCCCTCTCTCCAAACATTGCCAAGATTCGAACATTAGACTCAGGCTCCCTGCACTGGTTTCCATTTGTAGACCACGTCACTTTCAAAGCTTTTCTCCTTGAGTGATGAAGGAGTTCACACACCATGACCCCACCTCCTTCATATTGACCTGCCCACAGCACTATGATAATTGCACCTCTTCTGCTTGAGGGCCCCAGATTCAGCAGGTGGATGGTCTTTATCAGTTTCAGCTGAAAAGACATGGATGTTACTCATCACCTTTGGAAATATTGAAAACCCCTTTACCTACTTCATAGTACTGTGTTAATATATAGTGGCTTTTCAATACATCTGCTTCTGTCCTTCTGCAAGAGGCCACCTACAAGGGATTCCAGTGTATTCTTAAGTACCCCATATAACTTAATGTAACTTAACCTGAGGGATAGGCCTGCTGTCTAAAGCAAAATTCAATAAGATCTGTGCACCCTGTTCTATAGCACTACTGTCAAAAGTCAATGTTTGCATTTCTGTCTCTTTTGAGTGATACTTTAGTGGGTCTCTGTGAGGACTCCGCATGAAACTTTGCTAAGCTTTGATATAGCTGTGCAGTGTAAGGGCTGATGCTAGGGTAGATCTAGTCTTCTGTTCCTGAGCCTGTAAATTCATTTCCTCCTTACCATTAGCTCTGCTGTCTGACGCCTGTGAATTGTGCAACTTATTGTATAGTTCTGCCTGAGCTTGTGTGGTCTGTGTCACGATACCCATCAGTTAATTCAGCGTTTCATGAATGTGGTGGATTTATATACTTGTTGCCTTCCCAAATTAGGTCTCCCAACAGTGCAATTACTTTTATTACAGAACCCACTCCTTTAAAACTCACGGTTTGACAATGTGCCAAGGCACTGTCTGTACCAAAATATTAAAATATATGCTCTTGGAAGAACGTGAAAAACCCTCAATGAAAAGTTTAAATCCTACCAAGGTGTGACCAGTGTTACTGGCCTACGTTGCTTACTAAGGTATCATTTGACATCACATTTGTTCCCAGCTCTTCTTGCCCATATCTGTTAAACACATGGCCCACCCTCTACATTACTGTAAATATCCCGAACGTCTGTTTTATGATTAACCACCAAGCATTTATACAGGTAGTCCTAGAGTTTAATGCATGGAAGCTACGACCAATGGCACATTTTCAGGTTGACATCTGTTTCGACTTCACAATGGTGGAACCATAGTTTGTTTGTAAAAGTTAGGTTTCAGTAAAAATAAATGGCTGGAAACAAGTCGAAAGGAGCTGAAGTTTTAAGTTCAGTATTTTCACTTAAGATACAGTTTTAGGTGTCGTTTGTTACTCATGCGTAAGGACTTGTCTTAAAACATGCAGACTGTTGCCTATTTGTTTATGTTTCGTTTTAAAGCGTTTGGGATCATTTTTTTCTTGTGGTATATAAGAACAAAGGAACTAAGTCGGTGCACGATTTCGGAGTTTCGGTCCTGCTAGGAGCAGTTTGGAAAGAGCTTCTCGGGTGACTGTCATGAGAAAGGCTGGCTCCCTCCATATGTCTCTGTGCTGCAGGAAGGATGTTTCAGTGGTTGTGGTCCCAGTGCTTTGACTCGTCAGTGACGTCTGGGGAGAAGTGTGCATGAGACACAGGGGGCTCTGACAGCTCTGCATCAAGGAGTCTGAGACCCTGGGCTCAGGGCACACAAAGAGGCTCTGAGGCGAGATGAGCTGGAGGGGACAAGAGGCCCTTCAAATGTGAAGCAGTTCTCACTCTAAACATTCAGGGAGGTGGCTAAATAAACAGAGGGGCAGCGTAATACAGTTTATCGCTATTTTTTCCATGAAGTTCCTGACGGCCTCTGGTTCTTATATCTACGACTCACTGCCCTCTTCACTCTCCTTTGCTCGGGAAGCCCCGAACACCCACCCTCTGTGTGCATAAATCTGTCACCTGCCTGTAATCCTGTGTAATTTAAACACCTGTCGGGTAGGAATGTGCAAAATGTTCCTGCCTCACACGTTGGGATATTTGCTCACCTGCTCATCCCGGAGAAGGCGGGCATTTGGAGTAAACACAGCTCGTGTCCGGCGGCGAATTATAAACACCAGCCAGGCACAGCGGAAGTGCACGGTGGTGGGTGAGGAAAATGTCTGCTACAGCTGGTGATTGCGAGAAAGGGCTTATTTTGAAGGCCTTGCCTTCAGCGAGTCAGTTGCAAGGATCCTGGAATGCAGGGGAGAATTTATTTGTGATATTTGTGAGGTTATTTGTAGAGCGCGGCGTTCGCTCCGTAGGGAGCATCTTGGCGCTAAAGATCCTGAGTGATCGAGCCTGAGGTTTATAAAAATTTAAAAATCCACACTTGTAGGTTTACATGCTTAATTTGTACAAAATGAAGTGCAGGTGCTGAAAATTTTGCCAAGGAGGCCACAGCTCACTCCTTCCTCCGGTGATCTCACTTTCAACACTCTCACTGCCTCAGTCTCTATCTTCTAACCTTGATCTGTTGTCTGTCCCCTAAGTCTTTGCTCTAAGAGTCTATCCTCTCACCTCTCTAATTGTTTTCTATCATCTTTGTCACACCTGGCGTGTTACCTTATTCCTTGTGTTTCTGATTTGCCCTCTATTCATTCTATGATACATATGAAGGGGTCCCAATTGAAGAATAACTTGAGTACAAGAAAAAACAAACAGAATTAAATTCAAACACATAAAGCTCTATTCAGTGAGTGATGTTATTTATTCACATCCGCAGTCATAAACGTATTATGCATACTTTTTAAGAATACGTAGTTGCCCAATATGCAGGCGTGAGTGAACAGGAAGGGGGGGGGAGGACAGAGATAGGGTATGAAGTGATTGTGAGGATTGGGGTGATCTGGGGAAAGTTTGCAGTAGTCACATGTGGTCACATAAGCACATTTATAAGATGACAAGACATGGGCATATTCATATTACCATCAATTACTTCTAAACATGTTATATATTCCTATCCCAGATTTTTAAACAGACAAAAATGTTCTGTTGGAAAATGGTAGGACACAACAAAAAGAGAAGTAGACGTTTCGACCCCAGTTGGTGTAGGATCACTTGCACCTTACTGCGGGGTCTTAATCAGGACTGGTGAGAGGAGGATGGGGTGGGAGTGTGGAAGGGCACCTATAATTAAAAACAATGGAGTAAGCTAAAGCTTTGCGCCTATTTTATTTCATAGGGGACAACAAATAGTCAAATAATTACCAGGGTGGCCACTGTGAGTTGCGTGGCAAGGTACTAGAAATAGGGGCAGGAGGGCCGTGGGGCTCCGAACGTCAAGAGAGCTATCCCTTAAAAAGGATAAGGGTAAATTTAGAGAATTGGGCTTGCATCATTAGTCCCACCTACGTCACTGTATGAATACAATATACTGTGCTTGTTCAAAAGGCATCAATTATACCCAGCCGGGTTAAAAAATAGAGTTAAAAAACATATAGCAGAGGATATCACAACACTCACATCATATATAAATTCATGCTCATGAATATTGCAAAAGGTCGTAGGGCATGAACAGATAAGGCCCAAAAGTTGTACATACTGTAATCAGCCAACAAACAGACTTAGGCATCAATGCGCCAGAATGAAGGGCATGACTGCTATGGCCCAAAGGTTAATTGATAGATGTAATTAGCCCAAAACAAAAACTAAAATAAGCATGAATGTGCCAAATCATAATGAAGCCTTTAAAACAGGACTGGCAAAATGCATGCCGAGAGAATGACACATTGCACCAAGGCAAACAGGCAAGATTCATAATCTTATCAAAAGGAATACTGCCCCCGATTTGAAATGACACATTAGACTAAAGCAAAACGGCAGGATTAACAATCTTTACAGAAGGAAAACTCCCTACCGATTTGAAAGGGAAATACTTACCGGATGATAAAACGTAAGCACTGCACTCGTTGTGCCTCAGATCAGTGATGGATACGTAAAATGCCCGACTTCGTTCTCAATCTAAATCAGGGAGAGGGAGGGGAGAAGGTTGTCAATATATACTGTTCTGGGACAAACTTGACGATGGAAACACCTATACAAAGATGCAGTAACCGCGAAAGTAGCGCCAGAGTGAATCGCGCTTTGAATTAAGATCCTGGACGGCTCCGAGCTTACATCTAAATAAACAAAAGGGGCCTTTAGTATTGTAATGTTATCCCAATTATCAACTAGGTCGTAATTAAATATGTCACCGAAACGGAAAACTCACCGTCAGCATAGCGGCGGACCCTGTCAAACAGAAATGAATCATGTAGGTAATGAGAGGTGCATTCCGAGACCTTTAAATAGGGGCAACACTCGTCAGCCACGCGGGCGTGCAGCAGCTACATGCCAACCGGTGACGTACTGGTACAGGCTCAGGGACGTCAACCACCATAGAAAAATACTTAAGTATTGAGCCCAAGTTAACGAAATAACCAAACTGTTGCCGAAATAAAAATAAGTGAGGATTTTTTTCGGGAGCTCGAATCATGGACATTATAGTTATGTTAAAGAATGGCAGAGTAACTGTGCAGTGGGGACATTAGTACATAAGGGGGGGGGGGGGCTTACGTTCGTCGCTCACATTGAATTACAGTATTTGCAGGAAATATCCCAACAATTATAAAAAAAGATGTACAGCATAATAATACGCTTCCGACGATCCTCCAGGATCGTCGGAAGCGCCGGAGGGACTCGGCAGCAGTGGCTGAGACAACTTCTAGCCATTACCGGACATGTGATCATGTGACACGGTGTTCTGTACAGGGGTGCCGGTACGTGCAGACTTAGCACCCTCAAGGTCCTGTTTCTATTGAGAAGACTGAGAATAGATTACCCCTCGAATGCCCTGATGAAATCGCAGAAAGTTGGAGCGATGAAACATGTCGGCTTAAGGATAAAATAATTATGGTATACAATTAACCATTTTTAATTGGCAGGTTTTGCAGCAACAGAATAAAAACGAATAGCCAGCAAAACCCTGCTCTATTTTTCTGTTTGGTTAAGGGTTTGTTTATGTACACAACATTTCACATCAGTGTTTATATTTTTGTCACTGGTTTCTTATTACCACTATTCTCACGTATGCACGACTATTTGTTCTTGTGCACTTTTGTCTTTTCACATAGAGAGAGTGGCCAGTGATCAGAAGTGGGTATACCGGTAATTGTCAGCCGGGAACCCCCTCGGGTGTTTCTACCGTGAGGCACTCCCTCTATTTTTTACACCTTTCTAGTTGTACTGAATGTGGACCTGTGTGTTTTTACATTGAATAATTATGCACCCTGACCATAGGACTAGTGTTATTTGACACATCTAGGGGATTTATATTGATAATAAGATATCAGACCTCATTTCCTGGTCGTATACATGGATGCGTCTCTGAATAGGTGAGGCTTCAGTTGATTAATTATTGTGTGAGTGGGGGGCAGCCTTACCTATTACCTTTACCCCTATAGATCAATGCATTTTGAACAAGCACAGTATATTGTACTCATACAGTGGCGTAGGTGGGACTAATGATGCGAGCCCATTTCTCTAAATTTACCCTAATCCTTTTTAGGGGATAGCTCTCTTGATGTTCGGAGTCCCGGGGCCCTCCTTTCCCCATTTCTAGTACCTTGCCACACAACTCACAGTGGCCATCCTGGTAATTATTTCACTATTTGTTGTCTCCTATGAATTAAAATAGGCGCAAATCTTTAGCTTACTCCATTGTTTTTAATTTTAGGTGCCCTTCCACATTCCCACCCCATCCTCCTCTCACCAGTCCTGATAAAGACCCCGCAGTAAGGTGCAAGTGATCCTACACCAACTGGGGTCGAAACGTCTTGTCTCTTCTTAATGCTCTCTTCTTCACGTCATGGCTGCTTTCTCTTTGTATCTGGTTTGCTCTTCTTTTCTTCTACTTGGCTCCGTCTTATCTATCTCCTGTCCTATTGTTTCTTTCTCCTCTTTACTCCTGCTCTCTCTCTCAACTGTATAACTGCTGCTGCCTGTGACCCCTGTCGTCAGCCTGTACATGTCCCTGCTATTTTGAAATCTGCGTTTTCCTGTTGTCATTCCTAAAGAAGTGGAAGATGGTGTGTTTTACTTTCCTACCTACGCCGAGTGCAAAAACAAAATGTACACCAAATAAAAATGCTTTTTTTTTGCATATATTAATCAGTGCAGTATGACGGGGTTTATTGTGGAACAGACGGCTGCTCGAACACAGCAGGTGATGTCACTGCTAGTGCTGCCTGTAATTAGTAGGTCCAGGGATGGCAACGGCATTGGCATCTACTACTCAGCTTGCTGTGACCCTGCCTGCTACAGCACAGGCATTGGCCTCACCCGTAATGCTGCTATGCCGGTAAGTATGGCTATAGTACCTACTGGACTCGCACACGCTCAGCAATTACCATGGTGGGGTGCAGCGCAGAGAATCTACAGGTGACGCCATGGCGCACAAATAGTTGTGTAGGGCAACAGCCGCATCGAGCACGTTGAGGATAGCAGCAATGCAGAGCTGCAGGAGATGCTACTCTGGCTACACAGCAAGTGGAAAGTCCACACTTACTTTTGTATATTCTTCCTCAAGAGCCCTCACTTCCAAGTTCCAAACGCGCTCTCACAGCTTCCTTGCCTCAACTCTGTCATGAGCCAGCCCCCAGCTACAATTATTCCAATGGGAGGCTTAGGCTCAGGCAGTGGCAGGGTGCTGCAGACTCTGGGAATAGAATGCAAGCCATAGTTTGTTGATGACTTCTAGGATTTGTGATCGGCGAGATGACATCATCACTAACGTGGTGATACACAATCATGCCTGCCTGGACAGGCTTATGCTGGCATGTCAATTAACATTTACCAGCAAGTCACCATGCAATGTATGTTATTCTTTTTATTTTGAATTTGAACAATTACTATTGAGACCACCACCTGCAGGGTCAGAAATTGTAGCCCCGGCCCTGTGAAAGAAATGCATGTGCTGAGCACCTGCTCAAATTAAGCACTGCTTGTGTTTGAATGTAGATTTTCAATTTTCCAATATAGACTTCTAGCAGCAGATTCTGCACCTTTTGAATATTACCTAGGCATCAGACTGGATCCGGAAGCTTTTTAACTGTACCTTTGTGTAGCGGAAAGTGACGCAGTGTGGCTCTGCACTGACGCCATTCCACCCGGAAATGACATGCAGGGTTTATATAGGCACACTCCCATGTGCTGATGCCAATTTCTTTCTTTCCACGCCACCAGATGCAGATCTGGTGTTCCTGCTTGCCTTTCTTAGACACTTACCTCGAAATTTCTTAGTGTGCAAGAGAGAGAGGTTTCAAGCCTTGTAGGGACTGTCGCAAACAGATACCTCTGACAGATCCCCATCAGGTGTACCTGTAGTGCCCGGGGTGGAACCACGAATTCAAGCCCTGCGGCAACTGCGCATTAATGAACCTGAAGCATTAGAAGATTCCACGGCTGGACCGCCTTAAGTTCTGCTTTGCATTTACAACCTGCTGTTAGTACCCTTCCAGTTTGTGTAGTTTATGGAGCCACTCCAGAGGTCGGTCTTTGTCGCACTCCAAGTCCTGAAGTAAGTGTAAGAAACACAAAAAGTCAAAGCGAGATTCTGTTCCCTCGCACCACTCGCATTTGTCTAAGCAAAGACAGGGACTGCATCACCCTTCTCGATCTCGCTCCGGAAGTCAGCCGACTTAGGAGCTGATCCTGCAGTTCGTTCCAGCACAACCTTTTTTCGGAGCCTTCAGCCTCTCCACTTTAGATCAGAGAGTTCCGTGCAGCCATGTTCTGTCTACTTGGATCCCTTTCAACTCCCTCTAGCGCGCCTTCGGGTCCCAAGGAGCTGAGAGGCCTTCCACCTGGGATACCTCTGGTGGGTTCGCCCTCGGCGCCAGCTGACCCCTTCACACTTACTTGCCTCCAACACTGCTGACGGCACCACGACCAACGCTGTCTCTGGTCACCACGATGCCCATGCCGACCTAGGCTCCTGAAGAAGTAGCCCTGATTGTTCTCTCCGACGCCATTCTGACCTGGACCTACATCATGCGTAAATCACCTGAGGCACCGCTTCCCCCACTTGAATTACCACAGGCTTGACAACAATCTTTGCATTCTCTTTTTGGGACTTATTCGGACAATGACGGTGACTTGGATGATGACTTTGCTCAGCCCTACCAAGATGACAACTGGTACGAGGACTTAAAAGAGGCTAGTAGCCTTGATACTTCCCGGGAGCCTGGTCTTTTTTCTCTTCCTGGACCAGCCACAGAGGAATACGCGTCCTACACCATGGTGATGTGTAGGGTGACCGAAGTACTTGACCTCTAGCTCCCCACCTTGGAGGTTGAAATGAATGTCTTGATAGAAGTCCTCCAACTGGGACAAACATCTGATGAACTCCTTTTTCCCTTTAACCAGACACTAACGGATACCTTATTGGGGGCTTGGGCCAAACCTTGCTCTGGCCCCCCAGTCAATAGACAATTTACCAAGTGCCAATGCCCTGCTCCCAGCCTTTCTTTCACAACACCCCTCACCCGAAGTACTAGTAGTGCAAGCCTCCACAAGTCGATCTAATTCCAACACATTTCCCACTACTCTCCCTCACAGGGAATCTTAGCGATTGGAAACATTTGGCAAACGTGTCTTTTTTTTTCTACCAGTTTGGCCCTCCAAACTGTTAACACCAGCTGTTTGTTGGGACGCTACCAGTCCTTCCTGCTGTGCCTGAAGGCCTTCCCCTGCACTATGTCAGGTGAATTAAGATGGTTGTGATGCTGCCATGTTCATGATTCACTGTGGCTTGAAAACCACTGATTCCATTGGGCAGGCCATAGGCACTAGCGTTGCAATTTCACGCCATGCAGGCTGCGATCCACTGGGTTCTCAGGTGATGTCCAGTACGCTTTGATGGACATGCCCTTTGATGGAAATCGCCTGTTTGGGGACAAGACTGATTTAATTCTTGAGCGTGTTAAGAAGAATAGGGCTACCACGCACTCTCTGGGCCTTTCAGTCCTGCCTCACCAACCCCAACAGTTCTACCATTCTTTTTGCAGATTTGGCCAAGGCGTCCCTTATTTTTTATTTATTTATTTTATGTGCTTCTATAGCGCCTGACTAGATCCCCGAACTGCCGACCCATCCAACCCGAAAGGGAACCCAGCAGTATGGTAGAGACCATGGTACCTTCGGCCCCATGGCTGAGGTCAGTGTGCCACCCAACCTAGCAAACCCACTCTGCGGCCCCACCTGCAAAGGCTCTTTAGCGTGCCCTTGCTGGGACATAGCCACCGAGTGGAGGCAAAACCCACCGATTCTTGCCAGGTTGGCAGGTGGTCACGTCTGACGTGTGGGACCTACAGATTGTCTGAGAGGGATACACCTCACCCTTTCACTCTACTCTCTGCCACGCCTTCCTTTGTCCTCTCAGCGACTGACAGAGGACCATCTCTTCATTTTTGGGCAGGAGATGCAAACCCTTTTGATCAAAGGGGCTGTTGATAGGGTGCCAGTGACAGAAGTAGGACGTTGTTGCTATTCCTGTTACATTCTGGATCCCAAGAAGGACCAGGTCTTCGGTCTATTCTAGATCTGCACCCTCTCAATGCTTTCCTGCAGAAAGAGACATTCAAAATACTCACCCTGGCCCAGGTTTTACCTGCTGTTAACCCTGAAGACTGGATGATAGCATTGAACTTGCAGGACATCTATTTACATATTCCCAACCTGCCGGCCTATCAGTGCTACCTGCGGTTTAAGGTGGGAGAGGAGCATTTTCTGTTTTCTGTGCTCCCCTTTGGTCTCACCATTGTCCCTCGGGTGTTCATGAAAGTGATGGCAGTGGTGGCAGCTCACCTTTGGGGGTCAAGGGTGCCAGTTTTCTCCTACCTCAACAACTGATAGTTGAAAGCAGGCTTGCCCTAAGTACTTGTCAACCACTTCTAGACCATGACAAACCTCCTGTCATCTTTGAGGTTCATCATCAATGTGCTGAAGTCCCAACTGACTCCATATCAGACGTTCCCCTTCATTGGAGCCATTCTGGACACGGTTTGGTTTCATGCCTTTCCCCCCAGAAAATAGATTCAAGGACATTCAAGCTATGATCCTGATCTTTCAGCATCGTTCCTGGATATCAGTGAGGGTAACTCTGGGCTGCTGGGACTGATGGCCTCCTGCTGGTCAAACACGCCATGTGCCATGTGCAGGGTGCAATGTCATCTGAAATATCAGTGGGCCAACATCGAGGGGATCTCCCTGACCATGTTCATATTTCGGAGGAGACTGAAAAAGATCGGTTGTGGTGGGTACTGGACCGCCATTGGGCCAGCGACAGGCCCTTCTCCCTTCCCCACCAAGAGCTGACAGTGATGACTGATGCATTGCTTCTAAGTTGGGGCGGGCATTTGGGATAGGTGGAGATCAGGTCCTGGCTCCACATCAAACTTCTGGAACTGAGAGCCATCCACTTAACATTGAAAGCCTTCTTGCCTCAAAGGGAGGCTGGTACAAGTGCTCATGGACAATACTACGGCGATGTGGTAATGCAACAAACTGGGCATGATGGGGTCATGGACCCTGTTCCAGGAGGCCTTGCGACTCTGGGAATGGCTGGATTACCAATGAATTTTTGCCGTGGCGGGATCTTTGATTGCCAGAGCAGACAAGCTCAGGCGTTCACACCCAGCCGGTCACGAATGGCAGCTACACCCAGAGGTGGAGGAAGGTCTCTTCCGTGAATGGGGAGAACCTTAGCTCAATCTTTTTGCCACTGCCAAAAATGAGCAATGTCGGCGCTTCTGTGCGTTGGAGTTTCCAAGACATCTATTGCTCAGAGACACGAACCACCTCGTGTGGAACGTGAGACGCCTGTATGCCTTTCCGTCAATACCACTCCTGCCCGAATTCTCAAGAAGATCAGGACATACCGGGCTCAAGTCAACCTAGTGGCTCCAGGCTGGGCATGAACAGTATGTTATCCAGAACTCCTTGGCTTGAGCATATGTCCTTTGATCAGGCTGCCTAGCCGGGATGACCTGCTGTTAAGCAGCAGGGCAGGGTTCTGCACCCAGGCCTTCATAATCTCCACTTTCATGCTTGGAGATTAAGTACCGGCAGCTGAACACCTTTGACCTTTCTCTGGAGGTGGGGGATGTCTTCTTGGCAGCCCAGCATCCCTGCATGAACACTATACATGCCTGTCATTGCACAAATTTGTGGCTTGTGTGGCACACACCAGATTGCCCCCTCCAGGCCACGTTATTTGACATTCTGTTATTTGTTTTGCCTCTTGCCTGCCAAGGCTTTGCTTTTGGCACAGTAAGGGATATCTTTCGGCTCTTTTGTCCGGGCTGCTGTTTCCAGATCAGCCCTCATTTTTTAAGTGACTGGTTGTGATGCAATTTTTAAAAGAGCTGCAACACAGGTTTCTCACTTCTCCTTTCGTCATGCACCAATGGGAACTTAACTTAGTACAGACCTATCTGATGTGCACTCAGTTCAAGCCGCTTCACAGTAACCCTTCCTGCGCCTTACTATCAAGTGTATTCCTCATTGCCATCACTTCAGCTTGCCGTGTGAATGAGCTTCAGGCTGTTTTTGTCAATCCTCCATACACTTCCTTCTTCCCAGACAAACTGGTTCCCTGGACTCTGGCCTACCTATAGTTGTGACACCGTTCCACATTGGTCAAATCATTACCCTGACAGCGTTCTATGTTCTGCCTCACCCCTTTAAGGAGGAGGAGGAACTCCATCACTTGGACCCCAAAAGAGCGTTGAGCTTCTAAGTAGATCCTACCATTGACCACTGGGTGGATGCTCAGCTCTTTGAGGCAAGGCATGTGCAGAGGAGAACTATCTCCCACTGGATTGTGCTCTTCATTAAGCTCTGTGACGCATTGGCCAAAAAGCAGCCTTCAGAAGGATTGCATGCCTATTCCACCAGGGCCACAGCTGCTATGACTGCATTGGTACTTTGAGTCCCTGTCCTGGACATTTGCCAGGCGGCCACGTGGGGGTCCCTCTATATGCTCATGACTATTTTTTGGACAGTCAGGTTCGCTGAAAGAGACATTTTGGCTGGTCAGTCCTTCCAGCAGGATATTCTGGTTTGAGTCCATTCACAGACCTACCTCCAAATGGGTATTGTTTTGGTATCTATTCAAGAGGTGAGGAATTTGCTGTTAGGAGAATCTATCAGAAGAACAAGCTACTTACTTTCTGTAACACTCTTTCTGGTAGAAACTCTTATCTAAAAGCAGATTCCTCACTAGCCCTTCTCTCCTCCCTGTGACTGGTCTCCATCCATTAATAAGATCACAAACTTAGGAATCTGCACTCTTTCCACCATTTTGCTTTTGAGGCTCTACGTCTGAAACGCAGACATTCTTTGAAAGCAATTACATCAGCACAGGGGAGTGGCCACTATAGAGGCCCTGCACTTCATTTTGGGGTGGAACGGAGTCAGTGCAAAGCTGCACGGCCCAACCTTACAATGTGCATAGGAACTGGTGAAACTTTTCCGGATCCAGTTTGATGTCTGGGGAATATATAAAAGGTCGGGAATCCGCGGCTAGATAGGATCTCTAACAGAAAGAACATTATGAAGGTAAGTAACATGTTCATCTGGGATTCACAAAAAAATTCAAAAGCGCTCCTGGCCAGCAGGCAAATAGCTCTGTGAATATGGGTCACTGTGATTACAATGAAGAAATGCATAGCACCCTTTGGGTAAGAGCAGACGTCAGTAAGTTAAGTGAGACATTTGTGTATGTTGAAATACAGAGGTTGGATGGAACCCCCATGGGTTCCACTTTGCATTTAGCCTGGGCTGTGAGGTGATTATCTATCCTGCTTCTTTCCACAGGCTTCCTGCATCTAAGGAAATTGTGGAGTTGCTGGAAAACCTGTGTGTCTTTTGGACAAGAAGCCGTCCAATATAAGCTCTTTTTGAATGCTGCCACTTGCAGTACATGCGCATATCTTTCTTTACATCCTTACCAAGTACCTGATTTAGAGTTTGGCAGAGAGGGTACTCTTACGCAACTGCGATAGAGCATGCTCTCCGCACTCTCGTTCTGGCTGCCTGATTAACAGGAGAGTAGATGTTAAGTATGTCAGCGACAGCATACTTCTTCTCCTCGCTAACGTACTCTTCTTACGGCTTGACATAATACAGGCTCTCTCAGTTTTTGGCCTTTTGACCCCCTGCCCAGTTTACAGTGGCAGGTCCAATGGACAGTTTTCACTCTCCCTTACTATTGTGAAAAACCTGACTGTAAGGACCAGTGAAAGCATTTAAATAACCCCCAAAAAGAAAACCTCACATTGTGATTTTGTCTTTGAAAAACCAAAAACACAACTTAAAAGTTTGACGGGCGGCCATCATGTTTGACTGAGCTGTCTGTCAAACTTTTAACACATTGACAGGAACCATCATGATGACTTCCTGACAAGTTAAGAGATGTCTGCGGGCTGGCAGACATCGCCAAATGTAGAGGATGGGTCCTCCAACAGGGCGACAAAATATTTTACTTCAGCGCCCTAATTGAGTAAAGCCCGTCCTTCACACTCTAAATCAGGCCCTAAGTTTTCCAACCTCACTATGACTGTGAAATTTTCATTTACACCTAGAACTTAGGATGTAGGAAGGAGAACGTCCCTTTGCCGTAGTCATTTCTTTACATTGGTAAAGTTAGTGGCTGGGTTTTTTCTTTATCTGTGAATGTCATGCTCATAGAAAGTTCATGTTTGTTCCACTAGATCAGATCAGACCACCATCTCTTGTAAAGGGTGTACCCTGATGTGTTTCTGTTTCTGCTTTGTGACTTTCCTGCAGTGTTCATTGGCTGCCTCTTCTGTTATGTGGCTGAGTCATCATTAGCTTTGTGGCTGTCTCCTAATATGTTTCGCAGTTATCTCTTCTTGGAATCCCTGCTATCTACTTTTCTCTTCCATGACTACTATTTCTGTTCTCTAGTTGGCCCATCTGCTGCTTTGTGGCTGTCTCATCTTCTTGAAATCTCTGCTGTCTCCATCTCAACTCCATTTTGACAGTTCTTTCTGGGGCTATCTCCTCTTCTGTTCCGTGGCTGTCTCCTTTTGTATTTCATATCTTTTATTCCATGATTGTACTATCGCCTCTTATCTTTTTGATGACTCTTATTCTAATGAGTGGGTGCCTGCTCTTTTTTTATATAGATGTCTCTTCTTCTGTAGGATGACTGCCTCTTCTTTTGCTTCTTGATGGTCACATAGCCTACTCCTGGCTGCTTGTTCTTCAGCTCCTTTGGTTCACTCTCGCTGACTACTCATCTCCCTGGCGGTTTCCTTTTCTAACCATAGTTTCAACTACCAGTCATTGTCTATAACACTTCTTCTCTGTGTATGAGACTGTCTTTGCATGTATACCATATCTGTCTCTTCTGCTCCATAACTCTCTGTCTTGTATTCCATTCTGCTCCTGATGGCTATCCAGAGCCAAGATGTTCAACCCGTTAGCAAAGTGAAGAACAATGGATAATTGTAAATAAACATCTTACTATGCACCAGCAGAGATATGATCTAGCCGCAGATTCTTTACCGACCCACCCATCCTTCCCGCACTTTATTGTCAGGGCTGTGTCCCCTTCAGGCCCTAGCTGTTTTTTTCACCATGGTGAGTCACTTCAAGGCTCCGAGCTTCTGGCATAGAAAGCCGTGAAATGTACTGTCGTCAGCTCGCCGGAGTGGTGGTTATATTGACGATCCGGCCGTCAAGACGACGGCGGACACAACGCCTATGACGTCATGCAGAATCGACCAACGCCATTTACGGGTGCAGGGGTATTGCTATCAAAAATCTTGCGGATACAGCCTGATGCCTGGAAGTTCAGAGGTATAGAATCTGCGGCTACATCTTGTCTCTACCAGATAAGGCGTTACTGAAGTTAAGTAACTTGTCCTTTTGAACTTTCTCTTACACCCAAAGTGGTTGTCTGCATTTCCATCAACAGGGAAACCGTTAAACATTCACATAAAGAAAATGGAAACACAGTAGTAAAGCCATGTGGTTCAATTGTAGATGTCCACTCAATCGATCAGATCTTACAACCAACCACCACAGGTTAGCAAAGGCGTTCTGGGGTTAAAGAATTAATGGTTGCTGTTGCCCCATATTCCATCATGGGGCATTTTTTATTCAGAGATACAAGCAAAACAGTAATTCAAATGACCGCTTCTCGGCTGCACTCTTTAGAGCAACTGCAAGTAAAACAAAGCAGAGTTGTGAGGCTGCAGTACCACAGGCTGTCACGAGGTGTCCCTTGGGACCTCTTTTGGCCACATATGGTACTGCACCCTGCAACATGGCCATGGAGAAAGAATATGGAGCAGAGGTGAGAGCTGGAGAGCTGGGTATCCCAGTTAGAGTCTGGTGTCAGCCTGATTGTATAATTTCACCTAAGTGCATGGATAGGCGCACTATATAAATAAAAGCTAGAAATGTAAAATGAAAAGTAAAATAATATAAGAGTTCAATGATCGGGACAAGTAAGTAGTGTTGTGAGCAAAACAGCAGTAGCTTTGAAGTTGTGGTAGCGGCCTGGAGCAGTGTTGTGGAATGGGTGAGGGGGAGATTAAGGGAGCAAGCAAATTAAGCAACAGGATTGTAAGCAAATGAAGCAACAGAAATCTCATTGCACAAGTTAACAGAATATGTAAAGAGCAAAGACGCAGCCCAACAAAAAAAGTTCTCTCAAAGTATAAATAACCTGAGCAGTAAGAAAACATGTAAGAGGGGCAGTCCTCAAGGGAGGATACAAAATTACAAAAGGAAGGACTACTAAGTGTATTCACCAAGGGGGCGTGGCCAAGCCGGCTATGTGGGCAGACGTGCTCAGCTGAGGCTCCACGGCTGGCAATTCCACCGTTTCTTAGCGCCGCTCTGGTTTGCCGAAGCGCTGATCACCCATCGGAAGACGGGCTGTACTGTTTAGTTTACCTCAGACCCAGTGAAAGTGGCTACTGCCTGGGGAAAACGGCAGAAAACAGGACCCGGGCTGGTGAGGACGAGATGGCGCCTGCCCTTCTCGCCCGATAGATCCCGAGCAGAGCGAACAAAAGCTGACTCCACCACCTGAGATGGGACTCAGCAAGCCGTCACAACTACCCCGGGCGCTAAATAGCAGCGTTGCAGTCCCGCGGCGCGGATTCCGAGTCATGGTGAGGGAGACTTGGCGGCAATTGCAGCAGCCCTCCATTTCTGACGGCGCCTGGACTCAAAATGGCATCTGGGTCCTGGGCGAACCTCCGCAATTAAAGCTGCGATCCGGCAGCCCTCCACAGAAGTACCACACCACTGAGCTGACGGGGGGAGACAGACTGCAGATCTCCTCCATCCCTTCTTCACCAACTACACATGTTGCGGGGCAGCCCTCTCCTCCGGATTGCCTGGACCCAAAATGGCGCCTGAGACCCACAGCAAGCAGGAGTGCTAAGGCCACGACGTGGAAGCCTTGCTGGGCAGCTCACACACACGGTTCTCAGGTGAGCCATCGGCCCCTCCTTGCGGGTGGACCCGCTGTGGGGGGCCCTCCTCCTTCCTTCTTCGGGGGTGAGACCCTCAGCCGAGCCCAAAATGGACGTTGCCTGACCCTAACATGGCGATGCCATAACCTCGGCTGCTCCCCCTGCCCAAGCCTACACATGCCGCTGAGGGGGTGAAATACAAACAGCCTGACACCCTATTGGGGGCTTCTACAATACCCCATTCATCGGCAGCGACACTAGCAGTACCATTCGACCTCCCAAGATCTGTAGGGAGTCGACTTTCAACACAGCGACACCCGGGATAGGGGGAGGGCCCCCTGTCACGACGATACACTGACACTGCATAACCAGCGTCTCACTAGTCAGACACCAACCGTCCACAGGACTTGTGCCTGTCCTTCCCTGCGACATCTACAACGCAAGAGACCCGCATAACCATCACAATGGGAAACAAAGAACATCCCAGCACATCCTGGTGCCTGAGAACGCCCCTGAAAACATGCCTACCACCAGGACGGTAGCCGCATCCTCCGCGCCTCAGACTGACCCATCAATTTCAGACAAACTGGGTCAAGTACTGACAGCCATCGAACAGACTAGAATCTCGATGGAAAAACGCCTGGGCACCCTTGCAACGGACATCAGCCTTATACGGGACGACCACCGCAAACTTGCAGACAAGGTAAAGGAAGGTGAGAAGGAACTAGCTGCGCTGCAACCCGCTATCAAGACACACCAAACAAGATAGCAGGATGTCCTACGCCGCCTGTCCACCATCGAGGAACGCCCAAACGATTTGGAGGGACGCTCACGCCGCTGCAACATTCGCGTGCTGGGCCTTCCGGAAGGAATCGAAGGCACGGACCCGCTAGGCTACATGGACACCTGGGTGAAATCATTCACCCCTACAGCGGAAAGGACGGCGTTCTTCTCAATTGAACGTGCCCACAGAGTACCAGCATGCAAGCCTCCACCAGAAACACCCCTCAGACCGATGTTGGCGAAATTCTTGCATTTTCGGGACTGGGATGCTGTGCTCCGAGCGGCCAGGCAAACAAGCCCCTCCACGTGGAAAACAGGCAGATAATGGTGTGCCCGCACTATGCACGGGCGGTACAACAGCAAAGATCTTCTTTTTCTGAAGTAAAACGGCGGCAACGTGTGAACAGAATACCGTACTATCTTCTCTTCCCTGCCCGGCTCAAAATTCTCTTTAATGGCTCGGCCATCTTCTTCACGAGTGCAGAAGAGGCACGCGAATGGGCGGACCAGCACTGCGCACAACAACCCAGAACAGACTACACACGAGATCCGACCTCTAAGCCGCCGAGATCCAGAAGACGCACCCCAAAGCAGCAACATGGCGGAGCGACCCGGACAGGCACCCAGGACTCCCCAGACCTAGAGCAAATCATGAAAGATGGAGTACATCGATCAAACTCCTCACCTCTTTTCTTCAGGCGGGGAAGATGACAGTGATGGCACAGTTTCCGGAGTGGACTCCGTTACACCCCCTCAGTCATCCCCCAGACGGCTGATACCATAATGGACGGACAAATTAACTCCTTCCTACCATGAACAGATCTCACTGCCAACCCCAAAAGACTTACATAATCTATACTTCCCTCTTACACACAAGTGACATGGACATGATTTGATTGGCTCCAGATGGCGCTCCAGGATCCTACGAAGGCCCGATCAGCGATTCGCCTCGCCTAGTGCGTAATGCCACCCCCATTGTTTACTGTTGTACTCTCCTGTTAAAGAGAATAGGTTTGTACGTATTACTGACTTGTAATGGGTCCTCAGCATTGGGAACGCTTCCCGACCCCTGTTTTTACAGTTTCCTACCCTTGTTCGACATCACTCCACCCGTTCATGGAAATACACATAATAGGGTGCCCGGGACATGAATATGGGAGGCAGACAGTAATGCACACATTCCTCACACCACAGAGGACTCACTGGTCACTAGGTCCCAAGGCAAAGCCTATTCAAACGAACACTGACAATTTCACATGGCTGCGAAGACACAGAATACTGACCTCAACATCCTAACTCTTAATGCTCATTGTCTCCACACGCCTCGCAAGCGATATGCTGTCTATTCCTACACGAAGCGCCAAAACGCCCGGATAGCGTTTCTTCAAGAGACGCACCTCACTACCACCGAACTAAAAAAGCTACAATCAAAATGGAGAGGCACCATATGTGCCACATCATACTTTGTTTACGCACGGGGAGCACTGATCTGGATCCGACCAGGGACTCCCTTCCAGGAACTTAGGCGGGTGGTAGACAAGAAGGGCAGATACGCCTTATTTGAGGGCATTCTCGATGGCCAAGAGGTACTATTGGGAAGTATATACGCCCGAACATAGAGCAGGACAAGTATTGGGAACATCTTACCGGGGTACTTGATCAATTTGCCTCCTTTGCCTCCAATTTGCCTCCTTACCATGGATTTTGGGGGCGATTACAATTGCACACTAGACCTCACATTTGAACGCTCCCACCCCCCCAACCGCACTCTCACCCGCCCAGAGACAAACAGAACGCTTCAAAGCGTGGGTCACACAATGGGCACTCACTGATGTATGGAGAATGCAACACCCGCAGACTGAGCTATATTTGTTCCATTCCGTCCCACATAACCTGAGAATCCGTCTCGACAGATTCTTATGCTCAGCAGCGGTTTTACCCAAAGTGCACCACACAGACTATATGGAGAGGGTAATTTCTGACCACGATGCTCATATCCTACACTTGAACTGCAGACCCCCATACTCCCCAGTCCCTACATGGCGCCTCCCGCGAGATTGCCTAACAGATTCAGTTTTCAAACACGAACAGGGACAAAGTATACAACACTACTTCATGCATAACGCAGGGACGGCATCATACACATTGATAGAGTGGGACACTTTTAAAGTGGTAGCCCGGGGAGAATGCATTAAACAAATAGTGGGAGTAAAACGGACCCTAGAGCAAGCACTCACCAAAGCCGAAAAATGCCTCGCCAATGTCACTAAACAGGATGACATGTCGGAAGAGGCAGCTGCGCGGGTTGCCGAAGCCAGGACAGAATATAGAACGGCCTGCGTCGATCTACAACGCTACAACTCCAGGTCCTATTCAACCCGAATGCACAAGGAACGCAATGAAACGGGTACCTTGCTAGCATGGTTAGCCAAACAAGACAGCGGCACGAACCCCATCACTGAGATAATAGACCCCGTGGCGACCTAGTACAATCCCAAGACCAGATCCTCTCAGCATTCCACCAACACTATTCGGAAGAATACCGGTCCCTGGCTCGGATCGAGCAGGACGTAATAGACCACTTTCTTGATCCCCTAACAATCCTGGTAATTGCAGGAGAGGATAGTGCATCCTTAAAGGCGTAGATACAACCAGCAGACATTACTCATGCCCTATGCGCCTTAGCTCGCAACAAAGCACCAGGGCTAGACGGCTTCCCCTTAGAATACTATAAGACCTTTTCCTCCTTACTAGTCCCCCGGTTGGCAGTGATGTATACCTCCGCATTAGACACTGGCGAACTACCGAAATCCCTTCGGGAATCGGTTATCGTGACCTTTCTGAAGCCCAACCGCGACCCACAGTTGTTGACATCCTATCGCCCCATCACGCTCCTCTCCACTGATTGCAAGATCCTAGGAAGGATATTAGCGGATAGATACAAACAAATCATACGGCCCCTGGTACACCCCGACCAATGCGGTTTTGTCGCGGGCAGGAACACATCCCAGAATATATACTCCCTATTTCATGTCCAAGATTAAGTTAGCGTCACTTACCCGGAGCAGCATGCCTTATACGAGACCTCAAAAAGGCTTTTGACACCCTCCTGTGGCAGTACCTTTTCTCTGTTCTGCAGCAAATAAGATTTGGCCCTCCTCTCTTGGCATACACTCACTTTGCGCGTTTGTATAGGGCGGTATATCTCACCAGAATTCGAGGTGCAACGTGGCACGAGGCAGGGCTGCCCGCTCTCGCCTTTGCTTTTCGCCCTTGCGGTGGAACAGCTGGCCATACGACTACGGCAGGAGGGGGAGAAATGGGGCATTCTCATAGCACATACCATACACAGTGTTTCTATGTATGCTGATGACCTTCTAATATATATTAGGGACACCACTGAGGACCTAACACCTATCTGGGACACACTGGTAGAATTTGCAGAAGTTTCCGGGTAACGCGAGAACTGGGAGAAGTCTACGGTATACCCGCTGCACCCGAACCTTACCCCCCCGGGTCGTCAGACTAGGAGATCGAACCATCGCTTGGAGCACGGAGGTTCCTCGTTACCTCTGAGTCCGACTCTACCACACCCCAGCCAACATCTACGAAGGTAACTACTGTAGGGCTCTGGCTGACATCAGACCCTCTGTAGTATTCAGGAAAAACCTCCCGTTAGCCCCGATTGGACCAGTGGCCATTGCCAAAATGATAATGGTCCCGTGACTACTATACTACTTCACAAACTTACCAATTATCCCGCCCAGAACCTTCTTTCGAGACTTAGATGCACTCCTCGGCTCACTGATATGAAGGAAAGGCAGACACAGGTACCGGGTACCAAGCCAAAACGTACATATCCCATGCAGGTAACAGTGGCACGCAAATGTATGCAAAGGATACACCGTATGTTGTCAGGACTACCCCCATACTCCCCCCTTCTTCCGCTGGTTGGATGGCCCCAACGTGAACACTATTCTACACCTAACGTGCTACACACATGGACTGATTGCGGCATCACTGAGGCGAGTTCGCTTTTTGAAGACGGCCAGCTCAGGCCCTTTCAGCGATTGATAGAAGATCATGATCTTCCTGTCGGTCAGTTCCTACTCCATCATCAACTCCTCGCAAACTACCCCCAATACCATGACCTCTCGACCGACGAACCAGCCACACACTCGGTCGTACACACAATCTTACCCATGGGTGTGGGACGGCACTTGTTTACCTGGATCTATAAGGCCATCAGAGACCTTAGAACAAACCACTGGAGACCCTGCGGGCAAGCTGGGAAGAAGAATTTGGCTGCTCCCTACACAAGAAAGAGTGGGAAAGGGCTCTTGAATACCCTAAGAAGGTGTCATGAAACGTGCTGTTTAAAAATATTCAGTTCTATATCCTACACAGGGCGTACTTGACACCTGCACGTCTCCAACGTTTTTACCCCAACACCCAGTTCTTATGCCCCAGATGCCAATCGGAAGCGGCAGATTTACAACACATATTCTGGAACTGTCCCACCTTGCTACCATAGGGTACATGGGAAGCCTGTGCATTGGGTATCTTTCAGAGGAGGAAACAGCACAAAGTCCCCCTTCGATTTGTCTCACTGGCCATCTTACTAGCCAAACGAAACATAGCCATGCACTGGCGGTCCCCTACAGGCCCACCGCTTGCAGCTTTTAGGGGGCGGTACATAAATGGGCGTTGGGGGAGGAAGAAAGGTTATGAGAAGAAGAGGCGATGGGGACACGCAAACACCCTGTATCACTGGAATGGGCTATCCTGCTGAACCAATTCAAATAATTGCCAACCCACGACGATCTGGAGGGAGTCCCTCACACACCATTAGACATGCAGTTGCAGGCCGCGTACACAGATGCTAGACCTCCCGTAGAGCACAGTTAAAGTCCCCAGGTGCTGGTGCCAGGCTCTACGCCTTAAGAGTAAGCCGGACCCCCAGGAATAGACTGGCCACAGATCCCCCCTCTTCGCCCCTGGCAACTTATGGAACCACCGTTCGCGGAGACACATGCCTCCCTAAGTCCTCATCCGACATTAATACCCAGAATCCCATGAGCACCCCCCTCCCCCCAGTTTTCTCTTTCCACCCAGTTAAATTTATCACTTCTCCGTAGAAAGATTTTAATAGTGACAAAACATTTGACTATCCACCTCACAAAGCATTATAATATCAATACAAGTAAGTGTGTTCCGAAGAATCGTGATTTGATGCAAAATGTCACTGTAAACGCAAAATGTCAATAAAAATGTGGTGGAAAAAAAATACTAAGTGTATTCACCAATGAACAGCCAGCATTTCTAAAGTACAGCAACAGGAACCAATGAAAAAGATGGACGCTGCCTAGGCAACTAGGCAAGACCTAAAAAATACACAAGTCTCATTATCTCAGATTGTAAATAGCAGAGCTACAGATTTTATATCATGATATTGATGCCTACAAGAAAAACAATTACCTCCTTAGAAAGAGAGAACATTTATGCCAGGTGCTGGCACCATTGGTCCACAGATGCCCACATATTCCGAAGACTACCTCCATTTTGCGAGAGCCAGTGTTAAGAAAAAGGATGAGCAGTGAGCACATCAGGCACACACACACATGCATTAACTCAAACACAGACACAAATCCACTCATATAACAGACAAACAATACAGTTCACTACTTTTGTTTTAACCAACTCACATTGCTCTACCCGCCTACCGACTGGTGGTTTGCTTCAGAGCCCCGTGCTCGCTACTTGGCAAGCTCTGTATCAAACATACAGTTGTTTGACAGTGCAGGCTCGATCAAAGATCCTTTGGTGTCAATCACATTGCATATGTGATACTGTGCCAGCGGTTGTTATCAGAGCACTGGTGTTCAGGCCTCAGCGAGATGAGGGCTGCCATTTTAGGCCCCGTTTTTCTACCACTGCAGAAGAAACAATTGATGGACGGAATGCTGAACAATGCAAACATTCATCATCAGTCACAAGGATCTGGGTTTAATCCATCAATCTTTTGCTCACCACACCACCCCAGTCTGTACCCAGCTATATGCAAATCAGTCTTGACCCTGTTCCTTGTGGGAACAGTCCAGCCCAAACTGCCAAGCCAGGTCCTCCCTGGACAGGAAACCAGCATCCTGGGACCGGTTTCTGGGCATCACCCTTCATCAGCCAGGCTAGCTTGAATCCAGTGGTGTAGTGAGTACGGGACCCACGTCTGGGCATACCTTTCCCACTTAGGGCGACATATACAAAAGAAACAATTGATGGACGGAATGCTGGACAATGCAGACATTCACCCCAGTCACAAGGATCTGGCCGAAACCGGTCCAAGGATGTTGGTTTTCAGTCCAGGGAGGACCTGGCCTGGCAGTTCGGCCTGGACAGTTGCCATTCGCCCAGATCTCTGTACTGGGGTGAATGTATGACATTGTTCTGCATTCTGTCCATCAATTGTTCTTTTTGCATTTGTCACCCCAAGTGGGAGGGATATGCCCATACGTGGGTCCCGTGCACTCCATGCGCCTGGAGTCAAGCTATCCTGGCTGATGAGGGCTGAAAGCCCGAAACCGGTCCTAGGATGCTTGTTTGCAGTCCAGAAAGGACCTGGAATGGCAGTACGGGCTGGACTGTTCCCATTCGGCGCAGGATCAAGACTGATTTGCATATGACTGGGTCCAATCTGGAATGGCATGGTGAGCAAAAAAATGATGGATATAGGCCCAGATCTCTGTACTAAGGTGAATGTATGACATTGTTCTGCATTCTGTTCATCAATTGTTCTTTTTGAATTTGTCAACCCAAGTGGGACGAGTATGCCCAGACGAGGGTCCCGTGCTCTCCATGCCACTGGAGTCAAGCTATCCTGGTTGATGAGGGCTTAAAGCCCGAAACCCGTCCTAGGATGCTTGTTTCCAGTCCAAGGAGGATCAGGCCTGGCAGTTTGGGCTGGACTGTTACCATTGGGCGCAGGGTCAAGACTGATTTGCATATGGCTGGGTCTAAACTGGAATGGCGAGTAAAAAAAACGATGGATATAGGCCCAGATCTCTGTACTGTGGTGAATAAATGACATTGTTCTGCATTCTGTCCATCAATTATTCCTTTTCTGTTTTTCTACCACAGCACAATGCATCAGCGGTGTAAACAATACAAACTGTGCTTGTCAGATGGCCCAAGTGCCCATCAGACATGCACAATTGGTGTGTTTTTTCTAAGTCACTCTGAGAATTTGGAGCTTTACTGCAGTGGTGCTGCTGCAACTTTGAGCCTCCAAAGTGACAGGAAAGCAGGTCAGGCGAGCTCTCCTGGTCTAAGAGCCCTCAAGTGATGCTACTTTACATAAAACTGGAGCAAGACAGTGGGGTGGGAAAGTGTTGTGTGCATTGATCTAGATATTAATAGAACAGAAATATGCTGTATGTTTTTTTATATGCACTTTATTAAGGATTTGTAGGATACAAAATACATAGACATTTACCAACGGAGCTATAGCTCGCCATGGGGTCTCATCCAACAGTAATTATTGATAGCAGTTCCTCAACAACATCCCACCCCCATCTATGAAAGAATCACTTTATGTCTGTCCCAGTTGAAGAGGCATCATGTTTGGCAATAGGATTGCTACCTCACACATATCTGGGGGCGTTCTTCCTCAATGCCCTGATCTTTTGCCTTTCTCTTTAAATTTAGTTGACCAACATGAACCTTGCGAGTGGAGCCTTAAGCAGGATAAATGGATCGTACATCACAGCTCATCGACCTTCAGGCAGCTCTGTAGGCCCCGTACGGATCATGCACCCAGATTCTCAGGAGAACAGTGTGCACAACCCAAGAATCCGGTAAGGACCTGCCTTGTGTGGTGAATTCAATGCTCTCATGAAACTGGTGGGAGATGATGCTCCTCTGAATCAGGGTCAGAGGTATGAGGGTACTAAACGACTGTCTTGGACTTACGTGCATCTTTTCAGGGTCTGTGTATGCCCCGTCTCCAGTCTGATCAGCAGTCTTCTTTTACGGGCTTATGACCAGGCATCAGGATTGCATGATCAGTAGTTGTTGCAGCTGTCACCATGGTCGTCTTTCTGTTTGTGTGAAAGTAGGTCGGACCTCCTGTCTAACTAGCAGAGCGTACTCACTGATTTAATAGACCACACATAAGTAGCATTTACAAGCTGTAGGTTGTTTGTGGTCCACACGTTTTTTACCTTTATGATTTCTCAATCCCTTAATCGAGCTGGTTATTTACTTTTTGTGTGTGACAAAGAAAATAAGGCCTATTTTCCAAGTGGTATATTTCTTCTTCCACTGTTTCAGAAACTTAGCATTATCAACCAAGTGTGTTTATTGTGATTTACAATAAACAATAACATAAAACTGAATAGCGCAAGCACAACATGTATCCTTATCGGGCTTTGAGGTCTGTGGTGCTCAGCAGTGCTTGAAGAATGGGTGAGCCTCTGTTGGCGTTTACTAGGAGGTGTGGAGAGGTCACTTAGCTTCCCTGGATGTTGTACCGCATGTTCCTGAACTGTGAGGGGAGGGGGGGGGAGGGGGGCAGGGGGGAGGGGGGGGGGGAAGGGAGAGAGGGAGAGAGGGAGAGAGAGAGAGAGAGAGAGAGACTGACTGTTGGGAGACACTCCTGGGTGATCACAGGGGTGTGCGGCTGCAGAGTGAGTGTGCCATTAAGGGAAAAGAAAACAAGCATTTACAATGCAACGGCCTCACCTTTAAAAAAGTTATACCTGCAGAGACACATACACAGAGCCACAGACACACGCGCCCCCACCCTCCCCCACTCCTCCCCACCCCCCGTCGGGACGCACCCTCCAGGGCCAGCATGGACGGGAAGTCCTTATAGTTGGAGATGCCGGTGGAGTCGGTGATGCAGGTCTTCCACAAGTTGGACCAGAAGGTGGCCGTGGTGATGACCGTACCGTCGATGCTCGACACCTTCCAGTAGTCGGTGGGCAGCGTGGAGCAACAGTTTTCATAAATAAGGCCCAAAGTTTCTATTAAGAGGAAGTCATAGTGCAAGGATTTTTGGACCCACTGGCAAACGTTTTGTGGATGTGGACTCCTCAAGAGGGGTATATTTTCAGCTTCCTGCTGCAATATGGGACTGTTGGAGCCCTGTTCCTGGTAGTGCAGTAAGACAGTAGCACACCACTTAAGGTGCATTTGAATAAACACATTTCAGTTGAATATTCACACACAAAATTGTATAATATAATCAGTTTTACTCCTGCTGAATTGTCGAACCTAGAGCACCTAGAGTGTGTGACAGTTATAATTGCCTTTAACCTCTCACACCTCTCACAGAAAAACAATTCTGGTCGATTAAAATATTGAATTAGGTATTCAAACTTTCCTCTATAAAAACTGCAATTATTTTTTCTCCATAAACAACGTGCCTTCTATTTCGGGGATGGTATTTCTAAAATATATTTAAACACATTTAGACGATTACTTTGTGAGTTGGTCACCTTAATGTACTGGATAGCAAAAGCTGTGTTGTGTGGAAGGTTTCTTAAAGTGTTTATATAAACTGGCATTTTTTTATTGATATAACTAGCATCTTGAATTGTGAAAGAAAATATTTTTATCAGAATGACTCTAAATGCACGTCCATTAATCAAATGTTCAGTTTATTGCACTGTTACATCAAGTGCACAGACTGTTTTTGCCAAAAGTGTTTCTTTTACAGTCACACAAGTTGATCATATTGCATCCTTACTTTTTTATGTTGAATCACGTGTGCTGCTGTTAGTAAATTAAACGAACTATTTTTGCTATACAGTTGTTTTGGATTTCATACCTATTAACTTTAACATGTCTATCTTACAAAGAATACAATATTAGGCAGCATTATTGTTGATGTACGAGAATAATCCTCGGGATTGGCATATGTTTAAAAAAAACGTGTTGGTTCTCGGTTTACAGGGTAACCTTCAGTGGTGTAAACAAAGTCCGGTGCGGGGGAGGGGGTGGACCGGTGGGCTCCGTAAAGGTGATAGGTGGTGGGCCCAGGGGAAGGAGGGAGGGCCCATGTACTTTGCAGGGACCCCTTCAAGTTTCGTTACGCCACTGGTAGCCTTGCAGTAAAAAAAAAAAATGTAAAAACATTGCGGTGCTATCAGCCAATAAATAATTGTATCCCGAGGTCTTCTTTCGCTGCACCATGTGCACTAAAGTTAAACGGGGGTCTTCAGTCCCTTTGTTCGCCGAGTGGTAAACAGGTGAGTTGATGCTTTCTCTGGTGCCTGGACCTTTCTTTTTCAATCTTAGTGCCAAGTTTCGCGAAAGCTCCATGTACACCCTAGGGCTAGGCACTGCGTTTAACTTTAGGGTCTGAAGGGGATATGTGTGTGTTTGCCATCGGCACCAACCCTTCTTTACTGGGAGCTGGACCCACTCCTGTTCGCATTTGCAACTAACTATGGAAGATTCCACCTATTTTGCCAATCCCTTGTGTGCATGAACAGGACAAGAATCGTTCTCTCTGTCGATCTAGTTCTACAGCCGGGTCTGGTGGCTAAGGGGACTAATGCGTCCACTGTAGGGTCCTATGTTCGACCTCATGGTTGCAGGTTGAAATCCTGGGGGTCCCCTCAGCCTTTCATCCATCTGAGGTCCATAAAATGAGTACCATTGAGTTAGGTTATTCTGCGCCAAGATGCCTACCTTATAAATGCACGTTATTTCCATGCACCTAGACACCCTCGCCTCTGAGATTTACTGTGATTTGCAGATCCCAAGTTTCACCCTACCGTGGTAAATGAACAAATGCAAGGCAGGCACCCACACCCGAAGGCCTTACACATCAGCGTGTGCTGCGTCCCTACGTTTTCAAGCCCAGAGACTGCAGCTGTGTGTTTCTTCTTCGGCGGACGGCTCGGCCGTCTGACCTCCCCTGGTGCTGTGCGCAGAGTAAACACTGCCCTCTCTCAGCACACCCCCGGACTCCTAGGGGCCGCGGCTTCGTGTGCGACCATCGCTGATGCTCATCCCAGCCTGCACAGGCGGGCTCCGGCCGTTTGTCTTTCAGCACCTAATGGGCGACTGCTGCCCTCGGCCTGAGCTCAGGTCACACAGGGCTCCCTTTGCTGCCTGGCCACTCGTCTCCTACTGCTACACGTGTGCATCCTACTGCCCCACCATATACCTGCAGCCCCGCACTCGGCTGTGCCACCCGCACTGAGCACAGCGCCCCCCCACAAACTCGGACTGCAGTGTTATCACGTCCAATCACCCAGCTTGCCTTCTGTGTACGGCTTTGTGTCTCTTAATCGCTCCTACGCGAATGTATGTTTTTCGTTCAATAAACAGAAACACAGCTACCCATCTATCCACACACAGCAGAAAACAGACTGACCCCCGCGAACTCGCAGGGACACATGCACTGAAACACACGCACGCACAATATACACAGGCGCACACTCACATAAACACAGAATCTCTCCCACCCTCACATACACACAGGGCACGAGTCGGGGTACCACGCGGGTGGACGGCATCCCCCCACTTATTTCCGAGGGTTTTTCAGGGTGGACGCCGTCCACCCTGCTAAATCAAAACCGTCCACCATTAATAAACGGGAGCGCGGCGCACACAAAGTAAATAAAGCATTTCCGCATTTGTCCGTAATTTTAAACGGGCACAGCTTGCCCCCACCTCCCTTCTTGACTCCGATGCTGTATGAAAGCTCAGACCCCCAGCAGCACTGTAGAGGCGCAGCGGGATGGCTACCCTCACACCTCCAGCCCTTGATGAGCTGTTAAAAGGTGCTCGAAGGTGACTGAGAGGGAGGGGCGGCAGCTTCGGAGCAGCGACATCCATTCACATGCAAACAGCCCTGAATGCGTCTTGTATCTGCTATTTAGAGGGGGGTTCACACATTCCATTTCTACCCAGGGCCCCAAACATCCGAGACTCGGCCAGATTACACCCTGGATTACACCCAGGCACCACGTGGTTCTCTTCACATAGCTTAATTACTGTCACTAAATTGTAAGCAAACCTCGGTTTTTCAAACATGCAGGCTATAATGTAAGAAAATAAAGAAATGGCACAATCGCACCCACACTGAATAACAAAGTATGGAGGACAATCAGTTCAATCAGTTCTCTCGGAGTATCTCCTGTAAGTACAGTACATCACAGTGGGGGATGGCATTTTGAACAGAGAGCCTGTCTTCTCGTTGTCTTGTGCAGGAGAGGAGCCCAAGATGATACTAGAATACTGCATGCCCACCCCTGTGTTCCCTCTCCTGTGATGGCTCCTGCCCTCCCCTCAGTGATGGCACCTGTCCCCCCATGTTGTGGCCCCAGTCCATCCCCACCTGTGATGGCTCCTGTCCCCCCCGTGGTGGATCCTGTCTCCGCCCTGGGTGGCTTCTATCCCAGTCCTGGAACAGCCCCTGCAGCGAGGGTGAAGTTCTTGATGGGCCTCTTCTCAAAAGGGCTTAGCTCAAAATTAATATGGAAAGGTGGGCGTGTAAGTAAGTGAAGGGATGTGTGAATGGCTGGATGAATTAGTGAAAGGGTGAATGGAGGAATGAAAGATTGAATAAATGGATAATGAGAGAGGATAGATGGATTGATGATTGAGGGGAAGGATGGAGAGAAAATGTAAATAGCTGGCTGTATGGGTGGAAGGGTAGCTGGATGATTGATGAGGGGAAAGATGGATGAGGGGAAGGATGAGGGACGGAGGGAAAGGATGGATGGATGAGGGGAAGGATAAATGGATGAGGGGAAGGATGGATGGATGGAGGGGAAGGATGGATGGATGGAGGGCAGGATAAATGGATGGGATGGATGGATGGGTGAGGGGAAGGATGGATGAAAGGATGGATGGATGAGGGGAAGGATGAAGGATGGATGGATGAGGGGCAGGATGGATGGATGGGTGAGGGGCAGGATGATGGATGAGGAGAAGGATGGATGGATGGATGGATGGAGGGGAAGGATGGATGGATGAAGGGCAGGATAAATGGATGGGATGGATGGATGGGTGAGGGGAAGGATGGATGAAAGGAAGGATGGATGACAGGAAAGGATGGATGATGAGGGGAAGGATGGATGGATGATGAGGGGAAGGATGGATGATGAGGGGGTGGGTGAAAGGATGGATGATGAGGGGAAGGGTGGATGGATGGATGATGAGGGGATGGATGGATGGATGATGAGGGAATGGATGGATGATGAGGGGGTGGGTGAAAGGATGGATGGATGGATGATGAGGGGAAGGATGGATGGATGATGAGGGGAAGGATGGATGGATGATGAGGGGAAGGATGGATAGATGGATGGATGATGAGGGGAAAGGATGGATGGGTGATGAGGGGAAAGGATGGATGGATGATGAGGGGAAGGATGGATGGATGATGAGGGGAAGGACAGATGGATGGATGGATAGATGATGAGGGAAAAGGATGGATGGATGATGAGGGGAAGGATGGATGGATGATGAGGGAAAAGGATGGATGGATGATGAGGGAAAAGGATGGACGGATGATGAGGGGAAGGATGGATGGATGATGAGGGGATGGATGGATGGATGATGAAGGGAAGGACAGATGGATGGATGGATGGATGGAAGGATGATGGGTGGGTGAAAGGATGGATGGAGAGTGGGTGAAGGGATGGATGGGTGGGTGGATGGATGGATAGAGAGTGGGTGAAGGGATGGATGGATGGATGATGAGTGGGTGGGTGAAAGGATGGATGGATGATGAGTGGGTGGGTGAAAGGATGGATGGATGAGTGGGTGGGTGGATGGTGGATGGGTGAAAGGATGGATCAGTGGATTGGATGGTGGGTGGGTGAAAGGATGGATGAGTGTGTGCGTGGATGGTGGGTGGATGATGGGGGGTAGGTGGATGAGTGAAATGATGGATGGATTGATGGATTGATAAGTGCAAGGGTGAATGAATGGACATATGAGTGAAAGGGTGGGTGTAAGGATGGATGAGTGAGTGAAAGGGAGGGTAGATGGACAAAAGGATGAATAGATGTGTGAAGGAGTGAAATGATAGATGGATGAGTGATAGGGGCAATGGATGGATTCATGAGTGGATGAGTAGATGGATGGATGGGTGGGTGGATGGATGGATGGAAGGAAGGCTAAGTGAAAGGGTCGATGGAGAGAGAAAGGGAGGATGAATGGATGACTAAAAGAGTGGATGGGTGGAAGGATTAGTAAGTGAAAGGATGGCTGGATTGGTGAAAGGGTAAATGGCTGAATGGATGAGTGAATGGATGGATGGGATGAAGAGTGGATGGATATGTGTACAGATGGATAGGGTGAAAGGGTGGATAGATGGATGGATAATAGAGATGAGTGAAAGGATGGATGAGGGGATGGATGAAGGGATGGATGAGTGAAATGATAGATGGAAGGATACATGATGGATAGGTTTGCAAATGGTTGAATACTTTTGGAAATGGCTGGGCTTACTTATATACTATTGCGCGACCTCTGATGTGTCTGTAAAACGTACCTATTGTCCTGAAGTTTTGTCCTAAATTTTGACCTCCTGTCCTGAATTTGTGTCCTGACTTTTGACCCTTTGTCCTGAATTTTTACACTCACCGTCCTGAATTTGCACCAATGCCAGTTGGTCGCCCTAATTCTTTGTGTGGTAGAACCGAGGCTCTTTAACACAGCAGCATGAGAGTGACGAGAGAGAAACCTGGCAGAGTGCTGCCAAAGAGCTCTCCCACTCAGAATATTTCATTATTCAAGTGATCGTGAACAATTAAGGGTAAACTGAGATGTGAAAAACTAAACACAATGCGATGCGGCTGCACGAGACTTGAGGAGTTAATTAAGTATTAGTACTAGCAAGTGTGCTGTAAGTTAAATTAAAACATTTTACATGCACTGTGCGCCTCGTGCGTGTAGAATCAGAGTACCACTAGACCCGGCCCTGCCAGTTAAGTGCCGGCGCTAAGCACTGGTACAAATTAAGCCCTGCATTGAACAATTGACACCAGGCTACAAAATGTAAGTAGTATGATGGTGTACCCTTGTGTGTTCTTCCGTGTGTCGCTGTTTCCACATGGAATGTTTAATAATGACAGCAACGCCCCCTTCTAGTTTGTGTTGTCGGTCTGAATTGTATAATTTTGTGGAATGGGGAGGTGTAGGATGGCGCTGGATTGTTCATTTAAACATGACTCCATGATGACGTCTGGCTTGGCATTACGTATGTCAGTATATTTTTAATTTAGGCTCAATCCTGTCAGTGTTTGGATAATTGCACTACTGGATAGGGGGGCACAAAGTTTTGCAAAGGTTCTGCCCGCTTTCTTCAAGGGGTCCCCCCAAAATGACATCATGAGCTAGGCCCACCCCAATTTTATAGTAAGTAGTCTCTGTAAAGGGGGAAACAACCATTACAATGCATGAGTCATAATCGGCCCTTTTTTTAGGAACTATCACAAAAATAAACAGTATTAATACAAAGTAAAGCAATGTTTATATTTTGTTGCACTGAAGTAAATGAAGGCAAATAAGTCAAACTAAAATATACCAAATCTAAATACATTTCCTAAAATAAATAGAAATAAATAAATCTGCTAAAATAAATACAATGGCCAGTTAATATATCTAAAATTTAGGCATTGACCCAAGTTAATGCCCCGGCAGCTCCATTGTCTTCAACCAAGAATCCCAATGTTAGACTAATGTTCTGATTTGTTACCTTTGCTGCAAATTGTAAAGCGTTCTGATATCCTTCAGGATCAAGTTCGCGCTATATAAAACTTTATAAATAAAATAAATAAATCTAGCCACAGCTAGAGAGAGGCAGCTGGGACAAAACTATGTAATACAGAGTCGCTAGTTTACAATAGGTGGGGAGATAACATATAACACTCATCGATAGAATAACGTGAATATGGAGCCCTAGTGTGTGTAATAGTCATTGTTGAGTGTGGGAAGCAGCCTCTCTGGGAACCTGTAATGTATACAAAATCTTGCAGTCAAACTTTCCTGTAGTGTTTTGAAAATGTGTTGATGTCACCTTCGTCAAACTTCATCCACATTTGGGCTGCTAATTCCTCCATACAGGGACCTTAAGTCACAGGCTTAAGTACCAAGCAGCTTCAATTGTTAAATCTTGCATTATATGCAAATGATAGATCTGCCTTACATGTGATGTCACTTCCTGTTGTGATGTCACTTCCTGTTGTGATGTCACTTCCTGTTGTGATGTCACTTCCTGTGACCACGCCTACTTTGGAGAGTCCCCCCACTTCTTTTTTTAGGACTTGTGCCCTGCATACACATGCATACATGCATGCATAAATACATACATACATGCATCCATACATACATACATGCATTCATACATACATACACACATGCATTCATACATACATGCATTTATTCACCGTTGTACGAGTTTAATTGATGGCAAGTAGTCTCGGCGTAGATAACAAAAGAGAAACAAAGAGGTGAAACTCTTATTAGCACATCACAACGGACCTGCGCCAGAGCAAAAGTTCAGGGTGAAAGGCATGGCTTAAATGATATTTTTCTAATTACTTATGTCATTAAAAAATAGATTGTGCGATGTTCTAAGCATCACTCGAACTCCGAAACCCATGATGCTATTTTTTTTGTCTTTCAGTAGGTAGTAGCAATAGTTCATCGTCGCAACCATGATCTCATTTCATTGAAATCACCAAAAAGCAGGGCGTTTTTTTTTAACATTTAGCGCGCCATAAAATGTGACTGAATCTATACATAAGGATGGTAACTAGCATCGGATTGGCTGCATAGATGACGTGTGAATAGAAATGTTCACTCTGTGCGTGGGCCTCCTTTGTCTCAGTTTAGAGTTTCTAATCTCTAAAGATGTGCCTTCAGGTGTGCAAAATGACCCCACAAAGTAACACCGGAGTTGCACTTTATGACGCGAGGAGTGCATAATTCATTCCACAATTACGTTTTGAAAATGCAGATGATGTTGAATAAAAATGCACCATAAATCCGCACATGAAACAGAGATAATACCTGCACATGACGCGGTCATCGATGTTACAAGCTGTGAATAAAGTCAGTACAAATATATGCAAAAAACATGAGGTGTGTGAATGTATCTAAGACCAGTGCTAGCTGCTGAGAACAGCGTCTGACCATCTACAACCGGGCTCTGCCTCACTGACGTTTTTGTGTCAGAAGGCAGAGGGGTGTGAAGAATGTACACGTACAAACCTAGATATAATTGCAAAAATGTGAGATCAGCTCAAGCAGGACACACGGACAAAAATAAGCATTATTTATACCCCATTTTTTATGTAACAAAAATCACACTCTAGTGTTACGCTGTAATTTACAGCGGGAGGGGGGACGGGCACAAGGACAGCGGGAGGGGGGACGGGCACACGGACAGGGGGAGGGGCGGCGGGAACGGGCTCACGGACAGCGGGAGGGGGGCGGTTTGTTGTTGTGTACTATTTACCCTGTCCCCTAAACGGTCTTAAGGGTACCTCCCTCCTTGTGTTGTGAGTTGGGGGGCGGGAACGGACAGCGGGACATCACGCAACGCACCTCTGCAAAGGACACTTCCGAAATGGCGAAAACAAAGCTTTAAAAAAAAAACACGCCCACAGCCGCATGACATGGGCAAAAGCCTAAAATTCTCGGGAACGCCCACGAATCTGCTACGGCATTGACAGACAGATCTCTGTTCCAATGGCTAGTCTCCATTTATGGAGCTAGCCAATGGAACAGAGGGGCGGGACAACACATACATACTGTACACATAAGATTTCGCCTGCACAGCTTTCGACAGGCGAAACCTAAAAACATGAAGTAATCAAATAAAGCTATGCTGATCTCCCAAACTATAGTGCACTATTGGGTAAATGAATTTTACATATACTTATACATCAAATCTTGTGGAATTAATGCAGTAGTAACGTCTTTGGAATATTTTCAAAATCTCTGGAAGTTTCTTTAAAGTGACCTAATCGGAATGGTATACTAAGAAATCATAGCACCTATCCTGCTATGGTCGGATAAGAGACTGCTTTGTGTGGTTTACGAATGGAAATGAGTCATTGTTTCTTGCCCGCAGGTCGAAGTTCTGCCATCATGGTCCTCGTAGCCTTTTATGCACCTTACCACACACAATTTCGGGGAGTCCCTGAAAACGGGATAAGAGACTAATCTGGAGTCGCCTTTAGTTCTCTTATGGATAATGAAAGTAACCCCATCCGTGGTGAACATCTTACCTGTTAAGTCGAGAGCTCTGGCATCTGACACACTTATAAGAGCATTGCTAGTTTTACCGATAGCTCTTTCTTGGACAGATGTTTATTGCTTTGCCAAGACAGTAAAAGATTAAGGATTTTGTTAACATCCCAGAGAGATGAGTACTTAGGTTCCAGAGGCAAGGAAAGCCGTACCCCTCAGAGTAGTTTTCTCATCAGAGGATGCTCTCCCAAAGGGTAACCATCAGTCGAAAATGGCCAGCTGAGACAGCTGGATAAAAGGTGTTTTCCAACCTGCACCCCAATCCTTGATCTGCGATATCGGGCAGGAAGTTAAGGATATCAACATCGTCCGACCCTACAGGACCCACGTTCCTCTGCATGCACCAATGAAACCAATCTAACATTCAGATCTGTACCTTGTAACCGTAACATGCACCCTGGCTTTGGCCAGGAGATGTTGAGCTTGTCTCCAAGAGTCAGGGACTTTCCATCCTGCCCTGTTATCCTCCAAGTCATTAAATGTAAGTTTCCATTGATTACGAGATGAAGCTGGGCGTTCCTTATAGGATATTGGAGAAAATCTGGGCAATTAGGTAGAAGCAATGGAGAATCCCAGGAAAGTTCATTTGGACCTGGATACCACACTTAAGATCTTTACACCAGAGTCACCACAATTAAGTCTATTCCCTGTTGCCTCCCTTAAGCCGATAACCGTGTCAGCATGGAGGAGGAAAGGCATATCCCTGTTTCTTGAGCCATTCCTGTAGGAAGGCATCCATTGCCATCACCTTCGGGTCAAGTCTCCAGCTGAGGTATCTGGGAAGTTGATAGTCCTGCCTGGAGGCGAAGAGGTCCACCGTGAATGGACCCCATTGGCTTGAGTTGGAGGAAGATCTGCGGAAGAAGCATCCATGCACATGTATCCTGGAAGTTATGGGAGTGCAAATCTGCTGTTGTGTTGAATGTTCCTGGCAGGCACTCCGCCATCACCGATTTGTTGTTCTCCAGGCAATATTCCCAAAAGTTATTGACGAAATCTGCTAGGACTCTGGACCATGTTCCTCCTAGGTGATTTATGTATCGCAGTGCCACAACATTGCCCATTTTCATGAGCACTGTGGACCTGATTTTGTCTTTGGTCCAGCATTGGACTGCAAATTAACCTGCTAGGAGCTAGAGACAATTAATATGTTAACTCTGTTTGGATGTAGACCATCTCCCTCCAGTAGAACATTTGCTGCAGTTAGCATCCTATCCCTCTCTGTGGGTGTCAGAGTCGATGATCAGATCAAGGGAATAACCGAAGATGGCTTTCCTATTCCATGCTTCCATGTTCAACAACTACCATTCCATCTCCTCTTGAGTAAGCAACACCTCCTGTGAATACTTCAGTCCTTTCCTGAGGTGATGAGCCTTGTTGCGCTGCAGAACCCTGTAATGAAGAAGACCTAGAAATATGACCTGTATTGACAGGAGGCGGACCAGACCTGTGATCTGTGTTTCTGTTTGTTGGGAGTCTTTCAGAGTTCCTGTCGTATCTTCCTCATTTTCTTTGACAGAAGTCTGAGAATTGCCTGTACAGAGTCTACTACAAAACCTAAGAAGATAATGTTTTGTGTGGGTAAGAAAATGGATTGGATTTCATTTATGACAAATTCCAGGCTCTCTAGCAGGAACATTGCCTTGTGAAGGCCTTCTGTCAGTTTTGTGGACACCTATCCATAAGAAGACTGTAGTCTACATAGGAATCCCATGTACCCCCAAGTGTTCTGGGGACCTTGGTGAAGCACCAAGATGCTGATGTCACACCAGAAGTAAGAGTTGTGGACTCGTTGGCTTTGGATTCTCAGATGAATTATAAAAACTTGTGACGCGGAGGGAAGGCCAGAATGGTGAAGTACGCATCTTTAAGGTTGAGGCGTATCATCCAGTCCCCCCGCCACCACTCGTTGAACTCCCTTAGGTTTATTAGTGGGTGTTAGACCTGGCATCATTGGCGTGGTTTCCCCCTAACATTTTGCCTTCAGACCTACTGTTTTTGCTGACTTCGTTTTTGCTGGCCTTAGGACTCTGCACACTTCTCCACTGCTAACCAGTGCTAAAGTGCTTGTGCTCTCTGCTCAAAACATGGTAACATTGGCTTATACCCAATTGGCATATTTAATTTACTGAGAAGTCCCTTGTAAAGTGCACTGCTTGTGCCCAGGGCCTGTAAATTAAATGCTACTTGCGGGCATGCAGCACTGATTGTACCACCCACTTAAGTTGCCCTTTAAACTGTCTCAGGCCTGCCATTGCCCAGTCTGTGCGTGCAGGTTAAACTGCCATTTCGCCCTGGCAAAGTAAACCTTTTGCCAAGCCCAGGCCTTCCTTTTTAATACATATAAGTCACCCCTAAGGTAGGCCATAGACAGCCCCAAGGGCAGGGTGCCGTGTATTTTAAAAGTTGGACATGTGCTTTTAAATTTTACATGTCCTGCTAGTAAAAACTCTTACATTCGTTTTTCACTACTGAAAGACTTCTCTCTCCCACAGATAACATTGGTGTTGCCTTATTACATTTTATAAGTGTCATTTTCAACTGGGAAGAGATAATTGCTTCATGTTTGGTGTCTCTGGAACCCTAATTTCAAATCCTAATTTATGGTCAAGTCGGATTTCTGAAAATGCCACTTTTAGAAAAACAAGGGGAGCTTGGCCCTAGGAGGACAAGTGAGAAGGCTGGGCCTAATGTATACGTAATCAAACAAGAGTGCCTCCCACTACTCCAATTAGAAAAGGACAATCTAATTTTAAGCTATTGCTGGCGATAAAAAGAGTTTCGAATTGACTTTCGCGCTCCTTTTCCTAATTCTTCCTTTCTTTGCATTTCACTTTCTTTGCTTTAATCAAACCTTCTACGTATGTAAAAATTTGTTGCACCATGTATTGGTAATATATGTTCATTGTTTCTGTCTGTTCCACATTGATTTTTGTACAGTTGTGACCACATTTAGGACCACATTTAATTTTGACATTATGTTGCATTGAATAACCTAACTTTGTTCAATATTTATGATATGTACAGGTCTTTTCTGCCTATCATATGTTGTGTTCGACAAACATGGTATAAACTTAAAAAGTAACTGGTATAAATAAAAGTACCTGGTTGAAAACGACAAATAGCGTCTTCAACTTGCCTTGATTTTCTGGCTGTGATTGAGTAGTGGGAGGCACTCTTGTTTGATTACTTTTAGAAAGTTAGCAAAACCAAAGGGGATGATGGATGGAGTGTTGAACTTTGCCAGCACTCACCCCCAGTCAACTGATCTGGGTTTAATCCATCATCATTCTTTAGCTCACTCTGCCACCCCAGTTCAGACATGGCCACATGCAAATCAGTGTAACCCTGTGCCTCATGGGAACAGTCCAGCACGAACTGTCAAGCCATGCCTTCCCTGGACCGGAAACAAGCATCCTGGGACCGGTTTCGGGTTCAGAACCCTCATCAGCCAGGCTATCTTGAATCCAGTGGTAAAGCGAGCAAGGGACCCACGTCTTGACATACCCTGCCAACTTAAGGCGAAATTAACAAAACCAAAGGGGATGATGGACGGAATGTTGAACATTGCAAGCACTCACCCCCAGTCAACTGATCTGGGTTTAATCCATCATCATTCTTTAGCTCACTCCGCCACCCCAGTTCAGACATGGCCATATGCAAATCAGTCTGTCCCTGTGCCTAATGGGAACAGTCCAGCCACTGGGATCCATCTTCGCCAACAATTGCTGGGTTATATATGCTTGATGTATGTATTTAAAGTATAGGAGTTTGTGGCAATGGTTATTCAATATATAATGTGTCTGTGTGCAGCAATATTGCTATATTTTGTCAGTCATTGGTAGACCTAGACCTTGTTCCCAGGTTGGGTGCACTTTGGCTCCAACTGCAGAGAGTCAATGACAGATGATACAGACGTGAAACCAAATGGGCTCCGTCCGGTCAAGCTATAACTAGCGTGAGAGGGGGAAAATCAGCTGGCTCCTACGCAGCGTCCGGAATTGCCCCAATCAGGAATCCACGGACCCTATGGAGGAGAAATTAGTCCATGTAGGGGGCATCCCTGTGGGAAAGGAATTCCTCTGTAGTGCACAGTCGTGAGTCTTTAAATAAATCCCCAAAATCCTGTAACCCATGTCTAGTCGATGTGCGCTTAGTAAGGGTTTCTGTAGTGGGGGGTATCTATGGGTTGTCCGTCAATGGTATGTGCACAGAGTATAAGACCTCGGTTTGTAAAGACCGTCGTAGTTTTGTCCATGCCCAGCACGCTGTAAGCTGCGTCTGAATCTCAGAGGGGCAGCAGGGAAGACCATGTGGCAGTTAGCAGAAAAAGGATTAGGGTGTATCTGGGATCACTCCAGTTTAAGATACTGGAGCCGGGCATCAGGGTGATACTAATAATATGTAAAATGGACTTGAGCAATGAGATAATATAAATACAAATCAGGGACTCCAATTCCCCCCTCTCATAAGGCATAAGTAGGGTGTTCCCACCTATACGAGGCTGCCTGGCGGCCCAGACAAAGCAGGTGAGCAATGTCCGGAGTGTATCAAACAATTTTGTGGTGAGGGTGATGGGGTTGTTTAAAAAAAGGTATAAAAAACGCGGAAGCACCACCATTTTCAGTATGGTGATTCTTTCCGCCATGGAAAGGGTAAGTCTGATCCACCGCTCCACCTGCGTTGTGAGTCGATCTATCGCCGGGCAATAGTTGAGACGGATCACCTCTGGGGCGCTGCAATGTAGAAAAATGCTGAGATATTTTGTGGGGTAAGTGGGAATTCAAAATCCTCCTGAGTAGTGGCCGGAGTCAAGGGGAAAATTTCTGATTTGGTCCAATTAATGGCTAGTCCTGAGTACACTCCATACCGGCCTACATCTGAAAGAGACAATTAGTTATAGATTCCTTACCTTGTGAATTACCCCCAGGCGTCAGACTGGATCTGGAGAATTTTTTCGTCAGCAGTACCTCTGCGCGTCAAAAGGTGGCGTCAGTCGGCTCCGCGTTTGTCGTTGGCATCGTGGTCACCGGGATGACATCACAGCAGCTACTTAGACACCACCCTCGCACGCTGCAGTCAGTTCTTTCTTTTTGCACACCAGCCAGCGCAGATCCGGAGAGAGCAGTACCTCCAGTCATTTTTTGACGGAATCTTTTGTGACTTTTTGTCAACACCGTTCTGGTGCACATAAGGGATGCCCGATTACAAGGCTTGCGTGTCCTGCCGAAAACTGATGTCAGTGACGGATCCGCACCGCGTGTGCCTGTGGTGCTTGGATCAGAGCCATGACCCCAAGTCGTGTTCCTACTGCCGGACCATGAATCCGAAGTCTTTGCGAGAACGGTCCCCAAAGCTTCTCGAGGCCTGGCAGTCTGCTCCATGCTGTTCGAGGTCGCACAGGTGATCGAGGGACCGGTCGTGGAGCCACCATCACCACTCGTCTTCGAACTCCTCAGGTAAGTCGAAGCACAAGAAGAAGTCGAAGAAGCCCTGTCTCTCTTTGACTTCTACCCGTCCGTTGGCTGATGCGACGAGGGACGTGGGTGGTGCCACTCCCATGTCTCTGTGTGCGGAGCCCGAAGGGTCGACTCCGAGTTTCCCTCCTTTTGCGGGATCCGGAGCGACCCCTGTCCAGCTTCGTAGTTTTTACGAAACAATGCATGCCATCTTTGATCAGCCTGTCTTCGCCGGCGCACCTGCGGGCCCCGTGGACTCTGCTGAGGGCCCTGCGCCTTCGACGCCGGTGGCGCTGGCCCCGCAGGGTCCCCTTGGATCCAGGCCTGGATCTGGATCGGCGCCGGTCGACCTTATAACACCTCCACAGGCACTGACTCCACCAGCACTACGTCTCCTACCGAGGCGGAGACACAGAGCTGGACCGGCGTCGATGACTCCGGCGCCGACAGGTACTTTTGTACCCATGTTCTACTCTGGTTCTTTTAGGCCAGATTGGCAACTAGAGGAGGTGGGAGGAGGACTGGGAGGTGTCTGGAAACCCTTTAACTCACCAGTTAGAGTATGATTCGGACAGGAGAGAGGAGTTCGGGAATGCCAGTGGTTTGGATACCTCCCCAGACCTCAGCATGTTGTCTCCTACCATGACTACGGACGAGGGAGCGTCTTACACAGTGGTGTTGCGTAAGGCGGCTGAGGCTCTCAACCTTGAGCTACCTACGGTGGCAGTCAGGACTAACCTCCTGACAGAGGTGCTTCAGCCGGCAGCGAGCTCTTAGGAGCTCCTGCTGCCATTTAACGAAGCCCTCACTGACGTTCTTTTGGTCACCTGGTCCATGCCGAACACTGGGGCTCCAGTGGATAGGATGATTGCCCGACGCCACCGCCCGGCACCGGGCAACCCCATTTTCCTCTCCCAACACCCCACCCCTGAGAGCTTGGTGGTCCAAGCCTCCACGTTCAAAGAAAGCGCCTTCCCTACTGTACCACCCAATAGGGAATCCAATAAGCTGGACCATCTTGGGAAGAAGATGTTTTCTTCCTCCAGCTTGGGACTGCGATCTGTAAACACTGCATGTCTGTTGGGCCGTTACACCCACTCCGTGTGGGATACGGTGGCGCTGGTGCTGCCTCAGTGCTCGGAGGAGACCCGGGCAGTGCTCTCCGGTACTGCCGCCGAGGAGAGAGAAGCAGCCAAGTTTACAATTCGCTGTGGACTGGACACCACCATCTAGCTAGGCAGAACGATTTCAATGTCGGTAGCCCTTCGATGCTACGCCTGGCTGAGGTCGACTGTCGATGTCCAAAGCACCCTGATGGACATGCACTTTGATGGCCGTCGCCTGTTTGGCGACAAGGCAGACAGTGCACTGAAGCTCTTCAAGGACTCTCTGGCTACGGCCAAGGCCTTGGGCCTCTCCACCACTCGTCCTGCACAGTCTGCTTTTCTCCCCTTTCGTTGCTACGGAAGGGGTGCCCCGCCATGTTCCACCCAGAGCCACAGGCCATCGCAGTCTACTCAGCCCCTGCGCAGCCAGGGCCACCAATCGCCAGTAGGCGGCAGGATTCGCCATCACCTCCCCCACTGGAGCACCATCACGTCAGACAGGTGGGTGTTGCAGATAGTCCTAATGGGCTACTCCCTCCACTTCGAGACTACCCCTCCCTCCATGCCACCTCAGTACCATCGCATGTCGGAGGATCATCTGGCCCTTCTCCAACAGGACGTTACAGCTCTCTTGGCCAAGGGAGCCATTGAGCGAGTTTCTGCCCTAGAAGTAGATTGTGGTTGCTATTCCCACTAATTTCTGGTGCCCAAGAAGGACAAAGGCCTGTGTCCTATCTTGGATCTCAGGAATGTCAACCGCTTCCTCCAGAAGGAGAAGTTCAAAATGTTGAAGCTAGGCCAGGTCCTGTCTGCTTGTAACGCACGTAATGCCGGCCCACCGACGTTACGTGCGGGTCACGGTAGGCCATGAGCAGTTTCAGTTTACTGTGCTCCTCTTTGGCTTTACCAGCGCCCCTCAGGTGTTTTGCGAAAGTGATGGTCGGTCGTCGCAGCTCATCTGTGCAGATCAGGGGTTCCAGTCTTCCCCTATCTCGATAACTGGCTGTTGAAGGCGGGCTCGCCCCAGGCAGTCGTCTCCTACCTCCAGATTACGGCAGACCTTCAGCATTTGATGGGGTTCATTATCAACGTGCCAAAGTCACACCTGACTCCCCCCTCAGAAGCTCCTTTTCATCGGAGCGGTTCTGGGCACGACGCAGTTTCGGGTCTATCCTCCCGAGCAGCTATGATTCCGATCTTTCAGCCTCTATCTCGGTTTTCGGTCAGTGTGACCCTGAGGCTTCTGGGCCTCATGGCCTCCTGCATCCTGCTGGTAGATCATGCCAGGTGGCATATGCGGGCTCTGCAGTGGGACCTGAAGTTCCAGTGGGCGCAGCATCAGGGGAATCTGTCCGATTGCGTCCAGATCTCGGAGGGCACTGCACGACAATTTCAGTGGTGGCTAACGAACAGGGATTGGGTCAACGGCAGATCCCTCTCCCTTCCCCAACCAGAATATACAGTGGTGACGGAAGCATCACTTCTGGGATGGAGCGGCCACATGGGAAAGGCGGAGATCAGAGGACTCTGTTCTCCGGCGGAGTCCGAGCTCCACATCAACCTTCTGGAGCTCTGGGCGATCTGTCTTGCACTAAAGACATTCCTTCACTCTGTTCGGGAAAGAGTAGTGCAGGTGTTCATGGATAACACCACAGCCATGTGGTAGTGCAACAAACAGGGCGGGGTCGTGGACCCTATGTCAAGAGGCTCTCCGTTTCTGGACATGGCTGGAACATCAAGGCATATCCCTGGTGGTTCAACACCTGGTAGGTTCTCTGAACGCCAGGGCAGACGCAGGTGCATGATGGAGCACGAATGGCGTCTTCACTCTGAGGTGGCGCAAAGTTTCTTTCGGCAGTGGGGTGAGCCTTGGTTAGATCTAGTCGCCAGCGAAGAGAATACGCAATGTCAGCAATTCTGCACGTTGGAATTTCCAAGGCGGCACTCACTAGGCAACACTTTTTGTCGCAAGTGGAGTTGCAGTCTTCTATACGCCTTTCTGCCTATACCACTTTTACCCAGTGTGTAGAAGAAGATCAAGCGTGACCGGGTCCAAGACATTCTTGTGGCTTTGGATTGGGCACGAAGAGTCTGGTATCCATAGCTGCTACACATGGCCATTGATCCTCTGATCAAACTGCCTCTTCAGGAGGATCTTCTGTCGCAGCAGCAGGGGACGGTCCTCCACCCCAACCTTTCCAGCCGCCACCTCCTTGCATGGAGATTGAGCTGCAGCAGTTGACGGCTTTTGACCTGCCTCCCGAAGTTTGGGATGTTATCTTGGCAGCCAGGCACCCCTCCACTAAGACGGTATACGCGTGTAGATGGAATACATTTGTGGCATGGTGTGCAGCAAAGGCTGTGGATCCCCTTTTGGAGGTTCTCTTGTTCCATCTTTCTTTGGCTCAGAAGGGCTCTGCTCTGGGCACTATTGGGGCTACCTCTCGGCCTAATCAACCTTTCTTAGACTTCCTGATCAGCCTTCACTTTTCAAGTCCCCTGTTGTAAATCGCTTTCTTAAGGGCATTACTCATCTTTTTCCTCCTGTTCCCTTCGTAATGCCTCAGTGGGACTTGAACTTGGTTCTTACTTACCTTTTGTGCGCTGCTTTTGAGCCGCTCCATAACTGTCCTCTCAGACTTCTTACTTTAAAGACTGCCTTTCTTTCTCCTCCAAGCTTTTTCTTCAAAACCTCCTTTTCTGGCTGTTCATGCGGTCAAGGTCGTCATAAGAACAAGACCTTCCTTTCTTACCTAGGTGGTTACTTCTTTCCACATTGGTTAAACCATCACTTTGCCCACCTTTTTTCCGCCTCCGCATCTCTCTAAGGAGGAAGAGAGGCTCCACCGTCTGGATCCAAAACGAGCGCTTTCATTTTATTTGGATCACACAAAACAATTCCGGGTGGATGACCAGCTCTTTGTTGGCTACATGGGTACCAAAGAAGGTCGTGCCGCGCACAAACGAACCATCTCTAGGTGGGTTGTTTTGTGCATCAAAGCTTGCTATTCATTGGCAAAGAAGGAGCCTCCAGTAGGGCTGCGCGCATATTTCACCTGGGCGATGGCAGCTACTGCTGCTTTGGGACGTGGTGTTCCTCTCAATGACATCTGTCAGGCAGCTACATGGGCATCTTTGTACACATTTACAAAGCACTACTGCCTGACTAGCCAAGTCCGGAGGGACGGTTTCTTTGGCCGTTCTGTTCTCCAGGACTTTCTGGGTGAACGTGGTTCGCAGACCCACCTCCGGGGTTGGTATTGCTGGTATATCTATACACAAAGTAAGGAATCTATAACTAATTGTCTCTTTCAGATGAACAAGTTACTTACCTTCGGTAACGATATATCTGTAAGAGACATAGATTAGTTATAGATTCCTTACCAAGCCACCCATCCTCCCCGTTCTGCGGACTGACTTCTAGGGTTATGGACTTCCTGTCAGGGCCCTAGTTTTGTGCACCAGTGGTCAGTGTCTTGCATGGCTCTGCGCTTCTGGCGTGGAATGTCGTGTATAAGAACGGACGTCCACAAGCGAGGGCGGCGTCTAAGTAGCTGCCGTGACATCATCCCGGCGACCACGACGCCAACGACGAACGCGGAGCCGACCTACGCCACCTTTTGACGCGCAGAGGTACTGCTAACCAAAAAAAATCTCTGGATCCAGTCTTAACGCTAGGGGGGAATTCACATGGTAAGGAATCTATAACTAATCAGTCTCTTACAGATATATATTTACCGGAGGTAAGTAACTTGTTCTTCACGCAGTAATGGGGACAGGTTTGTAGCTGGCTTTCGCCCATGCATGACATTTTCAGCATAGAACAAGGCTGCGAGGGGGCCTGTATGAAATTGTAACCCTCTTGGAGATGTCTCTCCTATATCTGTCTCGCCAGGGGATCCATAGCTATGATAAATAATAGGGGTGAGAGGGGGCACCCTTGTCTGGTGCCACTCGTCAGGGGGAACTGAGCTGGTATGTCACCGTTGAATTTCAAGCGGGCATATAGAAGGTGTATCAAATTCAGATACCCGATTGGAATTCCTAGTTTCTGCATCACAGCGTACAGGAAGGGCCACTCCAGAGAATCGAACGCCTACTCGGCATCAAGTAGGAGGCCACTGCCAGCAGGGAACTTTCCGATCTCCTTAATGAAGGAGTCCCCAAAGAAGCCACCTTGGGCCAGGTTGATTTTGATAAGAAGGGAACAACGTTGCTCTGTAGTAAGGGCACAGTTTGTTCTGCCCAGAAAGATAATTGCTCATTGGGCCCATCCTGAGAATATGTCCGGGGGAATCAGAGATCCATATTCCTTGACCTTTTCGGCCATGTCGTGAATATTCGTTGGAAAGCCGGCAATGTGAATAAGTTTGTCTTGACATGACTGCCAGGACCAGTCAATGCTCTTTTTGGTGTCTCTAATATACTTTACAAAGAAGGTGGCCATTCTGGCATGAATCTCAGGTGTTAAAGCCACCTTGTCATCCAGTGACAGATGGGGGCACTCCATATTGAGGCAATTGTGCACCTCCTTATCCAGTGGTTTACGTAACCACCCTGAAATGTATGTGGGTACTTTCTTTCCTGGGGCCCAGTCTGAGAGCATTTAAAATAACATCAGCATCCAATATGTTAGAGCTGGGAGCTTTATTGTCAGGCTCCCTGTCTTTCGGGTCCCCTGAGGAGCCATCCCTGTCAAAGGGGTCTGGAGTGGGCGGGGGCTTCAGAAAAAGGGTCCTCCTCAAACTGGTCTGCAGGGTTAAGATTTCCAGATGCCTTCGAGCCTTCTAGCATTTCCTGAGAGAGGAATGCCCTCTTAAGTTTCGCAAAGGCGTCCAAGTTGACCCCCTGGTTGTTTTCCTCTTGGCAGTAGCCTTGCGAGGCTGCTTACCTGCGTATTCTGATGTCACCTATCCTGTTGTATTAGGAATGGCCACTCCCCAGTTCGGCATACTTGAAAGCTCAAATTTTTACAGGACCCGCCAGGGGCGTGGAAAGGTCTCTCTGCTTGCAGGACGAATTATGATACGGACGGACCCCCGCGGAGTGTAAGACTCCGGGGGGAAATGGGGCACTTGAAGTAGGAATGATCATGCCTGCACAGTTCCTCAGCAACACAGGGAAAGTCCTGAGGAGAAAATGCGCCAACGCAGGAGAAAGTGTGCAATGCCTACATACTCGTAAACAAGGGCGGACACCCTCTAGTGGCTGGCTGCTCGTTCCTCACATGGCCCTCTCATAGCACAAAATCCAACCACTTGAGAAGGTGAAAATCGCTCCAGTGGTTGCAAGTAACAGCACAACTGTAAAGTAAGCGTCATACAATTTAACTAAAATGAAGAAGAACCAGTCCCCTGAAGAGGAAACCAGGAGCACTTCATTGTGGCTGCTGGAGCAGCATAGAAAGAGGGAGGGTGAACAGAGAGACCAGACTTTATGCACTGTACTTCTTTATGATTTGTGGATATAATGTTGACTTGTTTTTCAATGTAGTTCTTGGAAAATATAGTTAAGTTGAATCTTATTGGCTGCAGGAGACAAATAAAGTTGAATTTAAACATAATTCTTCCTTGCCTCTTGTCCTGACATAGAATGCCATATCTACTACGATTGCCATACACGTATAAGAGATGTGGTATACAGACACTTTAGATTATCAATCAGTCAATAAAGCAGGATTTGTAAAGCGCAGCTAGTCACCTGCGAGGGTATTCAGGCGTTGAGATCCAAGCTGCTTGGGTGGCCTTGGTTGAATAGCCAGGTCTTTGGTCCCCTTCTGAACTCCTGAAGAGAGGGTGAAGTCTGTAGATGGAGGGGGAGGCTGTTCCAGGACTTTGCGTTGAGGTAGGAAAAGGAGTGTCCTCCACGGTTGCTTCGGCAGATGCGGGCGTGAGAGGGAGGCGGATCATAGGAGTCTGGATGGTTGGTGGAAGCTCAGGCAGTGGTTGATGTATGCTGGTCCTTGGTTGTGCAGGGCTTTGTAGGTGTACGTCAGAATCTTGAATTGGCAACTCTTGTAGACGGGGAGCCAGTGGAGTTTCTTCAGGTGAGAGGGTGTGATGTATGTCCGTCTGGGGAGGTCGAGGATGAGTCTGGCCGCTGAGTTCTGGATGGTCTTCAGTCTCACAGACGCAAGGTAAACAGGCCAGAGACAAAGCACTCACTGATACTATCCAGGATCTAGTGAGCAGCAAACGGTAACAATATGGTGGTGTTCTAGAGCAAGGGCTGGCTACCATACAACCCCAAACATAACCCCCCCAGAAATAGGGGTTAATCAATGGTAAACAGAGAAAGTTCTGAGCACTCAAGTTCAAATGAAAGTCAAACGTCAATTTCAGGTTGTCGTGGAATTCCAAGCAGTTTTATTTTTGATCCCCCATGTAGTTCATTCAGCATTAATGTATTACAAGAACAGCCAGCCAGCGCGTGTTTCATCATATGGCAAATAGGCCCTCAACTTTCTCAGGGCTGTAATTAATAAATCAATAATACAATAACTAGGATACTTTCAGCAGACTCACCATCACTCACCATTTAGTGTCAAGATGTCAGATGTAGTGAAGCGAAGTCTTTCTCAGATACAAGATTGACATCCTAAATCCATATTCAACAGTGATCATAATGAAACATTTTAAATGTAACAATAGTGTGTTATAATCTCTAGGGAGAAAGTTAAATCCTACTGTGCCAGTTAAAGGTAAAAGCATAAACTGTGTTTTGCAATTTTTCAGGTTATTATTACTTTTTCCTGTTATTCCTTCCTTTTTTGTCTTCCTATATATTCTCTCTATGTGCACTGGCAGTGGCAGGCGCACTTATTTGGGTTGATTTCATGTTTACTCTTCTACTTATGACTGGCATTGTAGGATTTATAGTGCAAATCATTTTTGTGATAATATTAAACCACATCTTTCCACATTTCGCACATTCTAAAAAACACGCTTTCAGGCTCGTACATCTCAGCACCATAAAAACAATATGACCCCGGATTAAGCACATCCCAGTCTCATAGTGCCTATATGTTTAATATGTTTGTCAATTCAGCACCTTTGGCTGACTTCCCGTGGGTCTAAAAGAGAAGTAAGGTAGAAGAAATATAGGTCAGGACAAGGGGAGTCTTTCATGTTGACAATACTGTAATTTACCCTGTCCTCCAGTCCTAAATTACACAGAGGACGTTCTTTTTCCTCGCTATTGAATTCAGTCATTTAAAACTGAAAGGCTGAATCGCTGCACCTGCCTTGGAGCTATCTGCATGTTTTGTTATACTGGGGATCACATAAACATGTTGTTTTAGCTGTACTTGAATTTATCAACTAAAGTGCCTAATTAGTGCAGGTGCTGGGACCTCCACTCTTTTTTTTGGGAACCTGGGACTTACTTTTTATCATGAGACTTTGACCCACAGCAAGAATGAGAAAGGCTGAAAAGAGAGAAGTAAATAAAAAAAGATGGGAAAGCTAGGTAGCTATTACAAAGAGAGAAAACAGGCATAAAAACAAGCATTTACAATGCAACGGTTTCGCCTTTGGAAAAGTTAGAGCTATTGGCATTGTAAATGACAAAATTTGTATTTATGCGTTAGTTTTGAAAACAGATAAATAAATGGCATTGTCATTTACATTGCCAATAGCTTAATCTCTCGCAAATGTGAGACCTATTGTACCCTACGGATGAGCTCAGCAGACAGCAATTACTACCACACACACACACACCCAGTGCCACAAACACACACCCAGAGCCACACACACACACCCAGAGCCAGCCACACACAGAGCCAGCCACACACACACTGTTAGACGGGGACCGGGAGGGTCGGCCGAGGACAAGGGGAGAGGCCTCCGGTGAGGGCCGTCTCCAGCGATCGTACAGACAAGTAACTTCCCCCCCCCACAGATGGACACCACACAAGGATAAGGTTAACGTTCTTTATAAGCAATTCTTGAAGTACGGTCGTACGGTACAATGAGATCAGGACACGAGGATCCTCTCAATTCTAGTCTCTTGATAGGAAAAGGGGTAGCGGGACAGTCTTTGTTACCAATCTGGTTCTGTGATGCGGTGATGGGAGCTCAGCGAGCCCTTCATGTGGCCTGTCCAACACACACACACACACACCCAGAGCCACACACACACACACACCCAGAGCCACACACACACACCCAGAGCCACACACACACACACACACACCCAGAGCCACACACACACACCCAGAGCCACACACACACACACACACACACCTAGAGCCCCCCACACACACACACTCACCCACGCTCCCCGTGCCTAACAAAACAAGCCCCCACCGCTTCGTGGCACTCTACACTCTCTCTCTTGTATCAACCGGTGGTGCACTTTGGCCATAGAGCCTACTGTTCAGTGAACCAAATAACTACCTTCTGTGGGCACAGGCCCAGTAACACATTGTCCACTGAGGCAAACACGTCTCTAACCCCTGTATGGTGGTGTTGGCACGTTCGTCACTGTCCTGTACCGATGACCATCCCTCACCCCATGAGACAGTGCCCACTGTCCTGGTTCGTCAGTGCCTGCTGCCCCTGTGCATACTCTCCGGGTATATGTTGCTCCCTGTAGCGCTGTACACACACTCGCCGCCCTCTTCCTAATACTCCAGTTTAAACCTGTCCCGGTACGTCACTTTAGTGAACTCTCTGCCCGAACTCATCTGACAGCTGCTTCTTACTGTTGTGAGGGTGGGGACGTCCGTGTGGCTGTGCCCCCTGCTACTTCCCGTCTGTGCAGCAGCGGTAAAGTAAATATGGCTAGCCACATGTAAACAAATGCTCACAGTCGCAATGAAACTGAAAGCACAGTAAAACAAGTGATATTCATAGAATCTCGGAGTGTTGCATGGCGCAGCAGACTTGAACTGGGACCCCCAGCTCTCGAGTCAGCAGCCCTGGCCGGTGCACCACATCCTCTCCACTCCTGTCTTATTTGTTAGAAAGCTTTTTCTTTTTCCCGGACGATGATTTTTGAAAAGCAGCTCTTTATTCATTACTTTGGCAAAACTGAAGCATTATTGCTTAATCTCCCTAGCACTCTGCAGTCACTGTGCACTCCCTAGCAATCTGCAGTCACTCTGCACTCCCTAGCAATCTGCAGTCACTCTGCACTCCCTAGCACTCTGCAGTCACTCTCCACTCCCTAGTCACTCTGTACTCCCTAGTCACTCAGCACTCCCTAGCACTCCCTAGCACTCTGCAGTCACTCTGCACTCCCTAGCACTCTGCACTCCCTAGCACTCTACAGTCACTCTGCACTCCCTAGTCACTCTGCACTCCCTAGTCACTCTGCACTCCCTAGCACTCTGCACTCCCTAGCTCTCTGCACTCCCTAGTCACTCTGCACTCCCTAGTCACTCTGCACTCCCTAGTCACTCTGCACTCCCTAGTCACTGCACTCCCTAGCAGTCACTCTGCAGTCCCTAGCACTCCCTAGCACTCTGCAGTCACACTGCACTCCCTAGTCACTCTGCACTCCCTAGCACTCTGCAGTCACTCAGCACTCCCTAGCACTCCCTAGCACTCTGCACTCCCTAGCACTCCCTAACACCCTGCAGTCACTCTGCACTCCCTAGCACTCCCTAACACCCTGCAGTCACTCTGCACTCCCTAGCACTCCCTAGTCACTCTGCACTCCCTAGCACTCCCTAGTCACTATGCACTCCCTAGCACTCTGCAGTCACTCTGAAGTCCCTAGCACTCTGCAGTCACTCTCCACTCCCTAGCACTCCCTAGTCACTCTGCACTCCGAGCACTCCCTAGTCACTCTGCACTCCCTAGTCACTCTGCACTCCGAGCACTCCCTAGTCACTCTGCACTCCCTAGTCACTCTGCACTCCCATTCACTCTGCACTCCCTAGTCACTCTGCACTCCCTAGCATTCCCTAGTCACTCTGCACTCCCTAGCACTCCCTAGTCACTCTGCACTCCCTAGCACTCGGCAGTCACTCTGCACTCCCTAGCACTCCCTAGTCAATCTGCACTCCCTAGCACTCTGCAGTCACTCAACACTCCCTAGCACTTCCTAGCACTCTGCAGTCACTCTGCACTCCCTAGCACTCCCTAGTCACTCTGCACTCCCTAGCACTCCCTAGTCACTCTGCACTCCCTAGCACTCTGCACTCCCTAGCACTCTGCAGTCACTCAACACTCCCTAGCACTTCCTAGCACTCTGCAGTCACTCTGCACTCCCTAGCACTCCCTGGTCACTCTGCACTCCCTAGCACTCTGCAGTCACTCTCCACTCCCTAGCACTCCCTAGTCACTCTGCACTCCGAGCACTCCCTAGTCACTCTGCACTCCCTAGTCACATTTGTTAGAAAGCTTTTTCTTTTTCCCGGACAATGGTTTTTGAAAAGCAGCTCTTTATTCATTACTTTGGCAAAACTGAAGCATTATTGCTTAATCTCCCTAGCACTCTGCAGTCACTGTGCACTCCCTAGCACTCTGCAGTCACTGTGCACTCCCTAGCAATCTGCAGTCACTCTGCACTCCCTAGCAATCTGCAGTCACTCTGCACTCCCTAGCACTCTGCAGTCACTCTCCACTCCCTAGTCACTCTGCACTCCCTAGCACTCTGCAGTCACTCTCCACTCCCTAGTCACTCTGCACTTCCTAGTCACTCAGCACTCCCTAGCACTCTGCAGTCACTCTGCAGTCACTCTGCACTCCCTAGCACTCCCTAGCACTCTGCACTCCCTAGTCACTCTGCACTCCCTAGCACTCCCTAGTCACTCTGCACTCCCTAGTCACTCTGCACTCCCTAGCAGTCACTCTGCAGTCCCTAGCACTCCCTAGCACTCTGCAGTCACACTGCACTCCCTAGTCACTCTGCACTCCCTAGCACTCTGCAGTCACTCTGCACTCCCTAGCACTCTGCAGTCACTCAGCACTCCCTAGCACTCTGCACTCCCTAGCACTCCCTAGTCACTCTGCACTCCCTAGCACTCCCTAGTCACTCTGCACTCCCTAGTCACTCTGCACTCCCTAGCACTCCCTAACACCCTGCAGTCACTCTGCACTCCCTAGTCACTCTGCACTCCCTAGCACTCCCTAGTCACTATGCACTCCCTAGCACTCTGCAGTCACTCTGCACTCCCTTGCACTCCCTAGCACTCTGCAGTCACTCAGCACTCCCTAGCACTTCCTAGCACTCTGCAGTCACTCTGCACTCCCTAGCACTCCCTAGTCACTCTGCACTCCCTAGCACTCCCTAGCACTCTGCAGTCACTCTGCACTCCCTAGCACTCTATAGTCACTCTGCACTCCCTAGCACTCTGCAGTCACTCAGCACTCTCTAGCACTTCCTAGCACTGTGCAGTCACTCTGCACTCCCTAGCACTCCCTAGTCACTCTGCACTCCCTAGTCACTCTGCAGTCACTCTGAAGTCCCTAGCACTCTGCAGTCACTCTCCACTCCCTAGCACTCCCTAGTCACTCTGCACTCCGAGCACTCCCTAGTCACTCTGCACTCCCTAGTCACTCTGCACTCCGAGCACTCCCTAGTCACTCTGCACTCCCTAGTCACTCTGCACTCCCATTCACTCTGCACTCCCTAGTCACTCTGCACTCCCTAGCATTCCCTAGTCACTCTGCACTCCCTAGCACTCCCTAGTCACTCTGCACTCCCTAGCACTCGGCAGTCACTCTGCACTCCCTAGCACTCCCTAGTCAATCTGCACTCCCTAGCACTCTGCAGTCACTCAGCACTCCCTAGTACTCTGCAGTCACTCTGCAGCCACTCTGCACTCCCTAGCACTCCCTAGTCACTCTGCACTCCCTAGTCACTCTGCACTCCCTAGTCACTCTGTACTCCCTAGTCACTCTGCACTCCCTAGCACTCTGCACTCCCTAGCTCTCCCTAGTCACTCTGCATTCCCTAGTCACTCTGCACTCCCTAACACTCTGCACTCCCTAGCACTCCCTAGTCACTCTGCATTCCCTAGCACTCCCTGGTCACTCTGCACTGCCTAGCACTCCCTAGCACTCTGCAGTCACTCTGCACTCCCTAGTCACTCTGCACTCCCTAGTCACTCTGCACTCCCTAACACCCTGCAGTCACTCTGCACTCCCTAGTCACTCTGCACTCCCTAGCACTCCCTAGTCACTATGCACTCCCTAGCACTCTGCAGTCACTCTGCACTCCCTTGCACTCCCTAGCACTCTGCAGTCACTCAGCACTCCCTAGCATTTCCTAGCACTCTGCAGTCACTCTGCACTCCCTAGTCACTCTGCACTCCCTAGCACTCCCTAGCACTCTGCAGTCACTCTGCACTCCCTAGCACTCCATAGTCACTCTGCACTCCCTAGCACTCTGCAGTCACTCAGCACTCCCTAGCACTTCCTAGCACTCTGCAGTCACTCTGCACTCCCTAGCACTCCCTAGTCACTCTGCACTCCCTAGTCACTCTGCAGTCACTCTGAAGTCCCTAGCACTCTGCAGTCACTCTCCACTCCCTAGCACTCCCTAGTCACTCTGCACTCCGAGCACTCCCTAGTCACTCTGCACTCCCTAGTCACTCTGCACTCCCTAGTCACTCTGTACTCCCTAGTCACTCTGCACTCCCTAGCACTCTGCACTCCCTAGCTCTCCCTAGTCACTCTGCATTCCCTAGTCACTCTGCACTCCCTAACACTCTGCACTCCCTAGCACTCCCTAGTCTCCCTGCATTCCCTAGCACTCCCTGGTCACTCTGCACTGCCTAGCACTCTGCAGTCACTCTGCACTCCCTAGTCACTCTGCACTCCCTAGTCACTCTGCACTCCCTAGCACTCCCTAACACCCTGCAGTCACTCTGCACTCCCTAGTCACTCTGCACTCCCTAGCACTCCCTAGTCACTATGCACTCCCTAGCACTCTGCAGTCACTCTGCACTCCCTTGCACTCCCTAGCACTCTGCAGTCACTCAGCACTCCCTAGCACTTCCTAGCACTCTGCAGTCACTCTGCACTCCCTAGCACTCCCTAGTCACTCTGCACTCCCTAACACTCCCTAGCACTCTGCAGTCACTCTGCACTCCCTAGCACTCCATAGTCACTCTGCACTCCCTAGCACTCTGCAGTCACTCAGCACTCCCTAGCACTTCCTAGCACTCTGCAGTCACTCTGCACTCCCTAGCACTCCCTAGTCACTCTGCACTCCCTAGTCACTCTGCAGTCACTCTGAAGTCCCTAGCACTCTGCAGTCACTCTCCACTCCCTAGCACTCCCTAGTCACTCTGCACTCTGAGCACTCCCTAGTCACTCTGCACTCCCTAGTCACTCTGCACTCCCATTCACTCTGCACTCCCTAGTCACTCTGCACTCCCTAGCATTCCCTAGTCACTCTGCACTCCCTAGCACTCCCTAGTCACTCTGCACTCCCTAGCACTCGGCAGTCACTCTGCACTCCGTAGCACTCCCTAGTCAATCTGCACTCCCTAGCACTCTGCAGTCACTCAGCACTCCCTAGTACTCTGCAGTCACTCTGCAGCCACTCTGCACTCCCTAGTCACTCTGCACTCCCTAGTCACTCTGCACTCCCTAGTCACTCTGTACTCCCTAGTCACTCTGCACTCCCTAGCACTCTGCACTCCCTAGCTCTCCCTAGTCACTCTGCATTCCCTAGTCACTCTGCACTCCCTAACACTCTGCACTCCCTAGCACTCCCTAGTCACTCTGCATTCCCTAGCACTCCCTGGTCACTCTGCACTGCCTAGCACTCCCTAGCACTCTGCAGTCACTCTGCACTCCCTAGCACTCTGCAGTCACTCTGCTCTCCCTAGCACTCCCTAGCACTCTACAGTCACTCTGCACTCCCTAGCACTCCCAAGTAACTCTGCTCTCCCTAGCACTCCCTAGCACTCTACAGTCACTCTGCACTCCCTAGCACTCCCTAGTCACTCTGCACTCCCTAGCTCTCCCTAGCACTCTGCAGTCACACTGCACTCCCTAGCACTCCCTAGTCACTCTGCACTCCCTAGCAGTCACTCTGCACTCCCTAGCACTTCCTAGTCACTCTGCACTCCCTAGCACTCCCTAGTCACTATGCACTCCCTAGCACTCTGCAGTCACTCTGCACTCCCTATCACTCTGCAGTCACTCTGCACTCCCTAGCACTATGCAGTCACTCTGCACTCCCTAGCACTCTGCAGTCACTCTGCACTCCCTAGTCACTCTGCACTCCCTAGCACTCTGCAGTCACTCGGCACTCCCTAGCAGTCACTCTGCAGTCCCTAGCACTCCCTAGCACTCTGCAGTCACTCTGCACTCCCTAGCACTCCCTAGTCACTCTGCACTCCCTAGCACTCTGCAGTCACTCTGCACTCCATAGCACTCTACAGTCACTCAGCACTCCCTAGCACTCTGCAGTCACTCTGCACTCCCTAGTCACTCTGCACTCCCTAGCACACCCTAGTCACTCTGCACTCCCTAGCCACTCTGCACTCCCTAGTCACTCTGCACTCCCTAACACCCTGCAGTCACCCTGCACTCCCTAGCACTCCCTAGTCACTCTGCACTCCCTAGCACTCCCTAGTCACTCTGCACTCCCTAGTAACTCTGCACTCCCTAGTCACTCTGCACTCCCTAGCACTCCCTGGTCACTCTGCACTCCCTGGTCACTCTGCACTCCCTAGCACTCTGCAGTCACTATGCACTCCCTAGTCACTCTGCTCTCCCTAGCACCCCCTAGCACTCTACAGTCACTCTGCACTCCCTAGCACTCCCTAGTCATTTTGCACTCCCTAGCACCCCCTACTCACTCTGCACTCCCTAGCACTCTGCACTCCCTAGTCACTCTGCACTCCCTAGCAGTCACTTTGCACTCCCTAGCACTCCCTATCCCTAGTCACTCTGCACTCCCTAGTCACACTGCGCTCCCTAGCACTCTGCAGTCACTCTGCACTCCCTAGCACTCCCAAGCACTCTGCAGTCACTCAGCACTCCCTAGCACTCTGCGGTCACTCTGCAGTCACTCTGCACTCCCTGGTCACTCTGCACTCCCTAGTTACTCTGCAATCCCTGGCACTCCCTAGTCACTCTGCACTCCCTAGTCACTCTGCACTCCCTAGCACTCTGCACTCCCTAGCACTCTGCAGTCACTCTGCACTCCGTATCACTCCCTTGCAGTCACTCTGCAGTCCCTAGCACTCTGCAGTCACTCTGCACTCCCTAGCACTCTGCAGTCACTGCAGTCCCTAGCACTCCCTAGCACTCTGCAGTCACTCTCCACTCCCTACCACTCCCTAGTCACTCTGCAATCCGAGCACTCCCTAGTCACTCTGCACTCCCTAGTCACTCTGCACTCCCTAGCACTCTGCACTCCCTAGTCACTCAAACTCTCCCTAGCACTCCCTAGCACTCTGCAGTCACTCAGCACTCCCTAGCACTCTGCACTCCCTAGCACTCCCTAGTCACTCTGAACTCCCTAGTCACTCTGCACTCCCTAGTCACTCTGCACTCCCTAGCACTCTGCAGTCACACTGCACTCCCTAGTCACTCTGCACTCCCTAGCACTCTGCAGTCACCCTGCACTCCTTAGCACTCCCTAGCACTCTGCAGTCACTCAGCACTCCCTAGCACTTCCTAGCACTCTGCACTCCCTAGCACTCCCTAGTCACTCTGCACTCCCTAGCCACTCTGCACTCCCTAGTCACTCTGCACTCCCTAGTTACTCTGCACTCCCTAACACCCTGCAGTCACTCTGCACTCCCTAGTCACTCTGCACTCCCTAGCACTCTGCAGTCACTCTGCACTCCCTAGCACTCTGCAGTCACTCAGCACTCCCTAGCACTTCCTAGCACTCTGCAGTCACTCTGTACTCCCTAGCACTCCCTAGTCACTCTGCACTCCCTAGCACTCCCTAGCACTCTGCAGTCACTCTGCACTCCCTAGCACTCCATAGTCACTCTGCACTCCCTGGCACTCCCTAGCACTCTTCAGTCACTCAACACTCCCTAGCACTCTGCAGTCACTCTGCACTCCCTAGCACTCCCTAGTCACTCTGCACTCCCTAGTCACTCTGCAGTCACTCTGAAGTCCCTAGCACTCTGCAGTCACTCTCCACAGTCACTCTCCACTCCCTAGCACTCCCTAGTCACTCTGCACTCCGAGCACTCCCTAGTCACTCTGCACTCCCTAGTCACATTTGTTAGAAAGCTTTTTCTTTTTCCCGGACAATGGTTTTTGAAAAGCAGCTCTTTATTCATTACTTTGGCAAAACTGAAGCATTATTGCTTAATCTCCCTAGCACTCTGCAGTCACTGTGCACTCCCTAGCAATCTGCAGTCACTCTGCACTCCCTAGCACTCTGCAGTCACTCTCCACTCCCTAGTCACTCTGCACTCCCTAGTCACCCAGCACTCCCTAGCACTCTGCAGTCACTCTGCACTCCCTAGCACTCTGCACTCCCTAGCACTCTGCACTCCCTAGTCACTCTGCACTCCCTAGCACTCCCTAGTCACTCTGCACTCCCTAGTCACTCTGCACTCCCTAGCACTCCCTAGTCACTCTGCACTCCCTAGTCACTCTGCACTCCCTAGCACTCTGCAGTCACTATGCACTCCCTAGTCACTCTGCTCTCCCTAGCACCCCCTAGCACTCTACAGTCACTCTGCACTCCCTAGCACTCCCTAGTCACTTTGCACTCCCTAGCACCCCCTACTCACTCTGCACTCCCTAGCACTCTGCACTCCCTAGTCACTCTGCACTCCCTAGCAGTCACTCTGCACTCCCTAGCACTCCCTATCCCTAGTCACTCTGCACTCCCTAGTCACACTGCGCTCCCTAGCACTCTGCAGTCACTCTGCACTCCCTAGCACTCCCCAGCACTCTGCAGTCACTCAGCACTCCCTAGCACTCTGCGGTCACTCTGCAGTCACTCTGCACTCCCTGGTCACTCTGCACTCCCTAGTTACTCTGCAATCCCTGGCACTCCCTAGTCACTCTGCACTCCCTAGCACTCTGCACTCCCTAGCACTCTGCAGTCACTCTGCACTCCGTAGCACTCCCTTGCAGTCACTCTGCAGTCCCTAGCACTCTGCAGTCACTCTGCACTCCCTAGCACTCTGCAGTCACTGCAGTCCCTAGCACTCCCTAGCACTCTGCAGTCACTCTGAAGTCCCTAGCACTCTGCAGTCACTCTCCACTCCCTACCACTCCCTAGTCACTCTGCAATCCGAGCACTCCCTAGTCACTCCGCACTCCCTAGTCACTCTGCACTCCCTAGCACTCTGCACTCCCTAGTCACTCAAACTCTCCCTAGCACTCCCTAGCACTCTGCAGTCACTCAGCACTCCCTAGCACTCTGCACTCCCTAGCACTCCCTAGTCACTCTGCACTCCCTAGCACTCCCTAGTCACTCTGCACTCCCTAGCACTCTGCAGTCACACTGCACTCCCTAGTCACTCTGCACTCCCTAGCACTCTGCAGTCACCCTGCACTCTTTAGCACTCCCTAGCACTCTGCAGTCACTCAGCACTCCCTAGCACTTCTTAGCACTCTGCACTCCCTAGCACTCCCTAGTCACTCTGCACTCCCTAGCCACTCTGCACTCCCTAGTCACTCTGCACTCCCTAGTCACTCTGCACTCCCTAGTCACTCTGCACTCCCTAACACCCTGCAGTCACTCTGCACTCCCTAGTCACTCTGCACTCCCTAGCACTCTGCAGTCACACTGCACTCCCTTGCACTCCCTAGCACTCTGCAGTCACTCAACACTCCCTAGCACTTCCTAGCACTCTGCAGTCACTCTGCACTCCCTAGCACTCCCTAGTCACTCTGCACTCCCTAGCACTCCCTAGCACTCTGCAGTCACTCTGCACTCCCTAGCACTCCATAGTCACTCTGCACTCCCTAGCACTCCCTAGCACTCTGCAGTCACTCAACACTCCCTAGCACTCTGCAGTCACTCTGCACTCCCTAGCACTCCCTAGTCACTCTGCACTCCCTAGTCACTCTGCAGTCACTCTGAAGTCCCTAGCACTCTGCAGTCACTCTCCACTCCCTAGCACTCCCTAGTCACTCTGCACTCCGAGCACTCCCTAGTCACTCTGCACTCCCTAGTCACATTTGTTAGAAAGCTTTTTCTTTTTCCCGGACAATGGTTTTTGAAAAGCAGCTCTTTATTCATTACTTTGGCAAAACTGAAGCATTATTGCTTAATCTCCCTAGCACTCTGCAGTCACTGTGCACTCCCTAGCACTCTGCAGTCACTCTGCACTCCCTAGCACTCCCTAGTCACTCTGCACTCCCTAGCACTCCCTAGCACTCTGCAGTCACTCTGCACTCCCTAGCACTCCATAGTCACTCTGCACTCCCTAGCACTCTGCAGTCACTCAGCACTCTCTAGCACTTCCTAGCACTGTGCAGTCACTCTGCACTCCCTAGCACTCCCTAGTCACTCTGCACTCCCTAGTCACTCTGCAGTCACTCTGAAGTCCCTAGCACTCTGCAGTCACTCTCCACTCCCTAGCACTCCCTAGTCACTCTGCACTCCGAGCACTCCCTAGTCACTCTGCACTCCCTAGTCACTCTGCACTCCGAGCACTCCCTAGTCACTCTGCACTCCCTAGTCACTCTGCACTCCCATTCACTCTGCACTCCCTAGTCACTCTGCACTCCCTAGCATTCCCTAGTCACTCTGCACTCCCTAGCACTCCCTAGTCACTCTGCACTCCCTAGCACTCGGCAGTCACTCTGCACTCCCTAGCACTCCCTAGTCAATCTGCACTCCCTAGCACTCTGCAGTCACTCAGCACTCCCTAGTACTCTGCAGTCACTCTGCAGCCACTCTGCACTCCCTAGCACTCCCTAGTCACTCTGCACTCCCTAGTCACTCTGCACTCCCTAGTCACTCTGTACTCCCTAGTCACTCTGCACTCCCTAGCACTCTGCACTCCCTAGCTCTCCCTAGTCACTCTGCATTCCCTAGTCACTCTGCACTCCCTAACACTCTGCACTCCCTAGCACTCCCTAGTCACTCTGCATTCCCTAGCACTCCCTGGTCACTCTGCACTGCCTAGCACTCCCTAGCACTCTGCAGTCACTCTGCACTCCCTAGTCACTCTGCACTCCCTAGTCACTCTGCACTCCCTAACACCCTGCAGTCACTCTGCACTCCCTAGTCACTCTGCACTCCCTAGCACTCCCTAGTCACTATGCACTCCCTAGCACTCTGCAGTCACTCTGCACTCCCTTGCACTCCCTAGCACTCTGCAGTCACTCAGCACTCCCTAGCATTTCCTAGCACTCTGCAGTCACTTAGCACTCCCTAGTCACTCTGCACTCCCTAGCACTCCCTAGCACTCTGCAGTCACTCTGCACTCCCTAGCACTCCATAGTCACTCTGCACTCCCTAGCACTCTGCAGTCACTCAGCACTCCCTAGCACTTCCTAGCACTCTGCAGTCACTCTGCACTCCCTAGCACTCCCTAGTCACTCTGCACTCCCTAGTCACTCTGCAGTCACTCTGAAGTCCCTAGCACTCTGCAGTCACTCTCCACTCCCTAGCACTCCCTAGTCACTCTGCACTACGAGCACTCCCTAGTCACTCTGCACTCCCTAGTCACTCTGCACTCCCTAGTCACTCTGTACTCCCTAGTCACTCTGCACTCCCTAGCACTCTGCACTCCCTAGCACTCCCTAGTCACTCTGCATTCCCTAGCACTCCCTGGTCACTCTGCACTGCCTAGCACTCCCTAGCACTCTGCAGTCACTCTGCACCCCCTAGTCACTCTGCACTCCCTAGTCACTCTGCACTCCCTAGTCACTCTGCATTCCCTAGTCACTCTGCACTCCCTAACACTCTGCACTCCCTAGCACTCCCTAGTCACTCTGCATTCCCTAGCACTCCCTGGTCACTCTGCACTGCCTAGCACTCCCTAGCACTCTGCAGTCACTCTGCACTCCCTAGTCACTCTGCACTCCCTAGTCACTCTGCACTCCCTAGCACTCCCTAACACCCTGCAGTCACTCTGCACTCCCTAGTCACTCTGCACTCCCTAGCACTCCCTAGTCACTATGCACTCCCTAGCACTCTGCAGTCACTCTGCACTCCCTTGCACTCCCTAGCACTCTGCAGTCACTCAGCACTCCCTAGCACTTCCTAGCACTCTGCAGTCACTCTGCACTCCCTAGCACTCCCTAGTCACTCTGCACTCCCTAACACTCCCTAGCACTCTGCAGTCACTCTGCACTCCCTAGCACTCCATAGTCACTCTGCACTCCCTAGCACTCTGCAGTCACTCAGCACTCCCTAGCACTTCCTAGCACTCTGCAGTCACTCTGCACTCCCTAGCACTCCCTAGTCACTCTGCACTCCCTAGTCACTCTGCAGTCACTCTGAAGTCCCTAGCACTCTGCAGTCACTCTCCACTCCCTAGCACTCCCTAGTCACTCTGCACTCTGAGCACTCCCTAGTCACTCTGCACTCCCTAGTCACTCTGCACTCCCATTCACTCTGCACTCCCTAGTCACTCTGCACTCCCTAGCATTCCCTAGTCACTCTGCACTCCCTAGCACTCCCTAGTCACTCTGCACTCCCTAGCACTCGACAGTCACTCTGCACTCCGTAGCACTCCCTAGTCAATCTGCACTCCCTAGCACTCTGCAGTCACTCAGCACTCCCTAGTACTCTGCAGTCACTCTGCAGCCACTCTGCACTCCCTAGTCACTCTGCACTCCCTAGTCACTCTGCACTCCCTAGTCACTCTGTACTCCCTAGTCACTCTGCACTCCCTAGCACTCTGCACTCCCTAGCTCTCCCTAGTCACTCTGCATTCCCTAGTCACTCTGCACTCCCTAACACTCTGCACTCCCTAGCACTCCCTAGTCACTCTGCATTCCCTAGCACTCCCTGGTCACTCTGCACTGCCTAGCACTCCCTAGCACTCTGCAGTCACTCTGCACTCCCTAGCACTCTGCAGTCACTCTGCTCTCCCTAGCACTCCCTAGCACTCTACAGTCACTCTGCACTCCCTAGCACTCCCAAGTAACTCTGCTCTCCCTAGCACTCCCTAGCACTCTACAGTCACTCTGCACTCCCTAGCACTCCCTAGTCACTCTGCACTCCCTAGCTCTCCCTAGCACTCTGCAGTCACACTGCACTCCCTAGCACTCCCTAGTCACTCTGCACTCCCTAGTCACTCTGCACTCCCTAGCAGTCACTCTGCACTCCCTAGCACTTCCTAGTCACTCTGCACTCCCTAGCACTCCCTAGTCACTATGCACTCCCTAGCACTCTGCAGTCACTCTGCACTCCCTATTACTCTGCAGTCACTCTGCACTCCCTAGCACTATGCAGTCACTCTGCACTCCCTAGCACTCTGCAGTCACTCTGCACTCCCTAGTCACTCTGCACTCCCTAGCACTCTGCAGTCACTCGGCACTCCCTAGCAGTCACTCTGCAGTCCCTAGCACTCCCTAGCACTCTGCAGTCACTCTGCACTCCCTAGCACTCCCTAGTCACTCTGCACTCCCTAGCACTCTGCAGTCACTCTGCACTCCATAGCACTCTACAGTCACTCAGCACTCCCTAGCACTCTGCAGTCACTCTGCACTCCCTAGTCACTCTGCACTCCCTAGCACACCCTAGTCACTCTGCACTCCCTAGCCACTCTGCACTCCCTAGTCACTCTGCACTCCCTAACACCCTGCAGTCACTCTGCACTCCCTAGCACTCCCTAGTCACTCTGCACTCCCTAGCACTCCCTAGTCACTCTGCACTCCCTAGTAACTCTGCACTCCCTAGTCACTCTGCACTCCCTAGCACTCCCTGGTCACTCTGCACTCCCTGGTCACTCTGCACTCCCTAGCACTCTGCAGTCACTATGCACTCCCTAGTCACTCTGCTCTCCCTAGCACCCCCTAGCACTCTACAGTCACTCTGCACTCCCTAGCACTCCCTAGTCATTTTGCACTCCCTAGCACCCCCTACTCACTCTGCACTCCCTAGCACTCTGCACTCCCTAGTCACTCTGCACTCCCTAGCAGTCACTTTGCACTCCCTAGCACTCCCTATCCCTAGTCACTCTGCACTCCCTAGTCACACTGCGCTCCCTAGCACTCTGCAGTCACTCTGCACTCCCTAGCACTCCCAAGCACTCTGCAGTCACTCAGCACTCCCTAGCACTCTGCGGTCACTCTGCAGTCACTCTGCACTCCCTAGCACTCCCTGGTCACTCTGCACTCCCTAGTTACTCTGCAATCCCTGGCACTCCCTAGTCACTCTGCACTCCCTAGTCACTCTGCACTCCCTAGCACTCTGCACTCCCTAGCACTCTGCAGTCACTCTGCACTCCGTATCACTCCCTTGCAGTCACTCTGCAGTCCCTAGCACTCTGCAGTCACTCTGCACTCCCTAGCACTCTGCAGTCACTGCAGTCCCTAGCACTCCCTAGCACTCTGCAGTCACTCTCCACTCCCTACCACTCCCTAGTCACTCTGCAATCCGAGCACTCCCTAGTCACTCTGCACTCCCTAGTCACTCTGCACTCCCTAGCACTCTGCACTCCCTAGTCACTCAAACTCTCCCTAGCACTCCCTAGCACTCTGCAGTCACTCAGCACTCCCTAGCACTCTGCACTCCCTAGCACTCCCTAGTCACTCTGAACTCCCTAGTCACTCTGCACTCCCTAGTCACTCTGCACTCCCTAGCACTCTGCAGTCACACTGCACTCCCTAGCACTCTGCAGTCACCCTGCACTCCTTAGCACTCCCTAGCACTCTGCAGTCACTCAGCACTCCCTAGCACTTCCTAGCACTCTGCACTCCCTAGCACTCCCTAGTCACTCTGCACTCCCTAGCCACTCTGCACTCCCTAGTCACTCTGCACTCCCTAGTCACTCTGCACTCCCTAACACCCTGCAGTCACTCTGCACTCCCTAGTCACTCTGCACTCCCTAGCACTCTGCAGTCACTCTGCACTCCCTTGCACTCCCTAGCACTCTGCAGTCACTCAACACTCCCTAGCACTTCCTAGCACTCTGCAGTCACTCTGTACTCCCTAGCACTCCCTAGTCACTCTGCACTCCCTAGCACTCCCTAGCACTCTGCAGTCACTCTGCACTCCCTAGCACTCCATAGTCACTCTGCACTCCCTGGCACTCCCTAGCACTCTGCAGTCACTCAACACTCCCTAGCACTCTGCAGTCACTCTGCACTCCCTAGCACTCCCTAGTCACTCTGCACTCCCTAGTCACTCTGCAGTCACTCTGAAGTCCCTAGCACTCTGCAGTCACTCTCCACAGTCACTCTCCACTCCCTAGCACTCCCTAGTCACTCTGCACTCCGAGCACTCCCTAGTCAATCTGCACTCCCTAGTCACATTTGTTAGAAAGCTTTTTCTTTTTCCCGGACAATGGTTTTTGAAAAGCAGCTCTTTATTCATTACTTTGGCAAAACTGAAGCATTATTGCTTAATCTCCCTAGCACTCTGCAGTCACTGTGCACTCCCTAGCAATCTGCAGTCACTCTGCACTCCCTAGCACTCTGCAGTCACTCTCCACTCCCTAGTCACTCTGCACTCCCTAGTCACCCAGCACTCCCTAGCACTCTGCAGTCACTCTGCACTCCCTAGCACTCTGCACTCCCTAGCACTCTGCACTCCCTAGTCACTCTGCACTCCCTAGCACTCCCTAGTCACTCTGCACTCCCTAGTCACTCTGCACTCCCTAGCACTCCCTAGTCACTCTGCACTCCCTAGTCACTCTGCACTCCCTAGCACTCTGCAGTCACTATGCACTCCCTAGTCACTCTGCTCTCCCTAGCACCCCCTAGCACTCTACAGTCACTCTGCACTCCCTAGAACTCCCTAGTCACTTTGCACTCCCTACTCACTCTGCACTCCCTAGCACTCTGCACTCCCTAGTCACTCTGCACTCCCTAGCAGTCACTCTGCACTCCCTAGCACTCCCTATCCCTAGTCACTCTGCACTCCCTAGTCACACTGCGCTCCCTAGCACTCTGCAGTCACTCTGCACTCCCTAGCACTCCCAAGCACTCTGCAGTCACTCAGCACTCCCTAGCACTCTGCGGTCACTCTGCAGTCACTCTGCACTCCCTGGTCACTCTGCACTCCCTAGTTACTCTGCAATCCCTGGCACTCCCTAGTCACTCTGCACTCCCTAGCACTCTGCAGTCACTCTGCACTACGTAGCACTCCCTTGCAGTCACTCTGCAGTCCCTAGCACTCTGCAGTCACTCTGCACTCCCTAGCACTCTGCAGTCACTGCAGTCCCTAGCACACCCTAGCACTCTGCAGTCACTCTGAAGTCCCTAGCACTCTGCAGTCACTCTCCACTCCCTACCACTCCCTAGTCACTCTGCAATCCGAGCACTCCCTAGTCACTCCGCACTCCCTAGTCACTCTGCACTCCCTAGCACTCTGCACTCCCTAGTCACTCAAACTCTCCCTAGCACTCCCTAGCACTCTGAAGTCACTCAGCACTCCCTAGCACTCTGCACTCCCTAGCACTCCCTAGTCACTCTGCACTCCCTAGCACTCCCTAGTCACTCTGCACTCCCTAGCACTCTGCAGTCACACTGCACTCCCTAGTCACTCTGCACTCCCTAGCACTCTGCAGTCACCCTGCACTCCTTAGCACTCCCTAGCACTCTGCAGTCACTCAGCACTCCCTAGCACTTCTTAGCACTCTGCACTCCCTAGCACTCCCTAGTCACTCTGCACTCCCTAGCCACTCTGCACTCCCTAGTCACTCTGCACTCCCTAGTCACTCTGCACTCCCTAGTCACTCTGCACTCCCTAACACCCTGCAGTCACTCTGCACTCCCTAGTCACTCTGCACTCCCTAGCACTCTGCAGTCACACTGCACTCCCTTGCACTCCCTAGCACTCTGCAGTCACTCAACACTCCCTAGCACTTCCTAGCACTCTGCAGTCACTCAGCACTCCCTAGCACTTCCTAGCACTCTGCAGTCACTCTGCACTCCCTAGCACTCCCTAGTCACTCTGCACTCCCTAACACTCCCTAGCACTCTGCAGTCACTCTGCACTCCCTAGCACTCCATAGTCACTCTGCACTCCCTAGCACTCTGCAGTCACTCAGCACTCCCTAGCACTTCCTAGCACTCTGCAGTCACTCTGCACTCCCTAGCACTCCCTAGTCACTCTGCACTCCCTAGTCACTCTGCAGTCACTCTGAAGTCCCTAGCACTCTGCAGTCACTCTCCACTCCCTAGCACTCCCTAGTCACTCTGCACTCTGAGCACTCCCTAGTCACTCTGCACTCCCTAGTCACTCTGCACTCCCATTCACTCTGCACTCCCTAGTCACTCTGCACTCCCTAGCATTCCCTAGTCACTCTGCACTCCCTAGCACTCCCTAGTCACTCTGCACTCCCTAGCACTCGGCAGTCACTCTGCACTCCGTAGCACTCCCTAGTCAATCTGCACTCCCTAGCACTCTGCAGTCACTCAGCACTCCCTAGTACTCTGCAGTCACTCTGCAGCCACTCTGCACTCCCTAGTCACTCTGCACTCCCTAGTCACTCTGCGCTCCCTAGTCACTCTGTACTCCCTAGTCACTCTGCACTCCCTAGCACTCTGCACTCCCTAGCTCTCCCTAGTCACTCTGCATTCCCTAGTCACTCTGCACTCCCTAACACTCTGCACTCCCTAGCACTCCCTAGTCACTCTGCATTCCCTAGCACTCCCTGGTCACTCTGCACTGCCTAGCACTCCCTAGCACTCTGCAGTCACTCTGCACTCCCTAGCACTCTGCAGTCACTCTGCTCTCCCTAGCACTCCCTAGCACTCTACAGTCACTCTGCACTCCCTAGCACTCCCAAGTAACTCTGCTCTCCCTAGCACTCCCTAGCACTCTACAGTCACTCTGCACTCCCTAGCACTCCCTAGTCACTCTGCACTCCCTAGCTCTCCCTAGCACTCTGCAGTCACACTGCACTCCCTAGCACTCCCTAGTCACTCTGCACTCCCTAGTCACTCTGCACTCCCTAGCAGTCACTCTGCACTCCCTAGCACTTCCTAGTCACTCTGCACTCCCTAGCACTCCCTAGTCACTATGCACTCCCTAGCACTCTGCAGTCACTCTGCACTCCCTATCACTCTGCAGTCACTCTGCACTCCCTAGCACTATGCAGTCACTCTGCACTCCCTAGCACTCTGCAGTCACTCTGCACTCCCTAGTCACTCTGCACTCCCTAGCACTCTGCAGTCACTCGGCACTCCCTAGCAGTCACTCTGCAGTCCCTAGCACTCCCTAGCACTCTGCAGTCACTCTGCACTCCCTAGCACTCCCTAGTCACTCTGCACTCCCTAGCACTCTGCAGTCACTCTGCACTCTATAGCACTCTACAGTCACTCAGCACTCCCTAGCACTCTGCAGTCACTCTGCACTCCCTAGTCACTCTGCACTCCCTAGCACACCCTAGTCACTCTGCACTCCCTAGCCACTCTGCACTCCCTAGTCACTCTGCACTCCCTAACACCCTGCAGTCACTCTGCACTCCCTAGCACTCCCTAGTCACTCTGCACTCCCTAGTCACTCTGCACTCCCTAGTAACTCTGCACTCCCTAGTCACTCTGCACTCCCTAGCACTCCCTGGTCACTCTGCACTCCCTGGTCACTCTGCACTCCCTAGCACTCTGCAGTCACTATGCACTCCCTAGTCACTCTGCTCTCCCTAGCACCCCCTAGCACTCTACAGTCACTCTGCACTCCCTAGCACTCCCTAGTCATTTTGCACTCCCTAGCACCCCCTACTCACTCTGCACTCCCTAGCACTCTGCACTCCCTAGTCACTCTGCACTCCCTAGCAGTCACTTTGCACTCCCTAGCACTCCCTATCCCTAGTCACTCTGCACTCCCTAGTCACACTGCGCTCCCTAGCACTCTGCAGTCACTCTGCACTCCCTAGCACTCCCAAGCACTCTGCAGTCACTCAGCACTCCCTAGCACTCTGCGGTCACTCTGCAGTCACTCTGCACTCCCTAGCACTCCCTGGTCACTCTGCACTCCCTAGTTACTCTGCAATCCCTGGCACTCCCTAGTCACTCTGCACTCCCTAGTCACTCTGCACTCCCTAGCACTCTGCACTCCCTAGCACTCTGCAGTCACTCTGCACTCCGTATCACTCCCTTGCAGTCACTCTGCAGTCCCTAGCACTCTGCAGTCACTCTGCACTCCCTAGCACTCTGCAGTCACTGCAGTCCCTAGCACTCCCTAGCACTCTGCAGTCACTCTCCACTCCCTACCACTCCCTAGTCACTCTGCAATCCGAGCACTCCCTAGTCACTCTGCACTCCCTAGTCACTCTGCACTCCCTAGCACTCTGCACTCCCTAGTCACTCAAACTCTCCCTAGCACTCCCTAGCACTCTGCAGTCACTCAGCACTCCCTAGCACTCTGCACTCCCTAGCACTCCCTAGTCACTCTGAACTCCCTAGTCACTCTGCACTCCCTAGTCACTCTGCACTCCCTAGCACTCTGCAGTCACACTGCACTCCCTAGTCACTCTGCACTCCCTAGCACTCTGCAGTCACCCTGCACTCCTTAGCACTCCCTAGCACTCTGCAGTCACTCAGCACTCCCTAGCACTTCCTAGCACTCTGCACTCCCTAGCACTCCCTAGTCACTCTGCACTCCCTAGCCACTCTGCACTCCCTAGTCACTCTGCACTCCCTAACACCCTGCAGTCACTCTGCACTCCCTAGTCACTCTGCACTCCCTAGCACTCTGCAGTCACTCTGCACTCCCTTGCACTCCCTAGCACTCTGCAGTCACTCAGCACTCCCTAGCACTTCCTAGCACTCTGCAGTCACTCTGTACTCCCTAGCACTCCCTAGTCACTCTGCACTCCCTAGCACTCCCTAGCACTCTGCAGTCACTCTGCACTCCCTAGCACTCCATAGTCACTCTGCACTCCCTGGCACTCCCTAGCACTCTGCAGTCACTCAACACTCCCTAGCACTCTGCAGTCACTCTGCACTCCCTAGCACTCCCTAGTCACTCTGCACTCCCTAGTCACTCTGCAGCCACTCTGAAGTCCCTAGCACTCTGCAGTCACTCTCCACAGTCACTCTCCACTCCCTAGCACTCCCTAGTCACTCTGCACTCCGAGCACTCCCTAGTCACTCTGCACTCCCTAGTCACATTTGTTAGAAAGCTTTTTCTTTTTCCCGGACAATGGTTTTTGAAAAGCAGCTCTTTATTCATTACTTTGGCAAAACTGAAGCATTATTGCTTAATCTCCCTAGCACTCTGCAGTCACTGTGCACTCCCTAGCAATCTGCAGTCACTCTGCACTCCCTAGCACTCTGCAGTCACTCTCCACTCCCTAGTCACTCTGCACTCCCTAGTCACCCAGCACTCCCTAGCACTCTGCAGTCACTCTGCACTCCCTAGCACTCTGCACTCCCTAGCACTCTGCACTCCCTAGTCACTCTGCACTCCCTAGCACTCCCTAGTCACTCTGCACTCCCTAGTCACTCTGCACTCCCTAGCACTCCCTAGTCACTCTGCACTCCCTAGTCACTCTGCACTCCCTAGCACTCTGCAGTCACTATGCACTCCCTAGTCACTCTGCTCTCCCTAGCACCCCCTAGCACTCTACAGTCACTCTGCACTCCCTAGTCACTTTGCACTCCCTAGCACCCCCTACTCACTCTGCACTCCCTAGCACTCTGCACTCCCTAGTCACTCTGCACTCCCTAGCAGTCACTCTGCACTCCCTAGCACTCCCTATCCCTAGTCACTCTGCACTCCCTAGTCACACTGCGCTCCCTAGCACTCTGCAGTCACTCTGCACTCCCTAGCACTCCCAAGCACTCTGCAGTCACTCAGCACTCCCTAGCACTCTGCGGTCACTCTGCAGTCACTCTGCACTCCCTGGTCACTCTGCACTCCCTAGTTACTCTGCAATCCCTGGCACTCCCTAGTCACTCTGCACTCCCTAGCACTCTGCACTCCCTAGCACTCTGCAGTCACTCTGCACTCCGTAGCACTCCCTTGCAGTCACTCTGCAGTCCCTAGCACTCTGCAGTCACTCTGCACTCCCTAGCACTCTGCAGTCACTGCAGTCCCTAGCACTCCCTAGCACTCTGCAGTCACTCTGAAGTCCCTAGCACTCTGCAGTCACTCTCCACTCCCTACCACTCCCTAGTCACTCTGCAATCCGAGCACTCCCTAGTCACTCCGCACTCCCTAGTCACTCTGCACTCCCTAGCACTCTGCACTCCCTAGTCACTCAAACTCTCCCTAGCACTCCCTAGCACTCTGCAGTCACTCAGCACTCCCTAGCACTCTGCACTCCCTAGCACTCCCTAGTCACTCTGCACTCCCTAGCACTCCCTAGTCACTCTGCACTCCCTAGCACTCTGCAGTCACACTGCACTCCCTAGTCACTCTGCACTCCCTAGCACTCTGCAGTCACCCTGCACTCCTTAGCACTCCCTAGCACTCTGCAGTCACTCAGCACTCCCTAGCACTTCTTAGCACTCTGCACTCCCTAGCACTCCCTAGTCACTCTGCACTCCCTAGCCACTCTGCACTCCCTAGTCACTCTGCACTCCCTAGTCACTCTGCACTCCCTAGTCACTCTGCACTCCCTAACACCCTGCAGTCACTCTGCACTCCCTAGTCACTCTGCACTCCCTAGCACTCTGCAGTCACACTGCACTCCCTTGCACTCCCTAGCACTCTGCAGTCACTCAACACTCCCTAGCACTTCCTAGCACTCTGCAGTCACTCTGCACTCCCTAGCACTCCCTAGTCACTCTGCACTCCCTAGCACTCCCTAGCACTCTGCAGTCACTCTGCACTCCCTAGCACTCCATAGTCACTCTGCACTCCCTAGCACTCCCTAGCACTCTGCAGTCACTCAACACTCCCTAGCACTCTGCAGTCACTCTGCACTCCCTAGCACTCCCTAGTCACTCTGCACTCCCTAGTCACTCTGCAGTCACTCTGAAGTCCCTAGCACTCTGCAGTCACTCTCCACTCCCTAGCACTCCCTAGTCACTCTGCACTCCGAGCACTCCCTAGTCACTCTGCACTCCCTAGTCACATTTGTTAGAAAGCTTTTTCTTTTTCCCGGACAATGGTTTTTGAAAAGCAGCTCTTTATTCATTACTTTGGCAAAACTGAAGCATTATTGCTTAATCTCCCTAGCACTCTGCAGTCACTGTGCACTCCCTAGCACTCTGCAGTCACTCTGCACTCCCTAGCACTCCCTAGTCACTCTGCACTCCCTAGCACTCCCTAGCACTCTGCAGTCACTCTGCACTCCCTAGCACTCCATAGTCACTCTGCACTCCCTAGCACTCTGCAGTCACTCAGCACTCTCTAGCACTTCCTAGCACTGTGCAGTCACTCTGCACTCCCTAGCACTCCCTAGTCACTCTGCACTCCCTAGTCACTCTGCAGTCACTCTGAAGTCCCTAGCACTCTGCAGTCACTCTCCACTCCCTAGCACTCCCTAGTCACTCTGCACTCCGAGCACTCCCTAGTCACTCTGCACTCCCTAGTCACTCTGCACTCCGAGCACTCCCTAGTCACTCTGCACTCCCTAGTCACTCTGCACTCCCATTCACTCTGCACTCCCTAGTCACTCTGCACTCCCTAGCATTCCCTAGTCACTCTGCACTCCCTAGCACTCCCTAGTCACTCTGCACTCCCTAGCACTCGGCAGTCACTCTGCACTCCCTAGCACTCCCTAGTCAATCTGCACTCCCTAGCACTCTGCAGTCACTCAGCACTCCCTAGTACTCTGCAGTCACTCTGCAGCCACTCTGCACTCCCTAGCACTCCCTAGTCACTCTGCACTCCCTAGTCACTCTGCACTCCCTAGTCACTCTGTACTCCCTAGTCACTCTGCACTCCCTAGCACTCTGCACTCCCTAGCTCTCCCTAGTCACTCTGCATTCCCTAGTCACTCTGCACTCCCTAACACTCTGCACTCCCTAGCACTCCCTAGTCACTCTGCATTCCCTAGCACTCCCTGGTCACTCTGCACTGCCTAGCACTCCCTAGCACTCTGCAGTCACTCTGCACTCCCTAGTCACTCTGCACTCCCTAGTCACTCTGCACTCCCTAACACCCTGCAGTCACTCTGCACTCCCTAGTCACTCTGCACTCCCTAGCACTCCCTAGTCACTATGCACTCCCTAGCACTCTGCAGTCACTCTGCACTCCCTTGCACTCCCTAGCACTCTGCAGTCACTCAGCACTCCCTAGCATTTCCTAGCACTCTGCAGTCACTCTGCACTCCCTAGTCACTCTGCACTCCCTAGCACTCCCTAGCACTCTGCAGTCACTCTGCACTCCCTAGCACTCCATAGTCACTCTGCACTCCCTAGCACTCTGCAGTCACTCAGCACTCCCTAGCACTTCCTAGCACTCTGCAGTCACTCTGCACTCCCTAGCACTCCCTAGTCACTCTGCACTCCCTAGTCACTCTGCAGTCACTCTGAAGTCCCTAGCACTCTGCAGTCACTCTCCACTCCCTAGCACTCCCTAGTCACTCTGCACTCCGAGCACTCCCTAGTCACTCTGCACTCCCTAGTCACTCTGCACTCCCTAGTCACTCTGTACTCCCTAGTCACTCTGCACTCCCTAGCACTCTGCACTCCCTAGCACTCCCTAGTCACTCTGCATTCCCTAGCACTCCCTGGTCACTCTGCACTGCCTAGCACTCCCTAGCACTCTGCAGTCACTCTGCACCCCCTAGTCACTCTGCACTCCCTAGTCACTCTGCACTCCCTAGCACTCCCTAGTCACTCTGCATTCCCTAGTCACTCTGCACTCCCTAACACTCTGCACTCCCTAGCACTCCCTAGTCACTCTGCATTCCCTAGCACTCCCTGGTCACTCTGCACTGCCTAGCACTCCCTAGCACTCTGCAGTCACTCTGCACTCCCTAGTCACTCTGCACTCCCTAGTCACTCTGCACTCCCTAGCACTCCCTAACACCCTGCAGTCACTCTGCACTCCCTAGTCACTCTGCACTCCCTAGCACTCCCTAGTCACTATGCACTCCCTAGCACTCTGCAGTCACTCTGCACTCCCTTGCACTCCCTAGCACTCTGCAGTCACTCAGCACTCCCTAGCACTTCCTAGCACTCTGCAGTCACTCTGCACTCCCTAGCACTCCCTAGTCACTCTGCACTCCCTAACACTCCCTAGCACTCTGCAGTCACTCTGCACTCCCTAGCACTCCATAGTCACTCTGCACTCCCTAGCACTCTGCAGTCACTCAGCACTCCCTAGCACTTCCTAGCACTCTGCAGTCACTCTGCACTCCCTAGCACTCCCTAGTCACTCTGCACTCCCTAGTCACTCTGCAGTCACTCTGAAGTCCCTAGCACTCTGCAGTCACTCTCCACTCCCTAGCACTCCCTAGTCACTCTGCAATCCGAGCACTCCCTAGTCACTCCGCACTCCCTAGTCACTCTGCACTCCCTAGCACTCTGCACTCCCTAGTCACTCAAACTCTCCCTAGCACTCCCTAGCACTCTGCAGTCACTCAGCACTCCCTAGCACTCTGCACTCCCTAGCACTCCCTAGTCACTCTGCACTCCCTAGCACTCCCTAGTCACTCTGCACTCCCTAGCACTCTGCAGTCACACTGCACTCCCTAGTCACTCTGCACTCCCTAGCACTCTGCAGTCACCCTGCACTCCTTAGCACTCCCTAGCACTCTGCAGTCACTCAGCACTCCCTAGCACTTCTTAGCACTCTGCACTCCCTAGCACTCCCTAGTCACTCTGCACTCCCTAGCCACTCTGCACTCCCTAGTCACTCTGCACTCCCTAGTCACTCTGCACTCCCTAGTCACTCTGCACTCCCTAACACCCTGCAGTCACTCTGCACTCCCTAGTCACTCTGCACTCCCTAGCACTCTGCAGTCACACTGCACTCCCTTGCACTCCCTAGCACTCTGCAGTCACTCAACACTCCCTAGCACTTCCTAGCACTCTGCAGTCACTCTGCACTCCCTAGCACTCCCTAGTCACTCTGCACTCCCTAGCACTCCCTAGCACTCTGCAGTCACTCTGCACTCCCTAGCACTCCATAGTCACTCTGCACTCCCTAGCACTCCCTAGCACTCTGCAGTCACTCAACACTCCCTAGCACTCTGCAGTCACTCTGCACTCCCTAGCACTCCCTAGTCACTCTGCACTCCCTAGTCACTCTGCAGTCACTCTGAAGTCCCTAGCACTCTGCAGTCACTCTCCACTCCCTAGCACTCCCTAGTCACTCTGCACTCCGAGCACTCCCTAGTCACTCTGCACTCCCTAGTCACATTTGTTAGAAAGCTTTTTCTTTTTCCCGGACAATGGTTTTTGAAAAGCAGCTCTTTATTCATTACTTTGGCAAAACTGAAGCATTATTGCTTAATCTCCCTAGCACTCTGCAGTCACTGTGCACTCCCTAGCACTCTGCAGTCACTCTGCACTCCCTAGCACTCCCTAGTCACTCTGCACTCCCTAGCACTCCCTAGCACTCTGCAGTCACTCTGCACTCCCTAGCACTCCATAGTCACTCTGCACTCCCTAGCACTCTGCAGTCACTCAGCACTCTCTAGCACTTCCTAGCACTGTGCAGTCACTCTGCACTCCCTAGCACTCCCTAGTCACTCTGCACTCCCTAGTCACTCTGCAGTCACTCTGAAGTCCCTAGCACTCTGCAGTCACTCTCCACTCCCTAGCACTCCCTAGTCACTCTGCACTCCGAGCACTCCCTAGTCACTCTGCACTCCCTAGTCACTCTGCACTCCGAGCACTCCCTAGTCACTCTGCACTCCCTAGTCACTCTGCACTCCCATTCACTCTGCACTCCCTAGTCACTCTGCACTCCCTAGCATTCCCTAGTCACTCTGCACTCCCTAGCACTCCCTAGTCACTCTGCACTCCCTAGCACTCGGCAGTCACTCTGCACTCCCTAGCACTCCCTAGTCAATCTGCACTCCCTAGCACTCTGCAGTCACTCAGCACTCCCTAGTACTCTGCAGTCACTCTGCAGCCACTCTGCACTCCCTAGCACTCCCTAGTCACTCTGCACTCCCTAGTCACTCTGCACTCCCTAGTCACTCTGTACTCCCTAGTCACTCTGCACTCCCTAGCACTCTGCACTCCCTAGCTCTCCCTAGTCACTCTGCATTCCCTAGTCACTCTGCACTCCCTAACACTCTGCACTCCCTAGCACTCCCTAGTCACTCTGCATTCCCTAGCACTCCCTGGTCACTCTGCACTGCCTAGCACTCCCTAGCACTCTGCAGTCACTCTGCACTCCCTAGTCACTCTGCACTCCCTAGTCACTCTGCACTCCCTAACACCCTGCAGTCACTCTGCACTCCCTAGTCACTCTGCACTCCCTAGCACTCCCTAGTCACTATGCACTCCCTAGCACTCTGCAGTCACTCTGCACTCCCTTGCACTCCCTAGCACTCTGCAGTCACTCAGCACTCCCTAGCATTTCCTAGCACTCTGCAGTCACTCTGCACTCCCTAGTCACTCTGCACTCCCTAGCACTCCCTAGCACTCTGCAGTCACTCTGCACTCCCTAGCACTCCATAGTCACTCTGCACTCCCTAGCACTCTGCAGTCACTCAGCACTCCCTAGCACTTCCTAGCACTCTGCAGTCACTCTGCACTCCCTAGCACTCCCTAGTCACTCTGCACTCCCTAGTCACTCTGCAGTCACTCTGAAGTCCCTAGCACTCTGCAGTCACTCTCCACTCCCTAGCACTCCCTAGTCACTCTGCACTCCGAGCACTCCCTAGTCACTCTGCACTCCCTAGTCACTCTGCACTCCCTAGTCACTCTGTACTCCCTAGTCACTCTGCACTCCCTAGCACTCTGCACTCCCTAGCACTCCCTAGTCACTCTGCATTCCCTAGCACTCCCTGGTCACTCTGCACTGCCTAGCACTCCCTAGCACTCTGCAGTCACTCTGCACCCCCTAGTCACTCTGCACTCCCTAGTCACTCTGCACTCCCTAGCACTCCCTAGTCACTCTGCATTCCCTAGTCACTCTGCACTCCCTAACACTCTGCACTCCCTAGCACTCCCTAGTCACTCTGCATTCCCTAGCACTCCCTGGTCACTCTGCACTGCCTAGCACTCCCTAGCACTCTGCAGTCACTCTGCACTCCCTAGTCACTCTGCACTCCCTAGTCACTCTGCACTCCCTAGCACTCCCTAACACCCTGCAGTCACTCTGCACTCCCTAGTCACTCTGCACTCCCTAGCACTCCCTAGTCACTATGCACTCCCTAGCACTCTGCAGTCACTCTGCACTCCCTTGCACTCCCTAGCACTCTGCAGTCACTCAGCACTCCCTAGCACTTCCTAGCACTCTGCAGTCACTCTGCACTCCCTAGCACTCCCTAGTCACTCTGCACTCCCTAACACTCCCTAGCACTCTGCAGTCACTCTGCACTCCCTAGCACTCCATAGTCACTCTGCACTCCCTAGCACTCTGCAGTCACTCAGCACTCCCTAGCACTTCCTAGCACTCTGCAGTCACTCTGCACTCCCTAGCACTCCCTAGTCACTCTGCACTCCCTAGTCACTCTGCAGTCACTCTGAAGTCCCTAGCACTCTGCAGTCACTCTCCACTCCCTAGCACTCCCTAGTCACTCTGCACTCTGAGCACTCCCTAGTCACTCTGCACTCCCTAGTCACTCTGCACTCCCATTCACTCTGCACTCCCTAGTCACTCTGCACTCCCTAGCATTCCCTAGTCACTCTGCACTCCCTAGCACTCCCTAGTCACTCTGCACTCCCTAGCACTCGGCAGTCACTCTGCACTCCGTAGCACTCCCTAGTCAATCTGCACTCCCTAGCACTCTGCAGTCACTCAGCACTCCCTAGTACTCTGCAGTCACTCTGCAGCCACTCTGCACTCCCTAGTCACTCTGCACTCCCTAGTCACTCTGCACTCCCTAGTCACTCTGTACTCCCTAGTCACTCTGCACTCCCTAGCACTCTGCACTCCCTAGCTCTCCCTAGTCACTCTGCATTCCCTAGTCACTCTGCACTCCCTAACACTCTGCACTCCCTAGCACTCCCTAGTCACTCTGCATTCCCTAGCACTCCCTGGTCACTCTGCACTGCCTAGCACTCCCTAGCACTCTGCAGTCACTCTGCACTCCCTAGCACTCTGCAGTCACTCTGCTCTCCCTAGCACTCCCTAGCACTCTACAGTCACTCTGCACTCCCTAGCACTCCCAAGTAACTCTGCTCTCCCTAGCACTCCCTAGCACTCTACAGTCACTCTGCACTCCCTAGTCACTCTGCACTCCCTAGCTCTCCCTAGCACTCTGCAGTCACACTGCACTCCCTAGCACTCCCTAGTCACTCTGCACTCCCTAGTCACTCTGCACTCCCTAGCAGTCACTCTGCACTCCCTAGCACTTCCTAGTCACTCTGCACTCCCTAGCACTCCCTAGTCACTATGCACTCCCTAGCACTCTGCAGTCACTCTGCACTCCCTATCACTCTGCAGTCACTCTGCACTCCCTAGCACTATGCAGTCACTCTGCACTCCCTAGCACTCTGCAGTCACTCTGCACTCCCTAGTCACTCTGCACTCCCTAGCACTCTGCAGTCACTCGGCACTCCCTAGCAGTCACTCTGCAGTCCCTAGCACTCCCTAGCACTCTGCAGTCACTCTGCACTCCCTAGCACTCCCTAGTCACTCTGCACTCCCTAGCACTCTGCAGTCACTCTGCACTCCATAGCACTCTACAGTCACTCAGCACTCCCTAGCACTCTGCAGTCACTCTGCACTCCCTAGTCACTCTGCACTCCCTAGCACACCCTAGTCACTCTGCACTCCCTAGCCACTCTGCACTCCCTAGTCACTCTGCACTCCCTAACACCCTGCAGTCACTCTGCACTCCCTAGCACTCCCTAGTCACTCTGCACTCCCTAGCACTCCCTAGTCACTCTGCACTCCCTAGTAACTCTGCACTCCCTAGTCACTCTGCACTCCCTAGCACTCCCTGGTCACTCTGCACTCCCTGGTCACTCTGCACTCCCTAGCACTCTGCAGTCACTATGCACTCCCTAGTCACTCTGCTCTCCCTAGCACCCCCTAGCACTCTACAGTCACTCTGCACTCCCTAGCACTCCCTAGTCATTTTGCACTCCCTAGCACCCCCTACTCACTCTGCACTCCCTAGCACTCTGCACTCCCTAGTCACTCTGCACTCCCTAGCAGTCACTTTGCACTCCCTAGCACTCCCTATCCCTAGTCACTCTGCACTCCCTAGTCACACTGCGCTCCCTAGCACTCTGCAGTCACTCTGCACTCCCTAGCACTCCCAAGCACTCTGCAGTCACTCAGCACTCCCTAGCACTCTGCGGTCACTCTGCAGTCACTCTGCACTCCCTAGCACTCCCTGGTCACTCTGCACTCCCTAGTTACTCTGCAATCCCTGGCACTCCCTAGTCACTCTGCACTCCCTAGTCACTCTGCACTCCCTAGCACTCTGCACTCCCTAGCACTCTGCAGTCACTCTGCACTCCGTATCACTCCCTTGCAGTCACTCTGCAGTCCCTAGCACTCTGCAGTCACTCTGCACTCCCTAGCACTCTGCAGTCACTGCAGTCCCTAGCACTCCCTAGCACTCTGCAGTCACTCTCCACTCCCTACCACTCCCTAGTCACTCTGCAATCCGAGCACTCCCTAGTCACTCTGCACTCCCTAGTCACTCTGCACTCCCTAGCACTCTGCACTCCCTAGTCACTCAAACTCTCCCTAGCACTCCCTAGCACTCTGCAGTCACTCAGCACTCCCTAGCACTCTGCACTCCCTAGCACTCCCTAGTCACTCTGAACTCCCTAGTCACTCTGCACTCCCTAGTCACTCTGCACTCCCTAGCACTCTGCAGTCACACTGCACTCCCTAGTCACTCTGCACTCCCTAGCACTCTGCAGTCACCCTGCACTCCTTAGCACTCCCTAGCACTCTGCAGTCACTCAGCACTCCCTAGCACTTCCTAGCACTCTGCACTCCCTAGCACTCCCTAGTCACTCTGCACTCCCTAGCCACTCTGCACTCCCTAGTCACTCTGCACTCCCTAGTCACTCTGCACTCCCTAACACCCTGCAGTCACTCTGCACTCCCTAGTCACTCTGCACTCCCTAGCACTCTGCAGTCACTCTGCACTCCCTTGCACTCCCTAGCACTCTGCAGTCACTCAACACTCCCTAGCACTTCCTAGCACTCTGCAGTCACTCTGTACTCCCTAGCACTCCCTAGTCACTCTGCACTCCCTAGCACTCCCTAGCACTCTGCAGTCACTCTGCACTCCCTAGCACTCCATAGTCACTCTGCACTCCCTGGCACTCCCTAGCACTCTGCAGTCACTCAACACTCCCTAGCACTCTGCAGTCACTCTGCACTCCCTAGCACTCCCTAGTCACTCTGCACTCCCTAGTCACTCTGCAGTCACTCTGAAGTCCCTAGCACTCTGCAGTCACTCTCCACAGTCACTCTCCACTCCCTAGCACTCCCTAGTCACTCTGCACTCCGAGCACTCCCTAGTCAATCTGCACTCCCTAGTCACATTTGTTAGAAAGCTTTTTCTTTTTCCCGGACAATGGTTTTTGAAAAGCAGCTCTTTATTCATTACTTTGGCAAAACTGAAGCATTATTGCTTAATCTCCCTAGCACTCTGCAGTCACTGTGCACTCCCTAACAATCTGCAGTCACTCTGCACTCCCTAGCACTCTGCAGTCACTCTCCACTCCCTAGTCACTCTGCACTCCCTAGTCACCCAGCACTCCCTAGCACTCTGCAGTCACTCTGCACTCCCTAGCACTCTGCACTCCCTAGCACTCTGCACTCCCTAGTCACTCTGCACTCCCTAGCACTCCCTAGTCACTCTGCACTCCCTAGTCACTCTGCACTCCCTAGCACTCCCTAGTCACTCTGCACTCCCTAGTCACTCTGCACTCCCTAGCACTCTGCAGTCACTATGCACTCCCTAGTCACTCTGCTCTCCCTAGCACCCCCTAGCACTCTACAGTCACTCTGCACTCCCTAGAACTCCCTAGTCACTTTGCACTCCCTACTCACTCTGCACTCCCTAGCACTCTGCACTCCCTAGTCACTCTGCACTCCCTAGCAGTCACTCTGCACTCCCTAGCACTCCCTATCCCTAGTCACTCTGCACTCCCTAGTCACACTGCGCTCCCTAGCACTCTGCAGTCACTCTGCACTCCCTAGCACTCCCAAGCACTCTGCAGTCACTCAGCACTCCCTAGCACTCTGCGGTCACTCTGCAGTCACTCTGCACTCCCTGGTCACTCTGCACTCCCTAGTTACTCTGCAATCCCTGGCACTCCCTAGTCACTCTGCACTCCCTAGCACTCTGCAGTCACTCTGCACTCCGTAGCACTCCCTTGCAGTCACTCTGCAGTCCCTAGCACTCTGCAGTCACTCTGCACTCCCTAGCACTCTGCAGTCACTGCAGTCCCTAGCACACCCTAGCACTCTGCAGTCACTCTGAAGTCCCTAGCACTCTGCAGTCACTCTCCACTCCCTACCACTCCCTAGTCACTCTGCAATCCGAGCACTCCCTAGTCACTCCGCACTCCCTAGTCACTCTGCACTCCCTAGCACTCTGCACTCCCTAGTCACTCAAACTCTCCCTAGCACTCCCTAGCACTCTGAAGTCACTCAGCACTCCCTAGCACTCTGCACTCCCTAGCACTCCCTAGTCACTCTGCACTCCCTAGCACTCCCTAGTCACTCTGCACTCCCTAGCACTCTGCAGTCACACTGCACTCCCTAGTCACTCTGCACTCCCTAGCACTCTGCAGTCACCCTGCACTCCTTAGCACTCCCTAGCACTCTGCAGTCACTCAGCACTCCCTAGCACTTCTTAGCACTCTGCACTCCCTAGCACTCCCTAGTCACTCTGCACTCCCTAGCCACTCTGCACTCCCTAGTCACTCTGCACTCCCTAGTCACTCTGCACTCCCTAGTCACTCTGCACTCCCTAACACCCTGCAGTCACTCTGCACTCCCTAGTCACTCTGCACTCCCTAGCACTCTGCAGTCACACTGCACTCCCTTGCACTCCCTAGCACTCTGCAGTCACTCAACACTCCCTAGCACTTCCTAGCACTCTGCAGTCACTCAGCACTCCCTAGCACTTCCTAGCACTCTGCAGTCACTCTGCACTCCCTAGCACTCCCTAGTCACTCTGCACTCCCTAACACTCCCTAGCACTCTGCAGTCACTCTGCACTCCCTAGCACTCCATAGTCACTCTGCACTCCCTAGCACTCTGCAGTCACTCAGCACTCCCTAGCACTTCCTAGCACTCTGCAGTCACTCTGCACTCCCTAGCACTCCCTAGTCACTCTGCACTCCCTAGTCACTCTGCAGTCACTCTGAAGTCCCTAGCACTCTGCAGTCACTCTCCACTCCCTAGCACTCCCTAGTCACTCTGCACTCTGAGCACTCCCTAGTCACTCTGCACTCCCTAGTCACTCTGCACTCCCATTCACTCTGCACTCCCTAGTCACTCTGCACTCCCTAGCATTCCCTAGTCACTCTGCACTCCCTAGCACTCCCTAGTCACTCTGCACTCCCTAGCACTCGGCAGTCACTCTGCACTCCGTAGCACTCCCTAGTCAATCTGCACTCCCTAGCACTCTGCAGTCACTCAGCACTCCCTAGTACTCTGCAGTCACTCTGCAGCCACTCTGCACTCCCTAGTCACTCTGCACTCCCTAGTCACTCTGCGCTCCCTAGTCACTCTGTACTCCCTAGTCACTCTGCACTCCCTAGCACTCTGCACTCCCTAGCTCTCCCTAGTCACTCTGCACTCCCTAGTCACTCTGCACTCCCTAACACCCTGCAGTCACTCTGCACTCCCTAGTCACTCTGCACTCCCTAGCACTCCCTAGTCACTATGCACTCCCTAGCACTCTGCAGTCACTCTGCACTCCCTTGCACTCCCTAGCACTCTGCAGTCACTCAGCACTCCCTAGCATTTCCTAGCACTCTGCAGTCACTTAGCACTCCCTAGTCACTCTGCACTCCCTAGCACTCCCTAGCACTCTGCAGTCACTCTGCACTCCCTAGCACTCCATAGTCACTCTGCACTCCCTAGCACTCTGCAGTCACTCAGCACTCCCTAGCACTTCCTAGCACTCTGCAGTCACTCTGCACTCCCTAGCACTCCCTAGTCACTCTGCACTCCCTAGTCACTCTGCAGTCACTCTGAAGTCCCTAGCACTCTGCAGTCACTCTCCACTCCCTAGCACTCCCTAGTCACTCTGCACTACGAGCACTCCCTAGTCACTCTGCACTCCCTAGTCACTCTGCACTCCCTAGTCACTCTGTACTCCCTAGTCACTCTGCACTCCCTAGCACTCTGCACTCCATAGCACTCCCTAGTCACTCTGCATTCCCTAGCACTCCCTGGTCACTCTGCACTGCCTAGCACTCCCTAGCACTCTGCAGTCACTCTGCACCCCCTAGTCACTCTGCACTCCCTAGTCACTCTGCACTCCCTAGTCACTCTGCATTCCCTAGTCACTCTGCACTCCCTAACACTCTGCACTCCCTAGCACTCCCTAGTCACTCTGCATTCCCTAGCACTCCCTGGTCACTCTGCACTGCCTAGCACTCCCTAGCACTCTGCAGTCACTCTGCACTCCCTAGTCACTCTGCACTCCCTAGTCACTCTGCACTCCCTAGCACTCCCTAACACCCTGCAGTCACTCTGCACTCCCTAGTCACTCTGCACTCCCTAGCACTCCCTAGTCACTATGCACTCCCTAGCACTCTGCAGTCACTCTGCACTCCCTTGCACTCCCTAGCACTCTGCAGTCACTCAGCACTCCCTAGCACTTCCTAGCACTCTGCAGTCACTCTGCACTCCCTAGCACTCCCTAGTCACTCTGCACTCCCTAACACTCCCTAGCACTCTGCAGTCACTCTGCACTCCCTAGCACTCCATAGTCACTCTGCACTCCCTAGCACTCTGCAGTCACTCAGCACTCCCTAGCACTTCCTAGCACTCTGCAGTCACTCTGCACTCCCTAGCACTCCCTAGTCACTCTGCACTCCCTAGTCACTCTGCAGTCACTCTGAAGTCCCTAGCACTCTGCAGTCACTCTCCACTCCCTAGCACTCCCTAGTCACTCTGCACTCTGAGCACTCCCTAGTCACTCTGCACTCCCTAGTCACTCTGCACTCCCATTCACTCTGCACTCCCTAGTCACTCTGCACTCCCTAGCATTCCCTAGTCACTCTGCACTCCCTAGCACTCCCTAGTCACTCTGCACTCCCTAGCACTCGACAGTCACTCTGCACTCCGTAGCACTCCCTAGTCAATCTGCACTCCCTAGCACTCTGCAGTCACTCAGCACTCCCTAGTACTCTGCAGTCACTCTGCAGCCACTCTGCACTCCCTAGTCACTCTGCACTCCCTAGTCACTCTGCACTCCCTAGTCACTCTGTACTCCCTAGTCACTCTGCACTCCCTAGCACTCTGCACTCCCTAGCTCTCCCTAGTCACTCTGCATTCCCTAGTCACTCTGCACTCCCTAACACTCTGCACTCCCTAGCACTCCCTAGTCACTCTGCATTCCCTAGCACTCCCTGGTCACTCTGCACTGCCTAGCACTCCCTAGCACTCTGCAGTCACTCTGCACTCCCTAGCACTCTGCAGTCACTCTGCTCTCCCTAGCACTCCCTAGCACTCTACAGTCACTCTGCACTCCCTAGCACTCCCAAGTAACTCTGCTCTCCCTAGCACTCCCTAGCACTCTACAGTCACTCTGCACTCCCTAGCACTCCCTAGTCACTCTGCACTCCCTAGCTCTCCCTAGCACTCTGCAGTCACACTGCACTCCCTAGCACTCCCTAGTCACTCTGCACTCCCTAGTCACTCTGCACTCCCTAGCAGTCACTCTGCACTCCCTAGCACTTCCTAGTCACTCTGCACTCCCTAGCACTCCCTAGTCACTATGCACTCCCTAGCACTCTGCAGTCACTCTGCACTCCCTATCACTCTGCAGTCACTCTGCACTCCCTAGCACTATGCAGTCACTCTGCACTCCCTAGCACTCTGCAGTCACTCTGCACTCCCTAGTCACTCTGCACTCCCTAGCACTCTGCAGTCACTCGGCACTCCCTAGCAGTCACTCTGCAGTCCCTAGCACTCCCTAGCACTCTGCAGTCACTCTGCACTCCCTAGCACTCCCTAGTCACTCTGCACTCCCTAGCACTCTGCAGTCACTCTGCACTCCATAGCACTCTACAGTCACTCAGCACTCCCTAGCACTCTGCAGTCACTCTGCACTCCCTAGTCACTCTGCACTCCCTAGCACACCCTAGTCACTCTGCACTCCCTAGCCACTCTGCACTCCCTAGTCACTCTGCACTCCCTAACACCCTGCAGTCACTCTGCACTCCCTAGCACTCCCTAGTCACTCTGCACTCCCTAGCACTCCCTAGTCACTCTGCACTCCCTAGTAACTCTGCACTCCCTAGTCACTCTGCACTCCCTAGCACTCCCTGGTCACTCTGCACTCCCTGGTCACTCTGCACTCCCTAGCACTCTGCAGTCACTATGCACTCCCTAGTCACTCTGCTCTCCCTAGCACCCCCTAGCACTCTACAGTCACTCTGCACTCCCTAGCACTCCCTAGTCATTTTGCACTCCCTAGCACCCCCTACTCACTCTGCACTCCCTAGCACTCTGCACTCCCTAGTCACTCTGCACTCCCTAGCAGTCACTTTGCACTCCCTAGCACTCCCTATCCCTAGTCACTCTGCACTCCCTAGTCACACTGCGCTCCCTAGCACTCTGCAGTCACTCTGCACTCCCTAGCACTCCCAAGCACTCTGCAGTCACTCAGCACTCCCTAGCACTCTGCGGTCACTCTGCAGTCACTCTGCACTCCCTAGCACTCCCTGGTCACTCTGCACTCCCTAGTTACTCTGCAATCCCTGGCACTCCCTAGTCACTCTGCACTCCCTAGTCACTCTGCACTCCCTAGCACTCTGCACTCCCTAGCACTCTGCAGTCACTCTGCACTCCGTATCACTCCCTTGCAGTCACTCTGCAGTCCCTAGCACTCTGCAGTCACTCTGCACTCCCTAGCACTCTGCAGTCACTGCAGTCCCTAGCACTCCCTAGCACTCTGCAGTCACTCTCCACTCCCTACCACTCCCTAGTCACTCTGCAATCCGAGCACTCCCTAGTCACTCTGCACTCCCTAGTCACTCTGCACTCCCTAGCACTCTGCACTCCCTAGTCACTCAAACTCTCCCTAGCACTCCCTAGCACTCTGCAGTCACTCAGCACTCCCTAGCACTCTGCACTCCCTAGCACTCCCTAGTCACTCTGAACTCCCTAGTCACTCTGCACTCCCTAGTCACTCTGCACTCCCTAGCACTCTGCAGTCACACTGCACTCCCTAGTCACTCTGCACTCCCTAGCACTCTGCAGTCACCCTGCACTCCTTAGCACTCCCTAGCACTCTGCAGTCACTCAGCACTCCCTAGCACTTCCTAGCACTCTGCACTCCCTAGCACTCCCTAGTCACTCTGCACTCCCTAGCCACTCTGCACTCCCTAGTCACTCTGCACTCCCTAGTCACTCTGCACTCCCTAACACCCTGCAGTCACTCTGCACTCCCTAGTCACTCTGCACTCCCTAGCACTCTGCAGTCACTCTGCACTCCCTTGCACTCCCTAGCACTCTGCAGTCACTCAACACTCCCTAGCACTTCCTAGCACTCTGCAGTCACTCTGTACTCCCTAGCACTCCCTAGTCACTCTGCACTCCCTAGCACTCCCTAGCACTCTGCAGTCACTCTGCACTCCCTAGCACTCCATAGTCACTCTGCACTCCCTGGCACTCCCTAGCACTCTGCAGTCACTCAACACTCCCTAGCACTCTGCAGTCACTCTGCACTCCCTAGCACTCCCTAGTCACTCTGCACTCCCTAGTCACTCTGCAGTCACTCTGAAGTCCCTAGCACTCTGCAGTCACTCTCCACAGTCACTCTCCACTCCCTAGCACTCCCTAGTCACTCTGCACTCCGAGCACTCCCTAGTCAATCTGCACTCCCTAGTCACATTTGTTAGAAAGCTTTTTCTTTTTCCCGGACAATGGTTTTTGAAAAGCAGCTCTTTATTCATTACTTTGGCAAAACTGAAGCATTATTGCTTAATCTCCCTAGCACTCTGCAGTCACTGTGCACTCCCTAGCAATCTGCAGTCACTCTGCACTCCCTAGCACTCTGCAGTCACTCTCCACTCCCTAGTCACTCTGCACTCCCTAGTCACCCAGCACTCCCTAGCACTCTGCAGTCACTCTGCACTCCCTAGCACTCTGCACTCCCTAGCACTCTGCACTCCCTAGTCACTCTGCACTCCCTAGCACTCCCTAGTCACTCTGCACTCCCTAGTCACTCTGCACTCCCTAGCACTCCCTAGTCACTCTGCACTCCCTAGTCACTCTGCACTCCCTAGCACTCTGCAGTCACTATGCACTCCCTAGTCACTCTGCTCTCCCTAGCACCCCCTAGCACTCTACAGTCACTCTGCACTCCCTAGAACTCCCTAGTCACTTTGCACTCCCTACTCACTCTGCACTCCCTAGCACTCTGCACTCCCTAGTCACTCTGCACTCCCTAGCAGTCACTCTGCACTCCCTAGCACTCCCTATCCCTAGTCACTCTGCACTCCCTAGTCACACTGCGCTCCCTAGCACTCTGCAGTCACTCTGCACTCCCTAGCACTCCCAAGCACTCTGCAGTCACTCAGCACTCCCTAGCACTCTGCGGTCACTCTGCAGTCACTCTGCACTCCCTGGTCACTCTGCACTCCCTAGTTACTCTGCAATCCCTGGCACTCCCTAGTCACTCTGCACTCCCTAGCACTCTGCAGTCACTCTGCACTCCGTAGCACTCCCTTGCAGTCACTCTGCAGTCCCTAGCACTCTGCAGTCACTCTGCACTCCCTAGCACTCTGCAGTCACTGCAGTCCCTAGCACACCCTAGCACTCTGCAGTCACTCTGAAGTCCCTAGCACTCTGCAGTCACTCTCCACTCCCTACCACTCCCTAGTCACTCTGCAATCCGAGCACTCCCTAGTCACTCCGCACTCCCTAGTCACTCTGCACTCCCTAGCACTCTGCACTCCCTAGTCACTCAAACTCTCCCTAGCACTCCCTAGCACTCTGAAGTCACTCAGCACTCCCTAGCACTCTGCACTCCCTAGCACTCCCTAGTCACTCTGCACTCCCTAGCACTCCCTAGTCACTCTGCACTCCCTAGCACTCTGCAGTCACACTGCACTCCCTAGTCACTCTGCACTCCCTAGCACTCTGCAGTCACCCTGCACTCCTTAGCACTCCCTAGCACTCTGCAGTCACTCAGCACTCCCTAGCACTTCTTAGCACTCTGCACTCCCTAGCACTCCCTAGTCACTCTGCACTCCCTAGCCACTCTGCACTCCCTAGTCACTCTGCACTCCCTAGTCACTCTGCACTCCCTAGTCACTCTGCACTCCCTAACACCCTGCAGTCACTCTGCACTCCCTAGTCACTCTGCACTCCCTAGCACTCTGCAGTCACACTGCACTCCCTTGCACTCCCTAGCACTCTGCAGTCACTCAACACTCCCTAGCACTTCCTAGCACTCTGCAGTCACTCAGCACTCCCTAGCACTTCCTAGCACTCTGCAGTCACTCTGCACTCCCTAGCACTCCCTAGTCACTCTGCACTCCCTAACACTCCCTAGCACTCTGCAGTCACTCTGCACTCCCTAGCACTCCATAGTCACTCTGCACTCCCTAGCACTCTGCAGTCACTCAGCACTCCCTAGCACTTCCTAGCACTCTGCAGTCACTCTGCACTCCCTAGCACTCCCTAGTCACTCTGCACTCCCTAGTCACTCTGCAGTCACTCTGAAGTCCCTAGCACTCTGCAGTCACTCTCCACTCCCTAGCACTCCCTAGTCACTCTGCACTCTGAGCACTCCCTAGTCACTCTGCACTCCCTAGTCACTCTGCACTCCCATTCACTCTGCACTCCCTAGTCACTCTGCACTCCCTAGCATTCCCTAGTCACTCTGCACTCCCTAGCACTCCCTAGTCACTCTGCACTCCCTAGCACTCGGCAGTCACTCTGCACTCCGTAGCACTCCCTAGTCAATCTGCACTCCCTAGCACTCTGCAGTCACTCAGCACTCCCTAGTACTCTGCAGTCACTCTGCAGCCACTCTGCACTCCCTAGTCACTCTGCACTCCCTAGTCACTCTGCGCTCCCTAGTCACTCTGTACTCCCTAGTCACTCTGCACTCCCTAGCACTCTGCACTCCCTAGCTCTCCCTAGTCACTCTGCATTCCCTAGTCACTCTGCACTCCCTAACACTCTGCACTCCCTAGCACTCCCTAGTCACTCTGCATTCCCTAGCACTCCCTGGTCACTCTGCACTGCCTAGCACTCCCTAGCACTCTGCAGTCACTCTGCACTCCCTAGCACTCTGCAGTCACTCTGCTCTCCCTAGCACTCCCTAGCACTCTACAGTCACTCTGCACTCCCTAGCACTCCCAAGTAACTCTGCTCTCCCTAGCACTCCCTAGCACTCTACAGTCACTCTGCACTCCCTAGCACTCCCTAGTCACTCTGCACTCCCTAGCTCTCCCTAGCACTCTGCAGTCACACTGCACTCCCTAGCACTCCCTAGTCACTCTGCACTCCCTAGTCACTCTGCACTCCCTAGCAGTCACTCTGCACTCCCTAGCACTTCCTAGTCACTCTGCACTCCCTAGCACTCCCTAGTCACTATGCACTCCCTAGCACTCTGCAGTCACTCTGCACTCCCTATCACTCTGCAGTCACTCTGCACTCCCTAGCACTATGCAGTCACTCTGCACTCCCTAGCACTCTGCAGTCACTCTGCACTCCCTAGTCACTCTGCACTCCCTAGCACTCTGCAGTCACTCGGCACTCCCTAGCAGTCACTCTGCAGTCCCTAGCACTCCCTAGCACTCTGCAGTCACTCTGCACTCCCTAGCACTCCCTAGTCACTCTGCACTCCCTAGCACTCTGCAGTCACTCTGCACTCTATAGCACTCTACAGTCACTCAGCACTCCCTAGCACTCTGCAGTCACTCTGCACTCCCTAGTCACTCTGCACTCCCTAGCACACCCTAGTCACTCTGCACTCCCTAGCCACTCTGCACTCCCTAGTCACTCTGCACTCCCTAACACCCTGCAGTCACTCTGCACTCCCTAGCACTCCCTAGTCACTCTGCACTCCCTAGTCACTCTGCACTCCCTAGTAACTCTGCACTCCCTAGTCACTCTGCACTCCCTAGCACTCCCTGGTCACTCTGCACTCCCTGGTCACTCTGCACTCCCTAGCACTCTGCAGTCACTATGCACTCCCTAGTCACTCTGCTCTCCCTAGCACCCCCTAGCACTCTACAGTCACTCTGCACTCCCTAGCACTCCCTAGTCATTTTGCACTCCCTAGCACCCCCTACTCACTCTGCACTCCCTAGCACTCTGCACTCCCTAGTCACTCTGCACTCCCTAGCAGTCACTTTGCACTCCCTAGCACTCCCTATCCCTAGTCACTCTGCACTCCCTAGTCACACTGCGCTCCCTAGCACTCTGCAGTCACTCTGCACTCCCTAGCACTCCCAAGCACTCTGCAGTCACTCAGCACTCCCTAGCACTCTGCGGTCACTCTGCAGTCACTCTGCACTCCCTAGCACTCCCTGGTCACTCTGCACTCCCTAGTTACTCTGCAATCCCTGGCACTCCCTAGTCACTCTGCACTCCCTAGTCACTCTGCACTCCCTAGCACTCTGCACTCCCTAGCACTCTGCAGTCACTCTGCACTCCGTATCACTCCCTTGCAGTCACTCTGCAGTCCCTAGCACTCTGCAGTCACTCTGCACTCCCTAGCACTCTGCAGTCACTGCAGTCCCTAGCACTCCCTAGCACTCTGCAGTCACTCTCCACTCCCTACCACTCCCTAGTCACTCTGCAATCCGAGCACTCCCTAGTCACTCTGCACTCCCTAGTCACTCTGCACTCCCTAGCACTCTGCACTCCCTAGTCACTCAAACTCTCCCTAGCACTCCCTAGCACTCTGCAGTCACTCAGCACTCCCTAGCACTCTGCACTCCCTAGCACTCCCTAGTCACTCTGAACTCCCTAGTCACTCTGCACTCCCTAGTCACTCTGCACTCCCTAGCACTCTGCAGTCACACTGCACTCCCTAGTCACTCTGCACTCCCTAGCACTCTGCAGTCACCCTGCACTCCTTAGCACTCCCTAGCACTCTGCAGTCACTCAGCACTCCCTAGCACTTCCTAGCACTCTGCACTCCCTAGCACTCCCTAGTCACTCTGCACTCCCTAGCCACTCTGCACTCCCTAGTCACTCTGCACTCCCTAGTCACTCTGCACTCCCTAACACCCTGCAGTCACTCTGCACTCCCTAGTCACTCTGCACTCCCTAGCACTCTGCAGTCACTCTGCACTCCCTTGCACTCCCTAGCACTCTGCAGTCACTCAGCACTCCCTAGCACTTCCTAGCACTCTGCAGTCACTCTGTACTCCCTAGCACTCCCTAGTCACTCTGCACTCCCTAGCACTCCCTAGCACTCTGCAGTCACTCTGCACTCCCTAGCACTCCATAGTCACTCTGCACTCCCTGGCACTCCCTAGCACTCTGCAGTCACTCAACACTCCCTAGCACTCTGCAGTCACTCTGCACTCCCTAGCACTCCCTAGTCACTCTGCACTCCCTAGTCACTCTGCAGCCACTCTGAAGTCCCTAGCACTCTGCAGTCACTCTCCACAGTCACTCTCCACTCCCTAGCACTCCCTAGTCACTCTGCACTCCGAGCACTCCCTAGTCACTCTGCACTCCCTAGTCACATTTGTTAGAAAGCTTTTTCTTTTTCCCGGACAATGGTTTTTGAAAAGCAGCTCTTTATTCATTACTTTGGCAAAACTGAAGCATTATTGCTTAATCTCCCTAGCACTCTGCAGTCACTGTGCACTCCCTAGCAATCTGCAGTCACTCTGCACTCCCTAGCACTCTGCAGTCACTCTCCACTCCCTAGTCACTCTGCACTCCCTAGTCACCCAGCACTCCCTAGCACTCTGCAGTCACTCTGCACTCCCTAGCACTCTGCACTCCCTAGCACTCTGCACTCCCTAGTCACTCTGCACTCCCTAGCACTCCCTAGTCACTCTGCACTCCCTAGTCACTCTGCACTCCCTAGCACTCCCTAGTCACTCTGCACTCCCTAGTCACTCTGCACTCCCTAGCACTCTGCAGTCACTATGCACTCCCTAGTCACTCTGCTCTCCCTAGCACCCCCTAGCACTCTACAGTCACTCTGCACTCCCTAGTCACTTTGCACTCCCTAGCACCCCCTACTCACTCTGCACTCCCTAGCACTCTGCACTCCCTAGTCACTCTGCACTCCCTAGCAGTCACTCTGCACTCCCTAGCACTCCCTATCCCTAGTCACTCTGCACTCCCTAGTCACACTGCGCTCCCTAGCACTCTGCAGTCACTCTGCACTCCCTAGCACTCCCAAGCACTCTGCAGTCACTCAGCACTCCCTAGCACTCTGCGGTCACTCTGCAGTCACTCTGCACTCCCTGGTCACTCTGCACTCCCTAGTTACTCTGCAATCCCTGGCACTCCCTAGTCACTCTGCACTCCCTAGCACTCTGCACTCCCTAGCACTCTGCAGTCACTCTGCACTCCGTAGCACTCCCTTGCAGTCACTCTGCAGTCCCTAGCACTCTGCAGTCACTCTGCACTCCCTAGCACTCTGCAGTCACTGCAGTCCCTAGCACTCCCTAGCACTCTGCAGTCACTCTGAAGTCCCTAGCACTCTGCAGTCACTCTCCACTCCCTACCACTCCCTAGTCACTCTGCAATCCGAGCACTCCCTAGTCACTCCGCACTCCCTAGTCACTCTGCACTCCCTAGCACTCTGCACTCCCTAGTCACTCAAACTCTCCCTAGCACTCCCTAGCACTCTGCAGTCACTCAGCACTCCCTAGCACTCTGCACTCCCTAGCACTCCCTAGTCACTCTGCACTCCCTAGCACTCCCTAGTCACTCTGCACTCCCTAGCACTCTGCAGTCACACTGCACTCCCTAGTCACTCTGCACTCCCTAGCACTCTGCAGTCACCCTGCACTCCTTAGCACTCCCTAGCACTCTGCAGTCACTCAGCACTCCCTAGCACTTCTTAGCACTCTGCACTCCCTAGCACTCCCTAGTCACTCTGCACTCCCTAGCCACTCTGCACTCCCTAGTCACTCTGCACTCCCTAGTCACTCTGCACTCCCTAGTCACTCTGCACTCCCTAACACCCTGCAGTCACTCTGCACTCCCTAGTCACTCTGCACTCCCTAGCACTCTGCAGTCACACTGCACTCCCTTGCACTCCCTAGCACTCTGCAGTCACTCAACACTCCCTAGCACTTCCTAGCACTCTGCAGTCACTCTGCACTCCCTAGCACTCCCTAGTCACTCTGCACTCCCTAGCACTCCCTAGCACTCTGCAGTCACTCTGCACTCCCTAGCACTCCATAGTCACTCTGCACTCCCTAGCACTCCCTAGCACTCTGCAGTCACTCAACACTCCCTAGCACTCTGCAGTCACTCTGCACTCCCTAGCACTCCCTAGTCACTCTGCACTCCCTAGTCACTCTGCAGTCACTCTGAAGTCCCTAGCACTCTGCAGTCACTCTCCACTCCCTAGCACTCCCTAGTCACTCTGCACTCCGAGCACTCCCTAGTCACTCTGCACTCCCTAGTCACATTTGTTAGAAAGCTTTTTCTTTTTCCCGGACAATGGTTTTTGAAAAGCAGCTCTTTATTCATTACTTTGGCAAAACTGAAGCATTATTGCTTAATCTCCCTAGCACTCTGCAGTCACTGTGCACTCCCTAGCACTCTGCAGTCACTCTGCACTCCCTAGCACTCCCTAGTCACTCTGCACTCCCTAGCACTCCCTAGCACTCTGCAGTCACTCTGCACTCCCTAGCACTCCATAGTCACTCTGCACTCCCTAGCACTCTGCAGTCACTCAGCACTCTCTAGCACTTCCTAGCACTGTGCAGTCACTCTGCACTCCCTAGCACTCCCTAGTCACTCTGCACTCCCTAGTCACTCTGCAGTCACTCTGAAGTCCCTAGCACTCTGCAGTCACTCTCCACTCCCTAGCACTCCCTAGTCACTCTGCACTCCGAGCACTCCCTAGTCACTCTGCACTCCCTAGTCACTCTGCACTCCGAGCACTCCCTAGTCACTCTGCACTCCCTAGTCACTCTGCACTCCCATTCACTCTGCACTCCCTAGTCACTCTGCACTCCCTAGCATTCCCTAGTCACTCTGCACTCCCTAGCACTCCCTAGTCACTCTGCACTCCCTAGCACTCGGCAGTCACTCTGCACTCCCTAGCACTCCCTAGTCAATCTGCACTCCCTAGCACTCTGCAGTCACTCAGCACTCCCTAGTACTCTGCAGTCACTCTGCAGCCACTCTGCACTCCCTAGCACTCCCTAGTCACTCTGCACTCCCTAGTCACTCTGCACTCCCTAGTCACTCTGTACTCCCTAGTCACTCTGCACTCCCTAGCACTCTGCACTCCCTAGCTCTCCCTAGTCACTCTGCATTCCCTAGTCACTCTGCACTCCCTAACACTCTGCACTCCCTAGCACTCCCTAGTCACTCTGCATTCCCTAGCACTCCCTGGTCACTCTGCACTGCCTAGCACTCCCTAGCACTCTGCAGTCACTCTGCACTCCCTAGTCACTCTGCACTCCCTAGTCACTCTGCACTCCCTAACACCCTGCAGTCACTCTGCACTCCCTAGTCACTCTGCACTCCCTAGCACTCCCTAGTCACTATGCACTCCCTAGCACTCTGCAGTCACTCTGCACTCCCTTGCACTCCCTAGCACTCTGCAGTCACTCAGCACTCCCTAGCATTTCCTAGCACTCTGCAGTCACTCTGCACTCCCTAGTCACTCTGCACTCCCTAGCACTCCCTAGCACTCTGCAGTCACTCTGCACTCCCTAGCACTCCATAGTCACTCTGCACTCCCTAGCACTCTGCAGTCACTCAGCACTCCCTAGCACTTCCTAGCACTCTGCAGTCACTCTGCACTCCCTAGCACTCCCTAGTCACTCTGCACTCCCTAGTCACTCTGCAGTCACTCTGAAGTCCCTAGCACTCTGCAGTCACTCTCCACTCCCTAGCACTCCCTAGTCACTCTGCACTCCGAGCACTCCCTAGTCACTCTGCACTCCCTAGTCACTCTGCACTCCCTAGTCACTCTGTACTCCCTAGTCACTCTGCACTCCCTAGCACTCTGCACTCCCTAGCACTCCCTAGTCACTCTGCATTCCCTAGCACTCCCTGGTCACTCTGCACTGCCTAGCACTCCCTAGCACTCTGCAGTCACTCTGCACCCCCTAGTCACTCTGCACTCCCTAGTCACTCTGCACTCCCTAGCACTCCCTAGTCACTCTGCATTCCCTAGTCACTCTGCACTCCCTAACACTCTGCACTCCCTAGCACTCCCTAGTCACTCTGCATTCCCTAGCACTCCCTGGTCACTCTGCACTGCCTAGCACTCCCTAGCACTCTGCAGTCACTCTGCACTCCCTAGTCACTCTGCACTCCCTAGTCACTCTGCACTCCCTAGCACTCCCTAACACCCTGCAGTCACTCTGCACTCCCTAGTCACTCTGCACTCCCTAGCACTCCCTAGTCACTATGCACTCCCTAGCACTCTGCAGTCACTCTGCACTCCCTTGCACTCCCTAGCACTCTGCAGTCACTCAGCACTCCCTAGCACTTCCTAGCACTCTGCAGTCACTCTGCACTCCCTAGCACTCCCTAGTCACTCTGCACTCCCTAACACTCCCTAGCACTCTGCAGTCACTCTGCACTCCCTAGCACTCCATAGTCACTCTGCACTCCCTAGCACTCTGCAGTCACTCAGCACTCCCTAGCACTTCCTAGCACTCTGCAGTCACTCTGCACTCCCTAGCACTCCCTAGTCACTCTGCACTCCCTAGTCACTCTGCAGTCACTCTGAAGTCCCTAGCACTCTGCAGTCACTCTCCACTCCCTAGCACTCCCTAGTCACTCTGCACTCTGAGCACTCCCTAGTCACTCTGCACTCCCTAGTCACTCTGCACTCCCATTCACTCTGCACTCCCTAGTCACTCTGCACTCCCTAGCATTCCCTAGTCACTCTGCACTCCCTAGCACTCCCTAGTCACTCTGCACTCCCTAGCACTCGGCAGTCACTCTGCACTCCGTAGCACTCCCTAGTCAATCTGCACTCCCTAGCACTCTGCAGTCACTCAGCACTCCCTAGTACTCTGCAGTCACTCTGCAGCCACTCTGCACTCCCTAGTCACTCTGCACTCCCTAGTCACTCTGCACTCCCTAGTCACTCTGTACTCCCTAGTCACTCTGCACTCCCTAGCACTCTGCACTCCCTAGCTCTCCCTAGTCACTCTGCATTCCCTAGTCACTCTGCACTCCCTAACACTCTGCACTCCCTAGCACTCCCTAGTCACTCTGCATTCCCTAGCACTCCCTGGTCACTCTGCACTGCCTAGCACTCCCTAGCACTCTGCAGTCACTCTGCACTCCCTAGCACTCTGCAGTCACTCTGCTCTCCCTAGCACTCCCTAGCACTCTACAGTCACTCTGCACTCCCTAGCACTCCCAAGTAACTCTGCTCTCCCTAGCACTCCCTAGCACTCTACAGTCACTCTGCACTCCCTAGTCACTCTGCACTCCCTAGCTCTCCCTAGCACTCTGCAGTCACACTGCACTCCCTAGCACTCCCTAGTCACTCTGCACTCCCTAGTCACTCTGCACTCCCTAGCAGTCACTCTGCACTCCCTAGCACTTCCTAGTCACTCTGCACTCCCTAGCACTCCCTAGTCACTATGCACTCCCTAGCACTCTGCAGTCACTCTGCACTCCCTATCACTCTGCAGTCACTCTGCACTCCCTAGCACTATGCAGTCACTCTGCACTCCCTAGCACTCTGCAGTCACTCTGCACTCCCTAGTCACTCTGCACTCCCTAGCACTCTGCAGTCACTCGGCACTCCCTAGCAGTCACTCTGCAGTCCCTAGCACTCCCTAGCACTCTGCAGTCACTCTGCACTCCCTAGCACTCCCTAGTCACTCTGCACTCCCTAGCACTCTGCAGTCACTCTGCACTCCATAGCACTCTACAGTCACTCAGCACTCCCTAGCACTCTGCAGTCACTCTGCACTCCCTAGTCACTCTGCACTCCCTAGCACACCCTAGTCACTCTGCACTCCCTAGCCACTCTGCACTCCCTAGTCACTCTGCACTCCCTAACACCCTGCAGTCACTCTGCACTCCCTAGCACTCCCTAGTCACTCTGCACTCCCTAGCACTCCCTAGTCACTCTGCACTCCCTAGTAACTCTGCACTCCCTAGTCACTCTGCACTCCCTAGCACTCCCTGGTCACTCTGCACTCCCTGGTCACTCTGCACTCCCTAGCACTCTGCAGTCACTATGCACTCCCTAGTCACTCTGCTCTCCCTAGCACCCCCTAGCACTCTACAGTCACTCTGCACTCCCTAGCACTCCCTAGTCATTTTGCACTCCCTAGCACCCCCTACTCACTCTGCACTCCCTAGCACTCTGCACTCCCTAGTCACTCTGCACTCCCTAGCAGTCACTTTGCACTCCCTAGCACTCCCTATCCCTAGTCACTCTGCACTCCCTAGTCACACTGCGCTCCCTAGCACTCTGCAGTCACTCTGCACTCCCTAGCACTCCCAAGCACTCTGCAGTCACTCAGCACTCCCTAGCACTCTGCGGTCACTCTGCAGTCACTCTGCACTCCCTAGCACTCCCTAGTCACTCTGCACCCCCTAGTCACTCTGCAGTCACTCTGAAGTCCCTAGCACTCTGCAGTCACTCTCCACAGTCACTCTCCACTCCCTAGCACTCCCTAGTCACTCTGCACTCCGAGCACTCCCTAGTCACTCTGCACTCCCTAGTCACATTTGTTAGAAAGCTTTTTCTTTTTCCCGGACAATGGTTTTTGAAAAGCAGCTCTTTATTCATTACTTTGGCAAAACTGAAGCATTATTGCTTAATCTCCCTAGCACTCTGCAGTCACTGTGCACTCCCTAGCAATCTGCAGTCACTCTGCACTCCCTAGCACTCTGCAGTCACTCTCCACTCCCTAGTCACTCTGCACTCCCTAGTCACCCAGCACTCCCTAGCACTCTGCAGTCACTCTGCACTCCCTAGCACTCTGCACTCCCTAGCACTCTGCACTCCCTAGTCACTCTGCACTCCCTAGCACTCCCTAGTCACTCTGCACTCCCTAGTCACTCTGCACTCCCTAGCACTCCCTAGTCACTCTGCACTCCCTAGTCACTCTGCACTCCCTAGCACTCTGCAGTCACTATGCACTCCCTAGTCACTCTGCTCTCCCTAGCACCCCCTAGCACTCTACAGTCACTCTGCACTCCCTAGAACTCCCTAGTCACTTTGCACTCCCTACTCACTCTGCACTCCCTAGCACTCTGCACTCCCTAGTCACTCTGCACTCCCTAGCAGTCACTCTGCACTCCCTAGCACTCCCTATCCCTAGTCACTCTGCACTCCCTAGTCACACTGCGCTCCCTAGCACTCTGCAGTCACTCTGCACTCCCTAGCACTCCCAAGCACTCTGCAGTCACTCAGCACTCCCTAGCACTCTGCGGTCACTCTGCAGTCACTCTGCACTCCCTGGTCACTCTGCACTCCCTAGTTACTCTGCAATCCCTGGCACTCCCTAGTCACTCTGCACTCCCTAGCACTCTGCACTCCCTAGCACTCTGCAGTCACTCTGCACTCCGTAGCACTCCCTTGCAGTCACTCTGCAGTCCCTAGCACTCTGCAGTCACTCTGCACTCCCTAGCACTCTGCAGTCACTGCAGTCCCTAGCACTCCCTAGCACTCTGCAGTCACTCTGAAGTCCCTAGCACTCTGCAGTCACTCTCCACTCCCTACCACTCCCTAGTCACTCTGCAATCCGAGCACTCCCTAGTCACTCCGCACTCCCTAGTCACTCTGCACTCCCTAGCACTCTGCACTCCCTAGTCACTCAAACTCTCCCTAGCACTCCCTAGCACTCTGAAGTCACTCAGCACTCCCTAGCACTCTGCACTCCCTAGCACTCCCTAGTCACTCTGCACTCCCTAGCACTCCCTAGTCACTCTGCACTCCCTAGCACTCTGCAGTCACACTGCACTCCCTAGTCACTCTGCACTCCCTAGCACTCTGCAGTCACCCTGCACTCCTTAGCACTCCCTAGCACTCTGCAGTCACTCAGCACTCCCTAGCACTTCTTAGCACTCTGCACTCCCTAGCACTCCCTAGTCACTCTGCACTCCCTAGCCACTCTGCACTCCCTAGTCACTCTGCACTCCCTAGTCACTCTGCACTCCCTAGTCACTCTGCACTCCCTAACACCCTGCAGTCACTCTGCACTCCCTAGTCACTCTGCACTCCCTAGCACTCTGCAGTCACACTGCACTCCCTTGCACTCCCTAGCACTCTGCAGTCACTCAACACTCCCTAGCACTTCCTAGCACTCTGCAGTCACTCAGCACTCCCTAGCACTTCCTAGCACTCTGCAGTCACTCTGCACTCCCTAGCACTCCCTAGTCACTCTGCACTCCCTAACACTCCCTAGCACTCTGCAGTCACTCTGCACTCCCTAGCACTCCATAGTCACTCTGCACTCCCTAGCACTCTGCAGTCACTCAGCACTCCCTAGCACTTCCTAGCACTCTGCAGTCACTCTGCACTCCCTAGCACTCCCTAGTCACTCTGCACTCCCTAGTCACTCTGCAGTCACTCTGAAGTCCCTAGCACTCTGCAGTCACTCTCCACTCCCTAGCACTCCCTAGTCACTCTGCACTCTGAGCACTCCCTAGTCACTCTGCACTCCCTAGTCACTCTGCACTCCCATTCACTCTGCACTCCCTAGTCACTCTGCACTCCCTAGCATTCCCTAGTCACTCTGCACTCCCTAGCACTCCCTAGTCACTCTGCACTCCCTAGCACTCGGCAGTCACTCTGCACTCCGTAGCACTCCCTAGTCAATCTGCACTCCCTAGCACTCTGCAGTCACTCAGCACTCCCTAGTACTCTGCAGTCACTCTGCAGCCACTCTGCACTCCCTAGTCACTCTGCACTCCCTAGTCACTCTGCACTCCCTAGTCACTCTGTACTCCCTAGTCACTCTGCACTCCCTAGCACTCTGCACTCCCTAGCTCTCCCTAGTCACTCTGCATTCCCTAGTCACTCTGCACTCCCTAACACTCTGCACTCCCTAGCACTCCCTAGTCACTCTGCATTCCCTAGCACTCCCTGGTCACTCTGCACTGCCTAGCACTCCCTAGCACTCTGCAGTCACTCTGCACTCCCTAGCACTCTGCAGTCACTCTGCTCTCCCTAGCACTCCCTAGCACTCTACAGTCACTCTGCACTCCCTAGCACTCCCAAGTAACTCTGCTCTCCCTAGCACTCCCTAGCACTCTACAGTCACTCTGCACTCCCTAGCACTCCCTAGTCACTCTGCACTCCCTAGCTCTCCCTAGCACTCTGCAGTCACACTGCACTCCCTAGCACTCCCTAGTCACTCTGCACTCCCTAGTCACTCTGCACTCCCTAGCAGTCACTCTGCACTCCCTAGCACTTCCTAGTCACTCTGCACTCCCTAGCACTCCCTAGTCACTATGCACTCCCTAGCACTCTGCAGTCACTCTGCACTCCCTATCACTCTGCAGTCACTCTGCACTCCCTAGCACTATGCAGTCACTCTGCACTCCCTAGCACTCTGCAGTCACTCTGCACTCCCTAGTCACTCTGCACTCCCTAGCACTCTGCAGTCACTCGGCACTCCCTAGCAGTCACTCTGCAGTCCCTAGCACTCCCTAGCACTCTGCAGTCACTCTGCACTCCCTAGCACTCCCTAGTCACTCTGCACTCCCTAGCACTCTGCAGTCACTCTGCACTCTATAGCACTCTACAGTCACTCAGCACTCCCTAGCACTCTGCAGTCACTCTGCACTCCCTAGTCACTCTGCACTCCCTAGCACACCCTAGTCACTCTGCACTCCCTAGCCACTCTGCACTCCCTAGTCACTCTGCACTCCCTAACACCCTGCAGTCACTCTGCACTCCCTAGCACTCCCTAGTCACTCTGCACTCCCTAGTCACTCTGCACTCCCTAGTAACTCTGCACTCCCTAGTCACTCTGCACTCCCTAGCACTCCCTGGTCACTCTGCACTCCCTGGTCACTCTGCACTCCCTAGCACTCTGCAGTCACTATGCACTCCCTAGTCACTCTGCTCTCCCTAGCACCCCCTAGCACTCTACAGTCACTCTGCACTCCCTAGCACTCCCTAGTCATTTTGCACTCCCTAGCACCCCCTACTCACTCTGCACTCCCTAGCACTCTGCACTCCCTAGTCACTCTGCACTCCCTAGCAGTCACTTTGCACTCCCTAGCACTCCCTATCCCTAGTCACTCTGCACTCCCTAGTCACACTGCGCTCCCTAGCACTCTGCAGTCACTCTGCACTCCCTAGCACTCCCAAGCACTCTGCAGTCACTCAGCACTCCCTAGCACTCTGCGGTCACTCTGCAGTCACTCTGCACTCCCTAGCACTCCCTGGTCACTCTGCACTCCCTAGTTACTCTGCAATCCCTGGCACTCCCTAGTCACTCTGCACTCCCTAGTCACTCTGCACTCCCTAGCACTCTGCACTCCCTAGCACTCTGCAGTCACTCTGCACTCCGTATCACTCCCTTGCAGTCACTCTGCAGTCCCTAGCACTCTGCAGTCACTCTGCACTCCCTAGCACTCTGCAGTCACTGCAGTCCCTAGCACTCCCTAGCACTCTGCAGTCACTCTCCACTCCCTACCACTCCCTAGTCACTCTGCAATCCGAGCACTCCCTAGTCACTCTGCACTCCCTAGTCACTCTGCACTCCCTAGCACTCTGCACTCCCTAGTCACTCAAACTCTCCCTAGCACTCCCTAGCACTCTGCAGTCACTCAGCACTCCCTAGCACTCTGCACTCCCTAGCACTCCCTAGTCACTCTGAACTCCCTAGTCACTCTGCACTCCCTAGTCACTCTGCACTCCCTAGCACTCTGCAGTCACACTGCACTCCCTAGTCACTCTGCACTCCCTAGCACTCTGCAGTCACCCTGCACTCCTTAGCACTCCCTAGCACTCTGCAGTCACTCAGCACTCCCTAGCACTTCCTAGCACTCTGCACTCCCTAGCACTCCCTAGTCACTCTGCACTCCCTAGCCACTCTGCACTCCCTAGTCACTCTGCACTCCCTAGTCACTCTGCACTCCCTAACACCCTGCAGTCACTCTGCACTCCCTAGTCACTCTGCACTCCCTAGCACTCTGCAGTCACTCTGCACTCCCTTGCACTCCCTAGCACTCTGCAGTCACTCAGCACTCCCTAGCACTTCCTAGCACTCTGCAGTCACTCTGTACTCCCTAGCACTCCCTAGTCACTCTGCACTCCCTAGCACTCCCTAGCACTCTGCAGTCACTCTGCACTCCCTAGCACTCCATAGTCACTCTGCACTCCCTGGCACTCCCTAGCACTCTGCAGTCACTCAACACTCCCTAGCACTCTGCAGTCACTCTGCACTCCCTAGCACTCCCTAGTCACTCTGCACTCCCTAGTCACTCTGCAGCCACTCTGAAGTCCCTAGCACTCTGCAGTCACTCTCCACAGTCACTCTCCACTCCCTAGCACTCCCTAGTCACTCTGCACTCCGAGCACTCCCTAGTCACTCTGCACTCCCTAGTCACATTTGTTAGAAAGCTTTTTCTTTTTCCCGGACAATGGTTTTTGAAAAGCAGCTCTTTATTCATTACTTTGGCAAAACTGAAGCATTATTGCTTAATCTCCCTAGCACTCTGCAGTCACTGTGCACTCCCTAGCAATCTGCAGTCACTCTGCACTCCCTAGCACTCTGCAGTCACTCTCCACTCCCTAGTCACTCTGCACTCCCTAGTCACCCAGCACTCCCTAGCACTCTGCAGTCACTCTGCACTCCCTAGCACTCTGCACTCCCTAGCACTCTGCACTCCCTAGTCACTCTGCACTCCCTAGCACTCCCTAGTCACTCTGCACTCCCTAGTCACTCTGCACTCCCTAGCACTCCCTAGTCACTCTGCACTCCCTAGTCACTCTGCACTCCCTAGCACTCTGCAGTCACTATGCACTCCCTAGTCACTCTGCTCTCCCTAGCACCCCCTAGCACTCTACAGTCACTCTGCACTCCCTAGTCACTTTGCACTCCCTAGCACCCCCTACTCACTCTGCACTCCCTAGCACTCTGCACTCCCTAGTCACTCTGCACTCCCTAGCAGTCACTCTGCACTCCCTAGCACTCCCTATCCCTAGTCACTCTGCACTCCCTAGTCACACTGCGCTCCCTAGCACTCTGCAGTCACTCTGCACTCCCTAGCACTCCCAAGCACTCTGCAGTCACTCAGCACTCCCTAGCACTCTGCGGTCACTCTGCAGTCACTCTGCACTCCCTGGTCACTCTGCACTCCCTAGTTACTCTGCAATCCCTGGCACTCCCTAGTCACTCTGCACTCCCTAGCACTCTGCACTCCCTAGCACTCTGCAGTCACTCTGCACTCCGTAGCACTCCCTTGCAGTCACTCTGCAGTCCCTAGCACTCTGCAGTCACTCTGCACTCCCTAGCACTCTGCAGTCACTGCAGTCCCTAGCACTCCCTAGCACTCTGCAGTCACTCTGAAGTCCCTAGCACTCTGCAGTCACTCTCCACTCCCTACCACTCCCTAGTCACTCTGCAATCCGAGCACTCCCTAGTCACTCCGCACTCCCTAGTCACTCTGCACTCCCTAGCACTCTGCACTCCCTAGTCACTCAAACTCTCCCTAGCACTCCCTAGCACTCTGCAGTCACTCAGCACTCCCTAGCACTCTGCACTCCCTAGCACTCCCTAGTCACTCTGCACTCCCTAGCACTCCCTAGTCACTCTGCACTCCCTAGCACTCTGCAGTCACACTGCACTCCCTAGTCACTCTGCACTCCCTAGCACTCTGCAGTCACCCTGCACTCCTTAGCACTCCCTAGCACTCTGCAGTCACTCAGCACTCCCTAGCACTTCTTAGCACTCTGCACTCCCTAGCACTCCCTAGTCACTCTGCACTCCCTAGCCACTCTGCACTCCCTAGTCACTCTGCACTCCCTAGTCACTCTGCACTCCCTAGTCACTCTGCACTCCCTAACACCCTGCAGTCACTCTGCACTCCCTAGTCACTCTGCACTCCCTAGCACTCTGCAGTCACACTGCACTCCCTTGCACTCCCTAGCACTCTGCAGTCACTCAACACTCCCTAGCACTTCCTAGCACTCTGCAGTCACTCTGCACTCCCTAGCACTCCCTAGTCACTCTGCACTCCCTAGCACTCCCTAGCACTCTGCAGTCACTCTGCACTCCCTAGCACTCCATAGTCACTCTGCACTCCCTAGCACTCCCTAGCACTCTGCAGTCACTCAACACTCCCTAGCACTCTGCAGTCACTCTGCACTCCCTAGCACTCCCTAGTCACTCTGCACTCCCTAGTCACTCTGCAGTCACTCTGAAGTCCCTAGCACTCTGCAGTCACTCTCCACTCCCTAGCACTCCCTAGTCACTCTGCACTCCGAGCACTCCCTAGTCACTCTGCACTCCCTAGTCACATTTGTTAGAAAGCTTTTTCTTTTTCCCGGACAATGGTTTTTGAAAAGCAGCTCTTTATTCATTACTTTGGCAAAACTGAAGCATTATTGCTTAATCTCCCTAGCACTCTGCAGTCACTGTGCACTCCCTAGCACTCTGCAGTCACTCTGCACTCCCTAGCACTCCCTAGTCACTCTGCACTCCCTAGCACTCCCTAGCACTCTGCAGTCACTCTGCACTCCCTAGCACTCCATAGTCACTCTGCACTCCCTAGCACTCTGCAGTCACTCAGCACTCTCTAGCACTTCCTAGCACTGTGCAGTCACTCTGCACTCCCTAGCACTCCCTAGTCACTCTGCACTCCCTAGTCACTCTGCAGTCACTCTGAAGTCCCTAGCACTCTGCAGTCACTCTCCACTCCCTAGCACTCCCTAGTCACTCTGCACTCCGAGCACTCCCTAGTCACTCTGCACTCCCTAGTCACTCTGCACTCCGAGCACTCCCTAGTCACTCTGCACTCCCTAGTCACTCTGCACTCCCATTCACTCTGCACTCCCTAGTCACTCTGCACTCCCTAGCATTCCCTAGTCACTCTGCACTCCCTAGCACTCCCTAGTCACTCTGCACTCCCTAGCACTCGGCAGTCACTCTGCACTCCCTAGCACTCCCTAGTCAATCTGCACTCCCTAGCACTCTGCAGTCACTCAGCACTCCCTAGTACTCTGCAGTCACTCTGCAGCCACTCTGCACTCCCTAGCACTCCCTAGTCACTCTGCACTCCCTAGTCACTCTGCACTCCCTAGTCACTCTGTACTCCCTAGTCACTCTGCACTCCCTAGCACTCTGCACTCCCTAGCTCTCCCTAGTCACTCTGCATTCCCTAGTCACTCTGCACTCCCTAACACTCTGCACTCCCTAGCACTCCCTAGTCACTCTGCATTCCCTAGCACTCCCTGGTCACTCTGCACTGCCTAGCACTCCCTAGCACTCTGCAGTCACTCTGCACTCCCTAGTCACTCTGCACTCCCTAGTCACTCTGCACTCCCTAACACCCTGCAGTCACTCTGCACTCCCTAGTCACTCTGCACTCCCTAGCACTCCCTAGTCACTATGCACTCCCTAGCACTCTGCAGTCACTCTGCACTCCCTTGCACTCCCTAGCACTCTGCAGTCACTCAGCACTCCCTAGCATTTCCTAGCACTCTGCAGTCACTCTGCACTCCCTAGTCACTCTGCACTCCCTAGCACTCCCTAGCACTCTGCAGTCACTCTGCACTCCCTAGCACTCCATAGTCACTCTGCACTCCCTAGCACTCTGCAGTCACTCAGCACTCCCTAGCACTTCCTAGCACTCTGCAGTCACTCTGCACTCCCTAGCACTCCCTAGTCACTCTGCACTCCCTAGTCACTCTGCAGTCACTCTGAAGTCCCTAGCACTCTGCAGTCACTCTCCACTCCCTAGCACTCCCTAGTCACTCTGCACTCCGAGCACTCCCTAGTCACTCTGCACTCCCTAGTCACTCTGCACTCCCTAGTCACTCTGTACTCCCTAGTCACTCTGCACTCCCTAGCACTCTGCACTCCCTAGCACTCCCTAGTCACTCTGCATTCCCTAGCACTCCCTGGTCACTCTGCACTGCCTAGCACTCCCTAGCACTCTGCAGTCACTCTGCACCCCCTAGTCACTCTGCACTCCCTAGTCACTCTGCACTCCCTAGCACTCCCTAGTCACTCTGCATTCCCTAGTCACTCTGCACTCCCTAACACTCTGCACTCCCTAGCACTCCCTAGTCACTCTGCATTCCCTAGCACTCCCTGGTCACTCTGCACTGCCTAGCACTCCCTAGCACTCTGCAGTCACTCTGCACTCCCTAGTCACTCTGCACTCCCTAGTCACTCTGCACTCCCTAGCACTCCCTAACACCCTGCAGTCACTCTGCACTCCCTAGTCACTCTGCACTCCCTAGCACTCCCTAGTCACTATGCACTCCCTAGCACTCTGCAGTCACTCTGCACTCCCTTGCACTCCCTAGCACTCTGCAGTCACTCAGCACTCCCTAGCACTTCCTAGCACTCTGCAGTCACTCTGCACTCCCTAGCACTCCCTAGTCACTCTGCACTCCCTAACACTCCCTAGCACTCTGCAGTCACTCTGCACTCCCTAGCACTCCATAGTCACTCTGCACTCCCTAGCACTCCATAGTCACTCTGCACTCCCTAGCACTCTGCAGTCACTCAGCACTCCCTAGCACTTCCTAGCACTCTGCAGTCACTCTGCACTCCCTAGCACTCCCTAGTCACTCTGCACTCCCTAGTCACTCTGCAGTCACTCTGAAGTCCCTAGCACTCTGCAGTCACTCTCCACTCCCTAGCACTCCCTAGTCACTCTGCACTCTGAGCACTCCCTAGTCACTCTGCACTCCCTAGTCACTCTGCACTCCCATTCACTCTGCACTCCCTAGTCACTCTGCACTCCCTAGCATTCCCTAGTCACTCTGCACTCCCTAGCACTCCCTAGTCACTCTGCACTCCCTAGCACTCGGCAGTCACTCTGCACTCCGTAGCACTCCCTAGTCAATCTGCACTCCCTAGCACTCTGCAGTCACTCAGCACTCCCTAGTACTCTGCAGTCACTCTGCAGCCACTCTGCACTCCCTAGTCACTCTGCACTCCCTAGTCACTCTGCACTCCCTAGTCACTCTGTACTCCCTAGTCACTCTGCACTCCCTAGCACTCTGCACTCCCTAGCTCTCCCTAGTCACTCTGCATTCCCTAGTCACTCTGCACTCCCTAACACTCTGCACTCCCTAGCACTCCCTAGTCACTCTGCATTCCCTAGCACTCCCTGGTCACTCTGCACTGCCTAGCACTCCCTAGCACTCTGCAGTCACTCTGCACTCCCTAGCACTCTGCAGTCACTCTGCTCTCCCTAGCACTCCCTAGCACTCTACAGTCACTCTGCACTCCCTAGCACTCCCAAGTAACTCTGCTCTCCCTAGCACTCCCTAGCACTCTACAGTCACTCTGCACTCCCTAGTCACTCTGCACTCCCTAGCTCTCCCTAGCACTCTGCAGTCACACTGCACTCCCTAGCACTCCCTAGTCACTCTGCACTCCCTAGTCACTCTGCACTCCCTAGCAGTCACTCTGCACTCCCTAGCACTTCCTAGTCACTCTGCACTCCCTAGCACTCCCTAGTCACTATGCACTCCCTAGCACTCTGCAGTCACTCTGCACTCCCTATCACTCTGCAGTCACTCTGCACTCCCTAGCACTATGCAGTCACTCTGCACTCCCTAGCACTCTGCAGTCACTCTGCACTCCCTAGTCACTCTGCACTCCCTAGCACTCTGCAGTCACTCGGCACTCCCTAGCAGTCACTCTGCAGTCCCTAGCACTCCCTAGCACTCTGCAGTCACTCTGCACTCCCTAGCACTCCCTAGTCACTCTGCACTCCCTAGCACTCTGCAGTCACTCTGCACTCCATAGCACTCTACAGTCACTCAGCACTCCCTAGCACTCTGCAGTCACTCTGCACTCCCTAGTCACTCTGCACTCCCTAGCACACCCTAGTCACTCTGCACTCCCTAGCCACTCTGCACTCCCTAGTCACTCTGCACTCCCTAACACCCTGCAGTCACTCTGCACTCCCTAGCACTCCCTAGTCACTCTGCACTCCCTAGCACTCCCTAGTCACTCTGCACTCCCTAGTAACTCTGCACTCCCTAGTCACTCTGCACTCCCTAGCACTCCCTGGTCACTCTGCACTCCCTGGTCACTCTGCACTCCCTAGCACTCTGCAGTCACTATGCACTCCCTAGTCACTCTGCTCTCCCTAGCACCCCCTAGCACTCTACAGTCACTCTGCACTCCCTAGCACTCCCTAGTCATTTTGCACTCCCTAGCACCCCCTACTCACTCTGCACTCCCTAGCACTCTGCACTCCCTAGTCACTCTGCACTCCCTAGCAGTCACTTTGCACTCCCTAGCACTCCCTATCCCTAGTCACTCTGCACTCCCTAGTCACACTGCGCTCCCTAGCACTCTGCAGTCACTCTGCACTCCCTAGCACTCCCAAGCACTCTGCAGTCACTCAGCACTCCCTAGCACTCTGCGGTCACTCTGCAGTCACTCTGCACTCCCTAGCACTCCCTGGTCACTCTGCACTCCCTAGTTACTCTGCAATCCCTGGCACTCCCTAGTCACTCTGCACTCCCTAGTCACTCTGCACTCCCTAGCACTCTGCACTCCCTAGCACTCTGCAGTCACTCTGCACTCCGTATCACTCCCTTGCAGTCACTCTGCAGTCCCTAGCACTCTGCAGTCACTCTGCACTCCCTAGCACTCTGCAGTCACTGCAGTCCCTAGCACTCCCTAGCACTCTGCAGTCACTCTCCACTCCCTACCACTCCCTAGTCACTCTGCAATCCGAGCACTCCCTAGTCACTCTGCACTCCCTAGTCACTCTGCACTCCCTAGCACTCTGCACTCCCTAGTCACTCAAACTCTCCCTAGCACTCCCTAGCACTCTGCAGTCACTCAGCACTCCCTAGCACTCTGCACTCCCTAGCACTCCCTAGTCACTCTGAACTCCCTAGTCACTCTGCACTCCCTAGTCACTCTGCACTCCCTAGCACTCTGCAGTCACACTGCACTCCCTAGTCACTCTGCACTCCCTAGCACTCTGCAGTCACCCTGCACTCCTTAGCACTCCCTAGCACTCTGCAGTCACTCAGCACTCCCTAGCACTTCCTAGCACTCTGCACTCCCTAGCACTCCCTAGTCACTCTGCACTCCCTAGCCACTCTGCACTCCCTAGTCACTCTGCACTCCCTAGTCACTCTGCACTCCCTAACACCCTGCAGTCACTCTGCACTCCCTAGTCACTCTGCACTCCCTAGCACTCTGCAGTCACTCTGCACTCCCTTGCACTCCCTAGCACTCCCTAGTCACTCTGCACTCCCTAGCACTCCCTAGCACTCTGCAGTCACTCTGCACTCCCTAGCACTCCATAGTCACTCTGCACTCCCTGGCACTCCCTAGCACTCTGCAGTCACTCAACACTCCCTAGCACTCTGCAGTCACTCTGCACTCCCTAGCACTCCCTAGTCACTCTGCACTCCCTAGTCACTCTGCAGTCACTCTGAAGTCCCTAGCACTCTGCAGTCACTCTCCACAGTCACTCTCCACTCCCTAGCACTCCCTAGTCACTCTGCACTCCGAGCACTCCCTAGTCACTCTGCACTCCCTAGTCACATTTGTTAGAAAGCTTTTTCTTTTTCCCGGACAATGGTTTTTGAAAAGCAGCTCTTTATTCATTACTTTGGCAAAACTGAAGCATTATTGCTTAATCTCCCTAGCACTCTGCAGTCACTGTGCACTCCCTAGCAATCTGCAGTCACTCTGCACTCCCTAGCACTCTGCAGTCACTCTCCACTCCCTAGTCACTCTGCACTCCCTAGTCACCCAGCACTCCCTAGCACTCTGCAGTCACTCTGCACTCCCTAGCACTCTGCACTCCCTAGCACTCTGCACTCCCTAGTCACTCTGCACTCCCTAGCACTCCCTAGTCACTCTGCACTCCCTAGTCACTCTGCACTCCCTAGCACTCCCTAGTCACTCTGCACTCCCTAGTCACTCTGCACTCCCTAGCACTCTGCAGTCACTATGCACTCCCTAGTCACTCTGCTCTCCCTAGCACCCCCTAGCACTCTACAGTCACTCTGCACTCCCTAGAACTCCCTAGTCACTTTGCACTCCCTAGCACCCCCTACTCACTCTGCACTCCCTAGCACTCTGCACTCCCTAGTCACTCTGCACTCCCTAGCAGTCACTCTGCACTCCCTAGCACTCCCTATCCCTAGTCACTCTGCACTCCCTAGTCACACTGCGCTCCCTAGCACTCTGCAGTCACTCTGCACTCCCTAGCACTCCCAAGCACTCTGCAGTCACTCAGCACTCCCTAGCACTCTGCGGTCACTCTGCACTCCCTGGTCACTCTGCACTCCCTAGTTACTCTGCAATCCCTGGCACTCCCTAGTCACTCTGCACTCCCTAGCACTCTGCACTCCCTAGCACTCTGCAGTCACTCTGCACTCCGTAGCACTCCCTTGCAGTCACTCTGCAGTCCCTAGCACTCTGCAGTCACTCTGCACTCCCTAGCACTCTGCAGTCACTGCAGTCCCTAGCACTCCCTAGCACTCTGCAGTCACTCTGAAGTCCCTAGCACTCTGCAGTCACTCTCCACTCCCTACCACTCCCTAGTCACTCTGCAATCCGAGCACTCCCTAGTCACTCCGCACTCCCTAGTCACTCTGCACTCCCTAGCACTCTGCACTCCCTAGTCACTCAAACTCTCCCTAGCACTCCCTAGCACTCTGAAGTCACTCAGCACTCCCTAGCACTCTGCACTCCCTAGTCACTCTGCACTCCCTAGCACTCCCTAGTCACTCTGCACTCCCTAGCACTCTGCAGTCACACTGCACTCCCTAGTCACTCTGCACTCCCTAGCACTCTGCAGTCACCCTGCACTCCTTAGCACTCCCTAGCACTCTGCAGTCACTCAGCACTCCCTAGCACTTCTTAGCACTCTGCACTCCCTAGCACTCCCTAGTCACTCTGCACTCCCTAGCCACTCTGCACTCCCTAGTCACTCTGCACTCCCTAGTCACTCTGCACTCCCTAGTCCCTCTGCACTCCCTAACACCCTGCAGTCACTCTGCACTCCCTAGTCACTCTGCACTCCCTAGCACTCTGCAGTCACACTGCACTCCCTTGCACTCCCTAGCACTCTGCAGTCACTCAACACTCCCTAGCACTTCCTAGCACTCTGCAGTCACTCTGCACTCCCTAGCACTCCCTAGTCACTCTGCACTCCCTAGCACTCCCTAGCACTCTGCAGTCACTCTGCACTCCCTAGCACTCCATAGTCACTCTGCACTCCCTAGCACTCCCTAGCACTCTGCAGTCACTCAACACTCCCTAGCACTCTGCAGTCACTCTGCACTCCCTAGCACTCCCTAGTCACTCTGCACTCCCTAGTCACTCTGCAGTCACTCTGAAGTCCCTAGCACTCTGCAGTCACTCTCCACTCCCTAGCACTCCCTAGTCACTCTGCACTCCGAGCACTCCCTAGTCACTCTGCACTCCCTAGTCACATTTGTTAGAAAGCTTTTTCTTTTTCCCGGACAATGGTTTTTGAAAAGCAGCTCTTTATTCATTACTTTGGCAAAACTGAAGCATTATTGCTTAATCTCCCTAGCACTCTGCAGTCACTGTGCACTCCCTAGCAATCTGCAGTCACTCTGCACTCCCTAGCACTCTGCAGTCACTCTCCACTCCCTAGTCACTCTGCACTCCCTAGTCACCCAGCACTCCCTAGCACTCTGCAGTCACTCTGCACTCCCTAGCACTCTGCACTCCCTAGCACTCTGCACTCCCTAGTCACTCTGCACTCCCTAGCACTCCCTAGTCACTCTGCACTCCCTAGTCACTCTGCACTCCCTAGCAGTCACTCTGCAGTCCCTAGCACTCCCTAGCACTCTGCAGTCACACTGCACTCCCTAGTCACTCTGCACTCCCTAGCACTCTGCGGTCACTCTGCACTCCTTAGCACTCCCTAGCACTCTGCACTCCCTAGCACTCCCTAGTCACTCTGCACTCCCTAGCCACTCTGCACTCCCTAGCACTCCCTAGTCACTCTGCACTCCCTAGTCACTCTGCACTCCCTAGCACTCCCTAACACCCTGCAGTCACTCTGCACTCCCTAGTCACTCTGCACTCCCTAGCACTCCCTAGTCACTATGCACTCCCTAGCACTCTGCAGTCACTCTGCACTCCCATGCACTCCCTAGCACTCTGCAGTCACTCAGCACTCCCTAGCACTTCCTAGCACTCTGCAGTCACTCTGCACTCCCTAGCACTCCCTAGTCACTCTGCACTCCCTAGCACTCTGCAGTCACTCTGCACTCCCTAGCACTCCATAGTCACTCTGCACTCCCTAGCACTCTGCAGTCACTCAGCACTCCCTAGCACTTCCTAGCACTCTGCAGTCACTCTGCACTCCCTAGCACTCCCTCGTCACTCTGCACTCCCTAGTCACTCTGCAGTCACTCTGAAGTCCCTAGCACTCTGCAGTCACTCTCCACTCCCTAGCACTCCCTAGTCACTCTGCACTCCGAGCACTCCCTAGTCACTCTGCACTCCCTAGTCACTCTGCACTCCCATTCACTCTGCACTCCCTAGTCACTCTGCACTCCCTAGCATTCCCTAGTCACTCTGCACTCCCTAGCACTCCCTAGTCACTCTGCACTCCCTAGCACTCGGCAGTCACTCTGCACTCCCTAGCACTCTGCAGTCACTCAGCACTCCCTAGTCACTCTGTACTCCCTAGTCACTCTGCACTCCCTAGCACTCTGCACTCCCTAGCTGTTGGACAGGCCACATGAAGGGCCGCTCTCCCCCGGCCCAACCAGGCCTGAGCCCAGTCCCGCAAGTACCACACACCACCATTGCACGTCCTCCGTCCCCTCAGGGACCCCTGCCCTCGAGCCTGCCGACCTCGAGGGTCCGATCCACTGCCGGCCCACGCGCCCAGCCTGGGGCGCCATCTTGGACACTCCACCACGAGGCCGCCTGGCCCCCGATCGACCTCAACCCTGGGCCTGGCCCGGCCTCAGACATTCCGGCACCACCCTCCACCCAGGAGGTGAGCGGGCTACTTGGCAAGTCAATGGGAGAAAGAGGTGCCGATGGCTCTCCCCCACCAAGTGCCGCTCGCCCATCGCCTCCCCGGGCGCGGGCTCCACCCCCCTGCTGGGTGTCTGGACTCCCCCATCCCGGACCTCCCGACCTCCAAGTGCGAGGGTCCGGACATCAAAGCACGCCAGCCCTATAACTGGGGCAGCTCCAGAGCAGGAAGGCAGTTGTATCTTGGAGTCGAGAGACGTAAAGAGGAACTCATCCTGGACGGACTACTGGCGCTGCCATAGCTCTGTCCTGTGCACCATCGTCCTGCCTGTTGGCGCTGCCACAGCCGTCGTAACCTTCATCCTTCATCGTCGTCGGGACCTGCTGGCGTGGCCGCGGACCGTTGTAACCGTCATCTTCCATCGGGACCTGCAGGCTCCGCCGCGGACCGTCGTCCTTCCTTCATCCATCTCGGGACCTGCTTGGCTCCTCCACGGCCCGATCATCTAGAACGCCGAGCTCGAGGATTGAGAGCTATTTTGTACTCATTGGTAACTAAGACTGTCCCGCTACCCCTTTCCTAAACCAGAGACTAGAACCGAGGGGACCCCTGAGTCCAGACCTCCTTGTATCCATCCTCGTAACCTAAGAATTGCATATAAAGTCTCGTTAACCTTCAACCTTGTGTGGTGTCCGTCTGTGGGGGGGAAGTTACTTATCTGTACAGTCGTTGGAGACGGCTCTCCCTGGAGACCTCTCCCCGTAACCTCGGCCGACCCTCCCGGTCCGTCTAACATTGGTGGCCAGCGGCGCGATCCGAATCACCGCATAAACGTACAGAGAGTAGCTCACCCCACGACGAAGTCACAATGACCACGAAAGAGAGCGGATCAACCGAGAAATTCCAAATGGAGAAATTGGAGGAGTACAACCATCGTGAACTTAAACAATTCTGCATCGAACTGGGTATCGCTACCACCGGACTGAGTACCAAGGACGATTTTAAGCATGCCCTAGAATCTTGGGCAGAAACCGGGGCTGCCGGAACCCCTGATCAAAGCACCGTAGAAAAAACGACCACGGCCCCGGAAGAGCAAAGAACGGGTCTCTCGCAAGGCGAGATCCAGGAAAGAGAAAGGACCCGACTACACGAACTAGAAATGGCCCGACTTAAAATGGACGTTGAACTTAAGTTGGCCGAACAAAAAATCAACTTAGAGCACCTGCGTCTCCGAGAAGAAAGAGAGGAGAAACAGAGACAAAGGGAGCTCGAGGAAAAAAAACTAGCGTACGAACACGAACGAAACCTAGCCGAGATCAACCTACGCAAGCAGAATAAAGAAGCAGGGGTACCCGAGCGACCCCCCACCTCAGGGGCCACAGACAAAAAGGTACACATCCCCAAGGATGTTGTCCGAGAATACTTCAGAGAGGACGACATCCAGCAATGGTTTAAAGCCTATGAAATCGCTATGACTGCACACCGGATCGATAGAAGCGACTGGGGAGCCGGTCTCTGGGGAAGATTCCTCAATGAGGGCCGCGACACCCTACTACAGCTCCCGGACCACCAGATGACCTCCTACGACCATATGAAAGCGGCCCTCCTCACCCGCTATGGTCTCACACCCGAGATGTACCGTCAGAGGTTCCGAGACTGCACCCGCATCCCGGGTACAACTTGGGTGGACTATGTAACATACTTTAGCCGAGCCTTCGAGGGCTGGATCCGAGGAAGCAACGTCACGACATACGAGCAACTATTTAACCTGATGGTATGGGAGCATCTGTCGAACAATTGCTTCATTGAACTCCGCCAACACCTCCTCGACAGCAAGTTAACGGATCCCCGGCAGCTCGCAGCCGAAGCTGACCGGTGGGAGATCACCAGAGTGGGCCGGAATGGGTCCTACGAACAGAACCGGAACAACAATGGTCAGCACCGACCCAGAGGAGGAGGAGGGGGCCAAGGGCGAGGAAGAGACAACGCTCCGGTCGCCCCCGCTACCAACACCACCCCCCCGGCCAACCGGGGCAGCACCCCAGCGCGACCGGGGTACAGAGCCAATGTCACGTGTCACCGATGTCAACGAGTCGGCCACTATGCGAACGACCCAAACTGCCCGCAGTACCAGAGCCCAAGACCCCGCCAAGTGGCCGCTGCAGCCCTAGGGGAAGAACAGATCTCCGAGGAACAAGAAGAGTACGAACAAGAGCATCAAGAGTGGGAGCCAGCCGCCATGACTCTAGCCTGCTTAGGGGGGAAAGACATGGTCCCGCGGGTCCCCCTACCCGCTAACACCCAGAAGTACAGCCAATGGGTGAGCATCAATGGACGCCAGGCCGAAGCCCTTCGTGACACCGGGGCCAGTGTAACAGCCGTCCGCTGTCACCTGGTGGCCCCAGAACAGTATCTACCGAACATTCTCTGCCCTGTACGATCAGCCGATAACTCAGAGAGCCTGTGTCGGATGGCCTGCGTCCCCTTCGAATGGGGGGGGGTCTCCGGCATGTTGAAAGTGACGGTCCGAGACGATGCCCCCGTAGACTGCCTCCTGGGCAATGACCTGGAAAGCTCTCCGTGGGCCGCCGTGGAGCGAAAGGAACACCTGGGGATGTTGGGCGTCCCAGACTGGGCGTGCGTCACCACCCGTTCCATGGCCGCCCGTGCCAACCACCAGCCAGAAGAACCCGAATGGCCGGCGCCACCGCCTCCGGTCGCCCCGGCCGAAAACACCGACCGTAACATTCCCGCCGAACCAGCTCAACCTACCGACCTCGCTAACCTCGACCAGTGGCCTCAAGAAGGGGGGCCCACGCAAGAACAATTTCGCAAAGAACAGAAGACCTGTCCCTCCCTCGAGGGACTCCGCCAGCAAGCGCTCGCCCAAAGCGCAGGGGATACCCCCGGAACTCATTGGGTCTACTGGGACAATGATCTGCTGTACAGCGAGCAAAGAATCGCCGAGCTGGGGAGCAACCGAGTACTAGTGGTACCCCTCCGTTTCAGAGACTTCCTGTTAAACCTGGCCCACGATGTCCCCCTGGCAGGACATCTGGGACAAGATAAAACCTACAGTCGCCTAGTGACCCACTTCTTCTGGCCCAAAATGAGAAACGATGTGCACCAGCATTGCCGATCTTGCCCCACGTGCCAAGCCAGTGGGAAGAGCGGCCGCAAACTAAAGGCTCCCCTGCAACCTTTTCCCGTGGTCACTACCCCGTTTGAGAGAGTCGGAATAGACATTGTGGGGCCCTTGGACCCACGCACAAAACAAGGCCATCGATTCATCCTGGTGCTAGTGGACCACGCCACCCGCTACCCTGAGGCTGTTCCTCTGCGAACTGTGACAGCCCCGGTGGTCGGCCGGGCCCTGATGGGGATCTTCTCCCGTGTGGGCTTCCCCCGAGAAGTCGTCAGCGACAGAGGCACGAACTTTATTTCCAAATACATGAAGTCCCTCTGGCAACAGTGCGGGGTCACCTACAGATTCACAACCCCCTATCACCCTCAAGGGAACGGACTCGTTGAGCGGTTCAACTGCACGCTAAAGGGAATGATCGGGGGGTTGGAAGAGCCCCTCCGTCGCCAGTGGGATGTGCTGCTGCCGTGCCTCCTCTTCGCATATCGAGAAGTCCCCCAGAAATCCCTGGGCTTCAGCCCATTTGAACTGCTATATGGACACCCAGTGCGAGGGCCGCTCAGTCTCGTCAAAGAAGGCTGGGAGATGCCTCCGCTAAAGAACCCTCCAGATGTCTTCCGGTACCTCCTCACCCTCCGCAACCAGACCCGGCGGTTCAGAGAACTAGCGAAGGCCAACCTAGAGGCCAGTCAAGAGGACATGAAAAAATGGTATGACCAGAATGCCTCATCCATTGAATTCGAACCTGGCCAACAGGTATGGGTGATGTCCCCCACTGAGCCATGCGCCCTGCAAGACAAATGGACGGGGCCCTTCAAAGTAATAGAGCGCAAGGGTCCTGCCACTTATCTCGTCGACATGGAATCCTCCCGGAACCCTCTCCGGGTCCTCCACGCTAACAGACTAAAGCCCCACTTTGTGCGAACAGAGCTCAGCCTCCTGATGGCCACAGACACTGGGGTTGAAGAAGACTCCGAGCCTCTCCCTGACCTCCTCCGGACTCAAGAGCAAGACGGCTCCGTGGATGGGGTCCGGCTCTCAGAGGCCCTCACCAGAGAACAACGCCAGGAGTGTCAAGCCCTCCTATCACAGTTCGCCAGCCTGTTCTCCCTCACCCCGGGTGTCACTTCCTGGTGTGTGCACGATGTGGATACCGGGGACAGCCCCCCTATCCGCCACCGGGCCTACCGCGTGCCAGACCGGGTACGGGCCTGCATCCAGGAAGAAATAGCCAAGATGCTCACGATCGGGGTCATCGAGCCCTCAGACAGTCCCTGGGCCAGCCCTGTCGTACTGGTCCCCAAAGCAGCTGCCCCCGGCACCACACCCGAACTCCGGTTCTGCGTCGACTACCGGGGCTTGAATGCGGTCACCAGAACAGACGCGCACCCCATCCCCCGGGCAGATGAACTAGTCGACCGAATGGGAGCTGCCCGCTACCTCAGCATCTTCGACTTGACAGCAGGCTATTGGCAGATCGGCCTCACACCCCGGGCGCAAGAACGTTCTGCCTTCTCCACCCCCGATGGCCATTACCATTTCACGGTCATGCCCTTCGGCATGAAGAATGCCCCAGCAACATTCCAACGGCTCGTCAATCAGGTCCTGGCGGGGCTCGAAGGATTCAGCGCCGCCTACCTAGACGACATCGCTGTATACAGCCACCATTGGACCGAGCACCTCCACCACCTCCGAGCAGTGCTGCAAGCCCTTCAGCGAGCTGGCCTCACGATCAAGGCCAGCAAGTGTCAAATTGGGCAAGGGTCTGTAACCTACCTCGGACACCAGGTGGGAAGCGGCCTAGTGGCCCCGCTACAGCTGAAAATTGCCGCCATCCAGGCCTGGCAGCCCCCCATCACCCAAACCGAGGTACGAGCCTTCCTGGGCCTCACGGGCTACTACCGAAGGTTCGTAAAAGACTATGGTACCATAGTGGGGCCCCTCACAGAACTCACGTCAAAGAACCAGCCCAAGAAAGTCACCTGGACCCCAGAGTGTCAAACTGCATTTGAACAATTAAAGGCCGCCATGTGTTCCGCCCCTGTGCTCCAGGCCCCAGACTACAGCCGGGAGTTCGTCGTCCAGACGGACGCCTCCGACCAGGGCATTGGGGCAGTCCTGTCTCAAGTGAACACCGAAGGCCTTGATCAACCGGTGGCCTTCATCAGCCGGAGACTCCTACCACGGGAGCAACGCTGGAGCACCATAGAGAGGGAAGCCTTCGCTGTGGTATGGGCCCTCAAGAAGCTCCGGCCCTACCTTTTCGGCACCCACTTTCGGGTGCAGACCGACCACCGACCCCTGCAATGGCTGATGCATATGCGGGGGGAGAACCCAAAGTTGCTACGCTGGTCCATCTCCTTGCAAGGTATGGACTTCACAGTCGAACACCGGCCTGGGCCAGATCACGCCAACGCGGATGGCCTGTCCCGGTTTTTCCGCCTCGACGAGGAGAGTCCCCAAGAGGATGGGTAACTCTCCCCGCCTTCAGCTGGGGGGGACGCATGTTGGACAGGCCACATGAAGGGCCGCTCTCCCCCGGCCCAACCAGGCCTGAGCCCAGTCCCGCAAGTACCACACACCACCATTGCACGTCCTCCGTCCCCTCAGGGACCCCTGCCCTCGAGCCTGCCGACCTCGAGGGTCCGATCCACTGCCGGCCCACGCGCCCAGCCTGGGGCGCCATCTTGGACACTCCACCACGAGGCCGCCTGGCCCCCGATCGACCTCAACCCTGGGCCTGGCCCGGCCTCAGACATTCCGGCACCACCCTCCACCCAGGAGGTGAGCGGGCTACTTGGCAAGTCAATGGGAGAAAGAGGTGCCGATGGCTCTCCCCCACCAAGTGCCGCTCGCCCATCGCCTCCCCGGGCGCGGGCTCCACCCCCCTGCTGGGTGTCTGGACTCCCCCATCCCGGACCTCCCGACCTCCAAGTGCGAGGGTCCGGACATCAAAGCACGCCAGCCCTATAACTGGGGCAGCTCCAGAGCAGGAAGGCAGTTGTATCTTGGAGTCGAGAGACGTAAAGAGGAACTCATCCTGGACGGACTACTGGCGCTGCCATAGCTCTGTCCTGTGCACCATCGTCCTGCCTGTTGGCGCTGCCACAGCCGTCGTAACCTTCATCCTTCATCGTCGTCGGGACCTGCTGGCGTGGCCGCGGACCGTTGTAACCGTCATCTTCCATCGGGACCTGCAGGCTCCGCCGCGGACCGTCGTCCTTCCTTCATCCATCTCGGGACCTGCTTGGCTCCTCCACGGCCCGATCATCTAGAACGCCGAGCTCGAGGATTGAGAGCTATTTTGTACTCATTGGTAACTAAGACTGTCCCGCTACCCCTTTCCTAAACCAGAGACTAGAACCGAGGGGACCCCTGAGTCCAGACCTCCTTGTATCCATCCTCGTAACCTAAGAATTGCATATAAAGTCTCGTTAACCTTCAACCTTGTGTGGTGTCCGTCTGTGGGGGGGAAGTTACTTATCTGTACAGTCGTTGGAGACCGGTCCGTCTAACACTAGCTCTCCCTAGTTGTTAGACGGACCGGAGGGGTCGGCCGAGGATAAGAGGAGAGGTCTCCGGGGAGAGCCGTCTCCAGCGATCGTACAGACAAGTAACTTCCCCCCCCCACAGACGGACACCACACCAGGATAAGGGTTAACGATATTTTATAAGCAATTCTTTAAGTACGGTAGAATGATACAAGGAGGTCTGGACTCAGGGGTCCCCTCGATTCTGGTCTCTGGATTGGGAAAAGGGGTAGCGGGACAGTCTTGTTACCAATAGATGAAAATAGCTCTCAATCCTCGAGCTCGGCGTTCTAGATGATCGGGCCGCGGCGGAGCCAGCAGGTCCCGGGATGGATGAAGGAAGCGACGGTCCGCGGCGGAGCCAGCAGGTCCCGATGGAGATGGTAGTTACAAACGGTCCGCGGCCACGCCAGCAGGTCCCGACGACGATGAAGGTTTACGAAGGTTGCGGCAGCGCCAGCAGGCAGGACGACAGTTCGCAAGGCAGAGCTACGGCAGCGCCAGTAGCCCGTCAAGGATGAGTTCTTCTCTGCGTCTCTCGACTCCAGGATACAACTGTCTTCCTGCTCTGGAGCTGCCCCAGTTATAGGGCTGGTGCCCTTTGATGTCCGGACCCTCGCACTTGGAGGTCGGGGGTCCGGGATGAAGGAGTCCAGACACCCAGCAGGGGGGTGGAGCCAGCGTCCGGGGAGGTTGTGGGCGAGCGGTACCTGGCGGGGGAGAGCCATCGACACCTCTTTCTCCCATTGACCTGCCAAGTAGTCCGCTCACCTCCTGGGTGGATGGTGGTGCCGGGATGTCTGAGGCCTGGCCAGGCCCAGGGTTTGGGTCGATCGGGGGCCACGCGGCCTCGTGGTGGAGTGTCCAAGATGACGCCCAGGCTGGGCGCGCGGGCCGGTAGTGGATCGGGCCCACGAGGTCGATGTGTTCAGAGGCAAGGGTCCCGGAGGGGACGGAAAACGTGAAGTGGTGGTGTGTGACACTTGAGGGACCGGGCTCGGGCCTGGTCGGGCAGAGGGGGAGCGGCCCTTCACGTGGCCTGTCCAACATGCGTCCCCCCCAGCTGAAGGCGGGGAGAGTCACCCATCCTCTTGGGGACTCTCCGCGTCGAGGCGGAAAAAGCGGGACAGGCCATCCGCGTTGGCGTGATCTGGCCCAGGCCGGTGTTCAACAGTGAAGTCCATCCCTTGTAGGGAGATGGACCAACGTAGGAGTTTTGGGTTCTCCCCCCGCATCTGCATCAGCCACTGCAGGGGTCGATGGTCGGTCTGCACCCGGAAGTGTGTGCCAAAGAGGTAGGGCCGGAGCTTTTTGAGGGCCCATACCACGGCGAAGGCCTCCCTCTCGATGGTGCTCCGGCGTTGTTCTCGAGGTAGGAGTCGCCTGCTGATGAAGGCCACTGGCTGATCAAGGCCTTCGGTGTTCAATTGAGACAGGACCGCCCCAATGCCGTGGTCGGAGGCATCCGTCTGGACGACGAATCCCCGGCTGTAGTCGGGGGCCTGGAGCACAGGGGCGGAGCACATGGCGGCCTTCAGTTGTTCGAAGGCTGTTTGACAATCTGGGGTCCAGTTGACCTTCTTGGGTTGATTTTTGGACGTGAGTTCTGTGAGGGGCCCCACTATGGTACCATAGTCTTTCACGAACCGTCTGTAATAGCCCGTGAGTCCCAGAAAGGCGCGTACCTCGGTCTGGGTGATGGGGGGCTGCCAGGACTGGATGGCGGCAATCTTGAGCTGCAGAGGGGCCACCAGGCCGCTTCCTACCTGGTGTCCGAGGTAGGTTACGGACCCCTGACCAATTTGGCATTTGCTGGCCTTGATCGTGAGGCCAGCTCGCTGAAGGGCCTGTAGCACCGCTCGGAGGTGGTCGGACCAATGGTGGCTGTACACAGCGATGTCGTCTAGGTAGGCGGCGCTGAATCCTTCGAGCCCGGCCAAGACCTGATTGACGAGCCGCTGAAATGTTGCTGGAGTATTCTTCATGCCGAAGGGCATGACCTTGAAATGATAATGGCCATCAGGAGTGGAAAATGCAGATCGTTCTTGGGCCCGGGGTGTGAGGCCGATCTGCCAGTAGCCCGCCGTCAGGTCGAAAATACTGAGGTAGCGGGCAGCTCCCATGCGGTCGATTAGCTCGTCTGCCCGGGGGATGGGGTGTGCGTCCGTTCTGGTGACCGCATTCAAGCCCCGGTAGTCGACGCAGAACCGGAGTTCCGGTGTGGTGCCGGGAGGGGCTGCTTTGGGGACCAGTACTACTGGGCTGGCCCAGGGGCTGTCTGAGGGCTCAATGACCCCGAGCGTGAGCATTTTGGCTACTTCTTCCTGGATGCAGGCCCGTACCCGATCTGGTACGCGGTAGGCCCGGTGGCGGATAGGGGGGCTGTCCCCCGTGTCCACGTCGTGCACACACCAGGAAGTGACACCTGGGGTGAGGGAAAACAGGCCGGTGAACTGCAACAGAAGGTCTCGACATTCTTGGCGTTGTCCCAGGGTGAGGGCCTCCGAGAGTCGGACCCCATCCACGGAGCCATCTTTCTCCCGAGTCCGTAGGAGGTCAGGGAGGGGTTCGGAGTCTTCTTCGGCTCCATTGTCTGTGGCCATCAGGAGGCTGAGTTCTGAACGTACAAAGTGGGGTTTCAGCCTATTAGCGTGGAGGACTCGGAGGGGGTTCCGTGAAGATTCCATGTCGATGAGATAGGTGACAGGACCCTTGCGCTCGACTACTTTGAAGGGCCCCGTCCACTTGTCTTGCAGGGCGCAGGGTTCGGTGGGGGACATCACCCACACCTGTTGTCCGGGTTCAAATTCGATGGAGGAGGCATTTTGGTCATACCACTTTTTCATGTCCTCTTGACTGGCCTCCAAGTTTGCTTTTGCCATCTCTCTGAACCGCCGGGTCTGGTTGCGGAGGGTTAGGAGGTATTTGAAGACATCTGGAGGGTTCTTTAGAGGGGGCATTTCCCAGCCTTCCTTGACTAGACTGAGAGGCCCCCGTACGGGATGTCCATACAATAATTCAAACGGGCTGAAGCCGAGGGACTTCTGGGGGACCTCTCGATATGCGAAGAGGAGGCACGGCAGCAGCACATCCCACTGGCGACGGAGGGGCTCTTTCAACCCCCCAATCATCCCTTTGAGCGTGCGGTTGAACCGCTCAACGAGTCCGTTTCCTTGAGGGTGATAGGGGGTCGTGAATCGGTAGGTGACCCCACACTGTTGCCAGAGGGACTTCATATATTTGGAAATAAAGTTCGTGCCTCTGTCGCTGACGACTTCTCGGGGGAAGCCCACACGGGAGAAGACCCCCATCAGGGCCCGGCCGACTACCGGGGCTGTCACAGTTCGCAGGGGAACAGCCTCGGGGTAGCGGGTGGCGTGGTCCACCAGTACCAGGATGAACCGATGTCCTTGTTTTGTACGGGGGTCCAGGGGCCCCACAATGTCTATCCCGACCCTCTCGAACGGGGTGGTGACCACGGGAAATGGTTGCAGGGGGGCTTTTAGTTTGCGGCCGCTCTTTCCACTGGCTTGGCACGTGGGGCAAGAGCGGCAATGCTGGAGTACATCATTCCTCATTTTGGGCCAGAAGAAGTGGGTCACTAGGCGGCTGTAGGTTTTATCCTGACCCAGGTGTCCAGCCAGGGGGACATCGTGGGCCAGGTTTAGCAAGAAGTCTCTAAAACGGAGGGGCACCACTAGCACTCGGCTGGCCCCCAGCTCCGCGATCCTTTGTTCACTGTATAGCAGATCATTGTCCCAGTAGATCCAATGTGTTCCGGAGGTATCCCCTGCGCTCTGGGCGAGGGCTTGTTGGCGGAGTCCCTCGAGGGAGGGACAGGTCTTCTGCTCTTGGCGAAACTGCTCCTGTGTGGGCCCCCCCTCTTGATGCCACTGGTCGAGGCCAGCGAGGTCCGGAGGTTGAGCTGGTTCTGGGGGGACGGCACGGTCGGTGTCTTCGACTGGGGCGACCGGGGGAGGAGGCGCCGGCCATTCGGGTTCTTCCGGTCGGGGATTGGCGCGGGCGGCCATGGACCGGGTGGTGACGCACGCCCAGTCCGGGATGCCTAACATCCCCAGGTGTTCTCTTCGTTCTACGGCTGCCCACGGAGAGCTTTCAAGGTCATTCCCCAGGAGGCAGTCTACGGGGGCATCGTCTCGGACCGTCACCTTCAACATGCCGGAGACCCCTCCCCATTCGAAAGGGACGCAGGCCATCCGACACAGACTCTCCGAGTTATCGGCTGAACGGACAGGGCAGAGAATGTTTGGTAGGAACTGTTCTGGGGTCACCAGGTGACAGCGGACGGCTGTTACACTGGCCCCGGTGTCACGGAGGGCTTCGGCCTGGCGTCCATTGATGCTCACCCATTGGCTGTACTTCCGGGTGTTAGCGGGTAGGGGGACCCGCGGGACCATGTCTTTTCCCCCTAAGCATGCTAGAGCCATGGCGGCTGGCTCCCATTCTTGATGCTCTTGCTCATATTCTTCCTGCTCCTCGGAGATCTGTTCTTCCCCCAGGGCAGCGGCGGCCACTTGGCGGGGTCTTGGGCTCTGGTACTGTGGGCAATTTGGGTCGTTTGCATAGTGGCCGACTCGTTGGCATCGGTGACACGTGACATTGGCTCTGTATCCCGGTCGCGCCGGGGTGCTGCCCCGGTTGGCCGGGGGGGTGGTGCTGGTAGCGGGGGCGACCGGAGCGTTGTCTCTTCCTCGTCCTTGGCCCCCTCCTCCTCCTCGGGGACGGTGCTGACCGTTGTTGTTCCGGTTCTGTTCATAGGATCCATTCCGGCCCACTCTGGTGATTTCCCACCGGTCAGCCTCGGCTGCGAGCTGCCGTGGATCAGTTAATTTGCTGTCGAGGAGGTGCTGCCGGAGCTCAATAAAGCAATTGTTTGATAGATGCTCCCATACCATGAGATTGAATAGTTGTTCGTAAGTTGTGACATTGCTTCCTTTGATCCAGCCCTCGAAGGCTCGGCTAAAATAGTTCACGTAGTCCACCCAAGTTGTACCCGGGATGCGGGTGCAGTCTCGAAACCTCTGACGGTACATCTCGGGTGTGAGCCCATAGCGGGTGAGGAGGGCAGCTTTCATGTGGTCATAGGAGGTCATCTGATGGTCCGGGAGCTGTAGCAGGGCATCGCGGCCCTCGTTGAGGAATCTCCCCCATAGACCGGCTCCCCAGTCGCTTCGATCGATCCGGTGGGCGGTCATAGCGATTTCGTAGGCCTTGAACCATTGCTGGATGTCGTCCTCTCGGAAGTATTCTCGAACGACATCCTTGGGGATGTGTACCTTCTTATCTGTTGTCCCTGGGGTGTGGGGTTGCTCGGGCACCCCTAATTCTTTGTTCTGCTTGCGTAAGTCTATCTCAGCTAATTTGCGCTCGTGTTCATATGCCAGTCTCTTTTCCTCGAGCTCCCTTTGTCTCTGTTTTTCCTCTCTTTCTTCTCGGAGACGCAGGTGCTCTAAGCTCAGTTTTTGTTCGGCCAACTTAAGTTCAACATCCATTTTGAGCCGGGCCATTTCTAGTTCATGTAGTCGTGTTCTTTCTCGTTCCTGGATCTCGTCTTGCGAGAGACCCGTTCTTCGCTCCTCGGGGGCCGTGGTGTTTTTTTCTACTGCTGCGATGTTTTGGTCGGTGGTTCCGACGGCCCCGGTTTCTGCCCAGGACTCTAGGGCATGCTTGAAATCGTCTTTGGTACTTAGACCGGTGGTAGCGATACCTAGTTCGATGCAGAATTGTTTTAATTCACGATGGCTGTACTCGTCCAATTTCTCCATCTGAAATTTCTCGGTGGATCCGCTTTCTTTGGTTGTCATCGTGATTTCGTCGTGGGGTGAGCTACTTTCTGTATGATTATGCGGTGATTCGGATCGCGCCGCTGGCCACCAATGTTAGACGGACCGGAGGGGTCGGCCGAGGATAAGAGGAGAGGTCTCCGGGGAGAGCCGTCTCCAGCGATCGTACAGACAAGTAACTTCCCCCCCCACAGACGGACACCACACCAGGATAAGGGTTAACGATATTTTATAAGCAATTCTTTAAGTACGGTAGAATGATACAAGGAGGTCTGGACTCAGGGGTCCCCTCGATTCTGGTCTCTGGATTGGGAAAAGGGGTAGCGGGACAGTCTTGTTACCAATAGATGAAAATAGCTCTCAATCCTCGAGCTCGGCGTTCTAGATGATCGGGCCGCGGCGGAGCCAGCAGGTCCCGGGATGGATGAAGGAAGCGACGGTCCGCGGCGGAGCCAGCAGGTCCCGATGGAGATGGTAGTTACAAACGGTCCGCGGCCACGCCAGCAGGTCCCGACGACGATGAAGGTTTACGAAGGTTGCGGCAGCGCCAGCAGGCAGGACGACAGTTCGCAAGGCAGAGCTACGGCAGCGCCAGTAGCCCGTCAAGGATGAGTTCTTCTCTGCGTCTCTCGACTCCAGGATACAACTGTCTTCCTGCTCTGGAGCTGCCCCAGTTATAGGGCTGGTGCCCTTTGATGTCCGGACCCTCGCACTTGGAGGTCGGGGGTCCGGGATGAAGGAGTCCAGACACCCAGCAGGGGGGTGGAGCCAGCGTCCGGGGAGGTTGTGGGCGAGCGGTACCTGGCGGGGGAGAGCCATCGACACCTCTTTCTCCCATTGACCTGCCAAGTAGTCCGCTCACCTCCTGGGTGGATGGTGGTGCCGGTATGTCTGAGGCCTGGCCAGGCCCAGGGTTGGGGTCGATCGGGGGCCACGCGGCCTCGTGGTGGAGTGTCCAAGATGACGCCCAGGCTGGGCGCGCGGGCCGGTAGTGGATCGGGCCCACGAGGTCGATGTGTTCAGAGGCAAGGGTCCCGGAGGGGACGGAAAACGTGAAGTGGTGGTGTGTGACACTTGAGGGACCGGGCTCGGGCCTGGTCGGGCAGAGGGGGAGCGGCCCTTCACGTGGCCTGTCCAACACTAGTCACTCTGCATTCCCTAGTCACTCTGCACTCCCTAACACTCTGCAGCCACTCTGCACTCCCTAGCACTCCCTAGTCACTCTGCATTCCCTAGCACTTCCTGGTCACTCTGCACTGCCTAGCACTCCCTAGCACTCTGCAGTCACTCTGCACTCCCTAGCACTCTGCAGTCACTCTGCTCTCCATAGCACTCTGCAGTCACTCTGCTCTCCCTAGCACTCCCTAGCACTCTACAGTCACTCTGCACTCCCTAGTACTCCCTAGTCACTCTGCACTCCCTAGCTCTCCCTAGCACTCTGCAGTCACACTGCACTCCCTAGCACTCCCTAGTCACTCTGCACTCCCTAGTCACTCTGCACTCCCTAGTCACTCTGCACTCCCTAGCAGTCACTCTGCACTCCCTAGCAGTCACTCTGCACTCCCTAGCACTCCCTAGTCACTCTGCACTCCCTAGCACTCTGCAGTCACTCTGCACTCCCTATCACTCTGCAGTCACTCTGCACTCCCTAGCACTATGCAGTCACTCTGCACTCCCTAGCACTCTGCAGTCACTCTGCACTCCCTAGTCACTCTGCACTCCCTAGCACTCTGCAGTCACTCGGCACTCCCTAGCAGTCACTCTGCAGTCCCTAGCACTCTGCAGTCACACTGCACTCCCTAGTCACTCTGCACTCCCTAGTCACTCTGCACTCCCTAGCACTCCCTAGTCACTTTGCACTCCCTAGCACTCCCTAGTCACTCTGCACTCCCTAGCACTCTGCAGTCACTCTGCACTCCATAGCACTCTACAGTCACTCAGCACTCCCTAGCACTCTGCAGTCACTCTGCACTCCCTAGTCACTCTGCACTCCCTAGCACACCCTAGTCACTCTGCACTCCCTAGCCACTCTGCACTCCCTAGTCACTCTGCACTCCCTAACACCCTGCAGTCACTCTGCACTCCCTAGCACTCCCTAGTCACTCTGCACTCCCTAGCACTCCCTAGTCACTCTGCACTCCCTAGTAACTCTGCACTCCCTAGTCACTCTGCACTCCCTAGCACTCCCTGGTCACTCTGCACTCCCTGGTCACCCTGCACTCCCTAGCACTCTGCAGTCACTATGCACTCCCTAGTCACTCTGCTCTCCCTAGCACTCTACAGTCACTCTGCACTCCCTAGCACTCCCTAGTCACTTTGCACTCCCTAGCACCCCCTACTCACTCTGCACTCCCTAGCACTCTGCACTCCCTAGCAGTCACTCTGCACTACCTAGCACTCCCTATCCCTAGTCACTCTGCACTCCCTAGTCACACTGCGCTCCCTAGCACTCTGCAGTCACTCTGCACTCCCTAGCACTCCCAAGCACTCTGCAGTCACTCAGCACTCCCTAGCACGCTGTGGTCACTCTGCAGTCACTCTGCACTCCCTAGTTACTCTGCAATCCCTGGCACTCCCTAGTCACTCTGCACTCCCTAGCACTCTGCACTCCCTAGCACTCTGCACTCCCTAGCACTCTGCAGTCACTCTGCACTCCGTAGCACTCCCTTGCAGTCACTCTGCAGTCCCTAGCACTCTGCAGTCACTCTGCACTCCCTAGCACTCTGCAGTCACTGCAGTCCCTAGCACTCCCTAGCACTCTGCAGTCACTCTGAAGTCCCTAGCACTCTGCAGTCACTCTCCACTCCCTACCACTCCCTAGTCACTCTGCAATCCGAGCACTCCCTAGTCACTCTGCACTCCCTAGTCACTCTGCACTCCCTAGCACTCTGCACTCCCTAGTCACTCAAACTCTCCCTAGCACTCCCTAGCACTCTGCACTCTCTAGCACTCTACAGTCACTCTACACTCCCTAGCACTCCCTAGTCACTCTGCACTCCCTAGCACTCTGCACTCCCTAGCACTCTGCAGTCACTCAGAACTCCCTATCACTCTGCAGTCACTCTGCAGCCACTCTGCACTCCCTAGCACTCCCTAGTCACTCTGCACTCCCTAGTCACTCTGCACTCCCTAGTCACTCTGCACTCCCTAGTCACTCTGCACTCCCTAGTCACTCTGCACTCCCTAGCACTCCCTAACACTCTGCGGTCACTCTGCACTCCCTAGTCACTCTGCACTCCCTAGTCACTCTGCACTCCCTAGCACTCCCTAGTCACTCTGCACTCCCTAGTCACTCTGCACTCCCTAGCACTCCCTGGTCACTCTGCACCCCCTAGCACTCCCTGGCACTCTGCAGTCACTCTGCACTCCCTAGCACTCTGCAGTCACTCTGCACTCCCTAGCACTCCCTAGCACTCCACAGTCACTCTGCACTCCCTAGCACTCCCTAGTCACTCCATTCTGCACTCCCTAGCTCTCCCTGGCACTCTGCAGTCACACTGCACTCCCTAGCACTCCCTAGTCACTCTGCACTCCCTAGTCACTCTGCACTCCCTAGCAGTCACTCTGCGCTCCCTAGTCACTCCCTAGTCACTCTGAACTCCCTAGCACTCCCTAGCACTCTGCACTCCCTATCACTCTGCAGTCACTCTGCACTCCCTAGCACTCTGCAGTCACTCTGCACTCCCTAGCACTCTGCACTCCCTAGTCACTCCCTAGTCACTCTGCACTCCCTAGCACTCTGCAGTCACTCAGCACTCCCTAGCACTCTGCAGTCACTCTGCACTCCCTAGTCACTCCCTAGTCACTCTGCACTCCCTAGCACTCTGTACTCCCTAGTCAATCTGCACTCCCTAGTCACTCTGCACTCTCTAGCACTCCCTAGTCACTCTGCACACTCTAGTCACTCTGCACTCCCTAGTCACTCTGCACTCCCTAGTCACTCTGCACTCCCTAGCACTCCCTAGTCACTCTGCACTCCCTAGCACTCCCTAGTCACTCTGCACTCCCTAGTCACTCTGCACTCCCTAGTCACTCTGCACTTCCTAGCACTCTGCAGTCACTCTGCACTCCCTAGCACGCTGCAGTCACTCTGCACTCCCTAGTCACTCTGCACTCCCTAGCATTCTGCAGTCACTCTGCACTCCCTAGCACTCTGCAGTCACTCTGCACTCCCTAGTCACTCTCCACTCCCTAGTCACTCTGCACTCCCTAGCACTCTACAGTCACTCTGCACTCCCTAGTCACTCTGCACTCCCTAGTCAATCTGCACTCCCTAGCACTCTGCACTCCCTAGCACTCTGCAGTCCCTCTGCACTCCCTAGTCACTCTGCACTCCCTAGCACTCTGCCGTCACTCTGCAGTCACTCTGCACTCCCTGGCACTCTGCAGTCACTCTGCATTCCCTAGTCACTCTGCATTCCCTAGTCACTCTGCACTCCCTAGCACTCTGCACTCCCTAGCACTCTGGAGTCACTCTGCACTCCCTAGCACTCTACAGTCACTCTGCAGTCACTCTGCATTCCCTAGCACTCCCTAGTCACTCTGTATTCCCTAGCACTCCCTAGTCACTCTGCACTCCCTAGCACTCCCTAGTCACTCTGCACTCCCTAGCACTCCCTAGTCACTCTGCACTCCCTAGTCACTCTGCACTCCCTAGTCACTCTGCACTCCCTAGCACTCCCTAGTCACTCTGCACTCCCTAGCACTCTGCGGTCACTCTGCACTCCCTAGCACTCTGCAGTCACTCTGCACTCCCCAGTCACTCTGCACTCCCTAGCCACTCTGCACTCCCTAGCTCTCCCTAGCACTCTGCAGTCACTCTGCACTCCCTAGTCACTCTGCACTCCCTAGTCACTCCCTAGCACTCTCTACTCTGCACTCTCTCTACTCTGCACTCTCACTACTCTGCACTCACACTACTCTGCACTCTGCACTCACTACTCTGCACTCTGCACACTCACTCTGCACTCACTACTCTGCACACTCACTCTACACACTCACTCTGCACACTCACTCTGCACACTCACTCTGCACTCACTACTTCACAATCTGCACTCTGCGCACTCTGCACTCACACTATAATAATCCTTATGTCCTGTAACCAAGGGTCTGTGTGTTTAATACACCCCAGCACTGCCAGTTACCAGCAGTTCAGTGCCCCTTTGGACGCCGCACAACAACGTGAACTCCCTAGTCACTCTGCACTCTGCACTCACTACTCTGCAATCTGCACTCACCACTCTGCACTCACCACTCTGCACTCACCACTCTGCACTCTCTACTCTGCACTCTCTACTCTGCACTCTCTACTCTGCACTCTCTACTCTGCACTCTCTACTCTGCACACTCTCTACTCTGCACTCTCTCTACTCTGCACTCTCTACTCTGCACTCTCTCTACTCTGCATTCACTACTCTGCACACTCACTCTGCACACTCACTTTGCACTCTGCACTCACACTCCGCACTCACTAGTCTGCACACTGTTAGACGGACCGGGAGGGTCGGCCGAGTATAAGGGGAGAGGTCTCCGGGGAGAGCCGTCTCCAGCGATCGTACAGACAAGTAACTTCCCCCCCACAGACGGACACCACACCAGGATAAGGTTTAACGATACTTTATAAGCAATTCTTTAAGTACGGTAAAATGATACAAGGAGGTCTGGACTCAGGGGTCCCCTCGGTTCTGGTCTCTGGATTGGGAAAAGGGGTAGCGGGACAGTCTTGTTACCAATAGATGAAAATAGCTCTCAATCCTCGAGCTCGGCGTTCTAGATGATCGGGCCGCGGCGGAGCCAGCAGGTCCCGGGATGGACGAAGGAAGCGACGGTCCGCGGCGGAGCCAGCAGGTCCCGATGGAGATGGTAGTTACAAACGGTCCGCGGCCACGCCAGCAGGTCCCGACGACGATGAAGGTTTACGAAGGTTGCGGCAGCGCCAGCAGGCAGGACGATAGTTCGCAAGGCAGAGCTACGGCAGCGCCAATAGCCCGTCAAGGATGAGTTCTTCTCTGCGTCTCTCGACTCCAGGATACAACTGCCTTCCTGCTCTGGAGCTGCCCCAGTTATAGGGCTGGTGCCCTTTGATGTCCGTACCCTCGCACTTGGAGGTCGGGGGGTCCGGGATGAGGGAGTCCAGACACCCAGCAGGGGGGTGGAGCCAGCGCCCGGGGAGGTTGTGGGCGAGCGGTACCTGGCGGGGGAGAGCCATCGACACCTCTTTCTCCCATTGACCTGCCAAGTAGTCCGCTCACCTCCTGGGTGGATGGTGGTGCCGGGATGTCTGAGGCCTGGCCAGGCCCAGGGTTGGGGTCGATCGGGGGCCATGCGGCCTCGTGGTGGAGTGTCCAAGATGGCACCCAGGCTGGGCGCGCGGGCTGGTAGTGGATCGGGCCCACGAGGTCGATATGTTCAGAGGCAAGGGTCCCGGAGGGGACGGAAAACGTGAAGTGGTGGTGTGTGACACTTGAGGGGCCGGGCTCGGGCCTGGTCGGGCAGAGGGGGAGCGGCCCTTCACGTGGCCTGTCCAACATGCGTCCCCCCCAGCTGAAGGCGGGGAGAGTCACCCATCCTCTTGGGGACTCTCCTCGTCGAGGCGGAAAAAGCGGGACAGGCCATCCGCGTTGGCGTGATCTGGCCCAGGCCGGTGTTCAACGGTGAAGTCCATCCCTTGTAGGGAGATGGACCAACGTAGTAGTTTTGGGTTCTCCCCCCGCATCTGCATCAACCACTGCAGGGGTCGATGGTCGGTCTGTACCCGGAAGTGTGTGCCAAATAGGTAGGGCCGGAGCTTTTTGAGGGCCCATACCACAGCGAAGGCCTCCCTCTCGATGGTGCTCCAGCGTTGTTCTCGAGGTAGGAGTCGCCTGCTGATGAAGGCAACTGGCTGATCAAGGCCTTCGGTGTTCAATTGAGACAGGACCGCCCCAATGCCGTGGTCGGAGGCATCCGTCTGGACGACGAATTCCCGGCTGTAGTCGGGGGCCTGGAGCACAGGGGCGGAGCACATGGCGGCCTTCAGTTGTTCGAAGGCTGTTTGACAATCTGGGGTCCAGTTGACCTTCTTGGGTTGATTTTTGGACGTGAGTTCTGTGAGGGGCCCCACTATGGTACCATAGTCTTTCACGAACCGTCTGTAATAGCCCGTGAGTCCCAGAAAGGCGCGTACCTCGGTCTGGGTGATGGGGGGCTGCCAGGACTGGATGGCGGCAATCTTGAGCTGCAGAGGGGCCACCAGGCCGCTTCCCACCTGGTGTCCGAGGTAGGTTACGGACCCCTGACCAATTTGGCATTTGCTGGCCTTGATCGTGAGGCCAGCTCGCTGAAGGGCCTGTAGCACCGCTCGGAGGTGGTGGAGGTGGTCGGACCAATGGTGGCTGTACACAGCGATGTCGTCTAGGTAGGCGGCGCTGAATCCTTCGAGCCCGGCCAAGACCTGATTGACGAGCCGCTGAAATGTTGCTGGAGCATTCTTCATGCCGAAGGGCATGACCTTGAAATGATAATGGCCATCAGGAGTGGAGAATGCAGATCGTTCTTGGGCCCGGGGTGTGAGGCCGATCTGCCAATAGCCCGCCGTCAGGTCGAAAATACTGAGGTAGCGGGCAGCTCCCATGCGGTCGATTAGCTCGTCTGCCCGGGGGATGGGGTGGGCGTCCGTTCTGGTGACCGCATTCAAGCCCCGGTAGTCGACGCAGAACCGGAGTTCCGGTGTGGTGCCGGGAGGGGCTGCTTTGGGGACCAGTACTACTGGGCTGGCCCAGGGGCTGTCTGAGGGCTCAATGACCCCGAGCGTGAGCATTTTGGTTACTTCTTCCTGGATGCAGGCCCGTACCCGATCTGGTACGCGGTAGGCCCGGTGGCGGATAGGGGGGCTGTCCCCCGTGTCCACGTCGTGCACACACCAGGAAGTGACACCTGGGGTGAGGGAAAACAGGCCGGCGAACTGCAACAGAAGGTCTCGACATTCTTGGCGTTGTTCCAGGGTGAGGGCCTCCGAGAGTCGGACCCCATCCACAGAGCCATCTTTCTCCCGAGTCCGTAGGAGGTCAGGGAGGGGTTCGGAGTCTTCTTCGGCTCCATTGTCTGTGGCCATCAGGAGGCTGAGTTCTGAACGTACAAAGTGGGGTTTCAGTCTATTAGCGTGGAGGACTCGGAGGGGGTTCCGTGAAGATTCCATGTCGATGAGATAGGTGACAGGACCCTTGCGCTCGACTACTTTGAAGGGCCCCGTCCACTTGTCTTGCAAGGCGCAGGGTTCGGTGGGGGACATCACCCATACCGCTTGTCCGGGTTCAAATTCGATGGAGGAGGCATTTTGGTCATACCACTTTTTCATGTCCTCTTGACTGGCCTCCAAGTTTGCTTTTGCCAGCTCTCTGAACCGTCGGGTCTGGTTGCGGAGGGTTAGGAGGTATTTGAAGACATCTGGAGGGTTCTTTAGAGGGGGCATTTCCCAGCCTTCCTTGACTAGACTGAGAGGCCCCCGTACGGGATGTCCATACAATAATTCAAATGGGCTGAAGCCGAGGGACTTCTGGGGGACCTCTCGATATGCGAAGAGGAGGCACGGCAGCAGCACATCCCACTGGCGACGGAGGGGCTCTTCCAACCCCCCAATCATCCCTTTGAGCGTGCGGTTGAACCGCTCAACGAGTCCGTTTCCTTGAGGGTGATAGGGGGTCGTGAATCGGTAGGTGACCCCACACTGTTGCCAGAGGGACTTCATATATTTAGAAATAAAGTTCGTGCCTCTGTCGCTGACGACTTCTCGGGGGAAGCCCACACGGGAGAAGATCCCCATCAGGGCCCGGCCGACTACCGGGGCTGTCACAGTTCGCAGGGGAACAGCCTCGGGGTAGCGGGTGGCGTGGTCCACCAGTACCAGGATGAACCGATGTCCTTGTTTTGTACGGGGGTCCAGGGGCCCCACAATGTCTATCCCGACCCTCTCGAACGGGGTGGTGACCACGGGAAATGGTTGCAGGGGGGCTTTTAGTTTGCGGCCGCTCTTTCCACTGGCTTGGCACGTGGGGCAAGATCGGCAATGCTGGAGTACATCATTCCTCATTTTGGGCCAGAAGAAGTGGGTCACTAGGCGGCTGTAGGTTTTATCCTGACCCAGGTGTCCAGCCAGGGGGACATCGTGGGCCAGGTTTAGCAAGAAGTCTCTAAAACGGAGGGGCACCACTAGCACTCGGCTGGCCCCCAGCTCCGCGATCCTTTGCTCACTGTAGAGCAGATCATTGTCCCAGTAAATCCAATGTGTTCCGGAGGTATCCCCTGCGCTCTGGGCGAGGGCTTGTTGGCGGAGTCCCTCGAGGGAGGGACAGGTCTTCTGCTCTTGGCGAAATTGCTCCTGTGTGGGCCCCCCCTCTTGATGCCACTGGTCGAGGCCAGCGAGGTCCGGGGGTTGAGCTGGTTCTGGGGGGACAGCACGGTCGGTGTCTTCGACTGGGGCGACCGGGGGAGGAGGCGCCGGCCATTCGGGTTCCTCCGGTCGGGGATTGGCACGGGTGGCCATGGACCGGGTGGTGACGCACGCCCAGTCCGGGATGCCTAACATCCCCAGGTGTTCTCTTCGTTCTACGGCTGCCCACGGAGAGCTTTCAAGGTCATTTCCCAGGAGGCAGTCTACGGGGGCATCATCCCGGACCGTCACTTTCAACATGCCGGAGACCCCTCCCCATTCGAAAGGGACGCAGGCCATCCGGCATAGACTCTCCGAGTTATCGGCTGAACGGACAGGGCAGAGAATGTTTGGTAGGAACTGTTCTGGGGTCACCAGGTGACAGCGGACGGCTGTTACACTGGCCCCGGTGTCACGGAGGGCTTCGGCCTGGCGTCCATTGATGCTCACCCATTGGCTGTACTTCCGGGTGTTAGCGGGTAGGGGGACCCGCGGGACCATGTCTTTCCCCCCTAAGCATGCTAGAGCCATGGCGGCTGGCTCCCATTCTTGATGCTCTTGTTCATATTCTTCCTGCTCCTCGGAGATCTGTTCTTCCCCCCCCCAGGGCAGCAGCGGCCACTTGGCGGGGTCTTGGGCTCTGGTACTGTGGGCAATTTGGGTCGTTTGCATAGTGGCCGACTCGTTGGCATCGGTGACACGTGACATTGGCTCTGTATCCCGGTCGCGCCGGGGTGCTGCCCCGGTTGGCCGGGGGGGTGGTGCTGGTAGCGGGGGCGACCGGAGCGTTGTCTCTTCCTCGTCCTTGGCCCCCTCCTCCTCCTCGGGGACGGTGCTGACCGTTGTTGTTCCGGTTCTGTTCATAGGATCCATTTCGGCCCACTCTGGTGATTTCCCACCGGTCAGCCTCGGCTGCGAGCTGCCGTGGATCAGTCAATTTGCTGTCGAGGAGGTGCTGCCGGAGCTCAATGAAGCAATTGTTTGATAGATGCTCCCACACCATGAGATTGAATAGTTGTTCGTAAGTTGTGACATTGCTTCCTTTGATCCAGCCCTCGAAGGCTCGGCTAAAATAGTTCACGTAGTCCACCCAAGTTGTACCCGGGATGCGGGTGCAGTCTCGGAACCTCTGACGGTACATCTCGGGTGTGAGCCCATAGCGGGTGAGGAGGGCAGCTTTCATGTGGTCATAGGAGGTCATCTGGTGGTCCGGGAGCTGTAGCAGGGCATCGCGGCCCTCATTGAGGAATCTCCCCCATAGACCGGCTCCCCAGTCGCTTCGATCGATCCGGTGGGCGGTCATAGCGATTTCGTAGGCCTTGAACCATTGCTGGATGTCGTCCTCTCGGAAGTATTCTCGAACGACATCCTTGGGGATGTGTACCTTCTTATCTGTTGTCCCTGGGGTGTGGGGTTGCTCGGGCACCCCTAATTCTTTGTTCTGCTTGCGTAAGTCTATCTCAGCTAATTTGCGCTCGTGTTCATATGCCAGTCTCTTTTCCTCGAGCTCCCTTTGTCTCTGTTTTTCCTCTCTTTCTTCTCGGAGACGCAGGTGCTCTAAGCTCAGTTTTTGTTCGGCCAACTTAAGTTCAACATCCATTTTGAGCCGGGCCATTTCTAGTTCATGTAGTCGTGTTTTTTCTCGTTCCTGGATCTCGTCTTGCGAGAGACCCGTTCTTCGCTCCTCGGGGGCCGTGGTGTTTTTTTCTACTGCTGCGATGTTTTGGTCGGTGGTTCCGACGGCCCCGGTTTCTGCCCAGGACTCTAGGGCATGCTTGAAATCGTCTTTGGTACTTAGACCGGTGGTAGCGATACCTAGTTCGATGCAGAATTGTTTTAATTCACGATGGCTGTACTCGTCCAATTTTTCCATCTGAAATTTCTCGGTGGATCCGCTTTCTTTGGTTGTCATCGTGATTTCGTCGTGGGGTGAGCTACTTTCTGTACGATTATGCGGTGATTCGGATCGCGCCGCTGGCCACCAATGTTAGACGGACCGGGAGGGTCGGCCGAGTATAAGGGGAGAGGTCTCCGGGGAGAGCCGTCTCCAGCGATCGTACAGACAAGTAACTTCCCCCCCACAGACGGACACCACACCAGGATAAGGTTTAACGATACTTTATAAGCAATTCTTTAAGTACGGTAAAATGATACAAGGAGGTCTGGACTCAGGGGTCCCCTCGGTTCTGGTCTCTGGATTGGGAAAAGGGGTAGCGGGACAGTCTTGTTACCAATAGATGAAAATAGCTCTCAATCCTCGAGCTCGGCGTTCTAGATGATCGGGCCGCGGCGGAGCCAGCAGGTCCCGGGATGGACGAAGGAAGCGACGGTCCGCGGCGGAGCCAGCAGGTCCCGATGGAGATGGTAGTTACAAACGGTCCGCGGCCACGCCAGCAGGTCCCGACGACGATGAAGGTTTACGAAGGTTGCGGCAGCGCCAGCAGGCAGGACGATAGTTCGCAAGGCAGAGCTACGGCAGCGCCAATAGCCCGTCAAGGATGAGTTCTTCTCTGCGTCTCTCGACTCCAGGATACAACTGCCTTCCTGCTCTGGAGCTGCCCCAGTTATAGGGCTGGTGCCCTTTGATGTCCGGACCCTCGCACTTGGAGGTCGGGGGGTCCGGGATGAGGGAGTCCAGACACCCAGCAGGGGGGTGGAGCCAGCGCCCGGGGAGGTTGTGGGCGAGCGGTACCTGGCGGGGGAGAGCCATCGACACCTCTTTCTCCCATTGACCTGCCAAGTAGTCCGCTCACCTCCTGGGTGGATGGTGGTGCCGGGATGTCTGAGGCCTGGCCAGGCCCAGGGTTGGGGTCGATCGGGGGCCATGCGGCCTCGTGGTGGAGTGTCCAAGATGGCACCCAGGCTGGGCGCGCGGGCTGGTAGTGGATCGGGCCCACGAGGTCGATATGTTCAGAGGCAAGGGTCCCGGAGGGGACGGAAAACGTGAAGTGGTGGTGTGTGACACTTGAGGGGCCGGGCTCGGGCCTGGTCGGGCAGAGGGGGAGCGGCCCTTCACGTGGCCTGTCCAACACACACTCACTACTCTGCACTCACTACTCTGCACACTCACTACTCTGCACTCTGCACTCACTACTCTGCACACTTACTCTGCACTCACTACTCTGCCCACTCACTCTGCACTCACTACTTCACAATCTGCACTCTGCGCACTCTGCACTCACACTATAATAATCCTTATGTCCTGTAACCAAGGGTCTGTGTGTTTAAAACACCCCAGCACTGCCAGTTACCAGCAGTTTAGTGCCCCTTTGGACGCCGCACAACAACGTGAACACAGTGTGCTCCGAGGGCAGGGGCTTGTCCCGGCTGAGAAGGAAGGAGGCATTGAAACTACAAAGAATTGTTGATCCTGTACAAATCCCGCTGACGTTCTTTACAGAGCCTAAAACCAACCAAGAGCAGCTTTGCGTGTACCTGTGTTAGCCTTTTACATGTACTTTACTAATAACCGGCATGTTAATAAATAAATATGTACGACGGCAATAAAGCAGCATTTAAAGCGATCACTTTCGCGATCGCTATTGTTAAAACCAGCCAACAGACTTAGGGGCATATATAAACAAGCATTTAGAAGTGGGGCCGGTACATAACATGTAGGAAAATTAAAAACTTACCTCTGGGAATCGGCTCGGAGTAGGGAGCGGGTCTGGTCTGCGTCCTCACAGGGAGAGCCGTCCGGCTGTGACGAAGGATGCTGAAGGAAAAAAAAAAAACCCGCCCACCGCCGCATGACGTGGGCAAAAAGAGAAAAATTCTACGGAACGCCCACTAATCGCCTCGAACGATGATGGACGCCTCTCTGTTCCAATGGCTAGCCTCCATTTATGGAGCTAGCCAATGGAACAGAGAGGCCGGACAAAGCCCCATACTAGTAAACAAAAGTTTTCGCCTGCGCGAAACGCTGCTGCGCAGCTGTTCGCCAGGCAAAACCTAAAGAACCATCAAAATGAGATAAAGATATAGGAAGTGTAGGGTGGTGGTGGAGGAGGTTAAGTAAAGTCAGGAAAGCCTTCACATACAGTAAGCCTAGCATTCGGCAGCTCTTGCAGCAGGATCCTAAAAATTAAAATGTGGATTCCTGCATTTTTTTTTTTTACAAATTAACCTCTTCGTGTGTTAAACACATCGGGTAAACAGTTCTTTCTCAGTATTTGAATGTGCCTGCGGTATGGGATGCAACAAGTAAACAGTGTAGGGCAGTAATCAATATATATATATTTTTTTTAAGTTAAGTGACGGGCCCTCTTCAAGAGACCACTGCAGTTTCCACCATCTATTGCCCCTGTCAGGGCTCCCAACACAACTATTGACCATCACACTACTACAGGTGTGAAAATACAGACTATTGCAGGCCCCCTGGCTTGCGCAGCAGGTAGTAGTCATTTTTAGTATATTCAGGGATGTTGGAATTATGTGATTGTGAAGCTGCTGGGTTTTTCGCATATTTATCATATTTATGGATATGACACATAATCCATCATATGCTTCATAATTTGCAGATTTTAACAAAAAAACTTTCCACTGTACAGAAACAAAGATTTTTTCAGTGCAAAAGTTTCTAGCTCAAACTAATCCAAAATTGCAGCTCAAACGCATCAAAAGTTGTTACAAATTCGGCAATCCTTGTTTCTGTGCAGTGGAAGGCACCTCGCAAAGTTTGACTGTTCACTCTTCAGTTGCATATTGCTGTATTTGGGTGTAAAACAAGTACAAACAATGTGAAATATTTGTCCAGATATTGATAACGTGTAAGATTGACAATATAATGAACTGATACGATCACAGAATGTGCCCCATGATATTGCATAGTTTGAATTTTCTTGCCACATAATTTAGTAAACTCATAATTTGGTCTGTCTTTACCACATAATGCCAATGGCTCTGGTTCTATTGAATTAACAAACAACTGTTATGTTGTGCTTATGTCTAAATTAGGCAAAAATGCCACCATGTGGCCGACTGTCGTAACTCCCGGGATTAATAATTATATGTCAGTGCGAGCACCGAAGCCACCAGCTCAAATTAAGCACAGCCTGCAGTACGGTCGGCGGGTTTTAAATCTGGCAGTGTGGATTGGATCATGCACGCAGTTTTGTTTTGCCTGTATTCGAATTTGTTGTATGTATTTGTAGCTCACTATCACCCACGAGGATATCCTGGCGCTGTGCAAAATGTTGTCCGTTAAATACCATTGGCAACAGCAACAGATACTTCATGTTGCAGAATATGGTGCGAACACAAATCACATGTGATAAATTCAAATATCGAAAGCTTTCACCACCAACAAATGGACATACAACCAGCAGAAATCTGTTGACGTGACCCGGTAAACATAACAAAGGAAGGCCTCGAGTACAGTTTCTGCAGTGCACTCTGGAATTCTCAGAGGCTGAGGTCCGTCTGAGTCGGCTGACTGACGTATGGGCCCTCATGGCTCACGCCTGATTATCTGCCCCCCACCCCCTACCCATAATACCTTTATATGACCTGTGGAGAAATGAGCTAGCGTCCACGCTTCGGCGCTAGAGAGAACCACGCCAGGACCGCGTGCGCGCGCGCCCACGATTGCAGCCAGACATGCTGAAACGGTTTTGAAGCGCGCGCTCGCGCGTTCCCAGGGAAGCCTCTGGAGCGGGCGGGGGTCCGGGAAGAGGAGCGGTGTTCAAAGAACGCTGCAGGCTTTGAAGTCTCCTTTCAGCTTCTGCCAGGTATGCAGCCTTCGCGGTTTGGATGCTAACCGGGCCATAGGAGCCCGGTCCGCGCATTCCTCCGCCCTGCTTTGTATGAGGGAATCATTTGGAGGGAGATTGGCGGGATAAGGATTAGCAAATACAATAGGAGCACACTGCGGCCTTCCTCACCTTCTCCTTCCCCAGAACCACCCGCGTTGTGTCATACGTCATGGATAGGGTTGCCACATTTCAAGAGAAAAATACCGGACATTTGTGTAAGTGTTCAAAGTCCCGGTCATGATACAATAGGACTTTAAACAAAATCGTATGTATTTATTATGACTTTCCTGCCGTGCCTTTGTTTACTTTAATCATTAATCGGGGCTTGTTAATGCAGAGCTAGGACACACTTTAAAAGTGCGTTCTCTTTATATTTTCAGTTTTAAGTATGTACATATGAGGGCTAAAAATAACGGCTTTCGGCGACTTTGTTTTTGTGCTTGCCGGGGCATTAAAAATCTGTGCTGCCGGTAGAAAACCGGCCAAGTGGGAAACCTAGTCAAGGGCCAAGCATATCTGCACTCGACTGGCCACTCTTTATTGCTCACTTCTTTACTGAACGTTTGGTGCCAGAACCACAAGTTATGTCACTTGAAGGAGGGCTGCTAGCACCCTGCTTCCGACCAGCAGTGACATTTCTACGACCTCTTACAAGGAGGAATGAATACTGATCCGAACCTCGGCGTGCCCGCCAGAAACAGCGTTCTGGGACAGGTCCAGGGCGGCCTCCGAGTGCCCAGGGAAATGCTCAGTTTAAACGTTCCTATCTGTATTATGTGCCACCAATACCGGTCTACAAAGCGCAGACCATATCCACCTGTTTTCTGCACTTTATTTTTTGATTACAGATTACAATTTAGATTATTTCAGCTGTTATTCCGTTGGCTCTGCGGGCGCCGCATGCCTTGGCTTGATGGCAGGGGCGTTTGTGGGTCCCACTCACTTACCCCATCCTAACTGTTCCTTTTGGCACAGGTTGAGGGGTGAATGGCCATTGCATATTCTTGCAGGGCACTCTTCCAGCACATCAGCAGTAGGCATTTATTGGGCACCAGTGCAAGCTTTCAGGCATATTTCGTTTTCATTATTTTTAAGTACAATTCTGTTAAAGCATGGGAGCGCTCGGGGCTTGGTGCACCACCCCTTGCTGTGAAAACCTTAATTTATTTTTTACAAATGTTATGGTTCTAGTACTACTCAATCGTTGCTGGGAATTTTCTTAGGCACATGTCATGCTTATTAACAACCATCAGAGAAACATTTCCAACCAATATTTAAATATATTTAGTCGCCTGAGTCCCCTCCGTCTGCACCTCGGTTCCTAGTTAGTATTGAACCAAAACACAGTGAATAAATAGACCAACCAGCACATTCAGCCGGAAAACGATTTCAATGTTTTTTTTATTCTGACGATTGCTTCCAAGCTCCCCACCTGCATTAGCAAACATCCAGGCATGCCTGGTATATGGCCATGCATAATCTGTGTGCTACCCTTGCAGTTTAGGGGACCAAGATGCGCTCAGACCAATAGCAAGTAGTCCACAGTGATCCCGCTACTTTCGCAACCAAACCCCACACAGTAGGAGGCCAGTATCTGTTCTTCTGTTTATGGAAAGGCCTGTCTCTCATCGAACTTGGATGAAATAATGATTGGCAGTTCTCCTCCCCAGAGTACAGTGCCTGCCAAACATCTGTGGACTCTAAAGGTTAAACGCTCATCACAGTCATTTAAAATGTGGAATGAACTTCACATCTGACTTAGTTTGATTTGGGCCTACTGTCAAAGGACTGAATTTGAACTGATCCATGTAGCTTACCCATTGCTCCCGTTCACTCCAAGAAGTGCACACCTGTGTAGATGAAGTCAAGGACAAGAGGTCGAATATATGGCAATCTCACTTTGAGGGAGCTAGGTGCACACACTAAGGGCTGAGGGGAACATGAATGAATCCTCTGACACCGCTCCAGGAAGATGCTGAAGCAAATGAAGTAGCCAGGTAGACAAACTACACTGACTACAGCTCATATGGGTGTAGAAGCCATAATTAGGAAACCCAAAAGCATTTGCCATTGTACATGAATTCCCAAAGATAATTTTCTATCCAAGGAACTCTAAAAGATCATCTCAGAATTCCATATCTCTTTGCAACATCAGTGGATTCCATGAAGAGTCAACATATCCTGGTGCTATGTGCACATGGGAGCCCAGTTTTAACATTTTGCAGACCTGATATGTTTTCTTGCTCAGGAGACCAATGTCACCAGTCTCCTGATAAATGCTGTACATTAGCGTTCTTAACCTGTGGTTCATGACCCTTGCGGTCTACAACTGTTTTTAAAATAAAATAATATTAGCAAATAAAGTAATAATGTATACTTCTGATGGATAGATCTGTCGGTGTATTCCTCACCTTGTGAATATCCCCTGCGCCAGCAGCATTCAGAATTTTTTTGTAGCTCTCCACGCCGACGAGGATGACGTCATAGAAGCCTGGCTCCGCTCACGACTCCGCTGATGTCACTGGAGCCAAAAGAGAGCCTCGTTGGCGTGATGACGTCAGTTCTCTTTTTTCCGCGCCGTCAACGCTAATGGTTTTCTTAGACTCTCCGTAGTTTCTCTTGATACTTTGTGTTTCTGCTTGTATTTCTGGTCTTCTTCTTGTTCCTTTCAAGGATGTCTTTGAGGAAGTCGGGATTCAAGCCCTGCAGGGAGTGTGGAGGACACATGTCCATCACAGATCCCCATGAAGAATGTGTCTGGTGCCTGTCATCGGATCATGACGTCGAGGGATGTGCCTGCTGTAGAAAAATGAATCCGAAGGCGTTAAGAGAAAGAGGAGCTAAACTCTTCATGGGCAAGATGAGGAAGGAAAAGAGAGGTAGAAGAAGGTCGAGATCACGCTCCAAGTCGAGGTCGGGCTCGAAGTCGATGTTGGGACATGCTTCAAGAGCAAAGAAGCATAAGAAGAAGAAGAGGCATACTTCAAAACGCCATTCAGATAGAGATACGGCGCCGAAGTCGAAATCTCCAGCTCGTTGACACCGTAAAGACTTTGTGTCGCCTTCTCCCTCGAATCAGGCTTCTCCTGTGAGATCGGCTTCTCCTGTGAGATCGGCTTCGCCTGCGGCTTCTCCAGCTCGATCTCCTACGCCGGCTCACTCACCGACTTTGGAACATTCTTCGGCTCCAGTGGAAGAAGTTCCTGTGCCGAATGAGCAGTCTACTCCATTGGCCCCGCCGTCAGCGCCGATTGGCCCGAACACAGTAATGCCTACACTGGAGCTGTCCCGGGGGCCTATCCACCTTTCCCTGGCCCGGGTCAAGATCCTTCGCATTACCTTAATGCTATGTATGGAGTCTTCCAAAGGGCAATGTACCCCTCAGGAGCACCTTTGGGTCCCATGGGTCCATTGGCGTTTAATATGGGGGTTCCTCAGGCCTATGTCCAGGCCCCCTTCATGCCATTTCTTCCAGCAGCACCTTCTTGGCATTTCCTGGCGCCGAGGGCGTCAACGCCATTCCCCTTATCTGCGGCGCCGTCAGCTCGACCTCGGTTGGTGCAGGCTGTGCCTCCGGATCCGTGTACGACGCCGGCTCCGGATCCATCGGAGTCGTGCTTGGCTCCACCGACGCCAGTACCCAGAATGAGATCTAGGAGAGAAGCTCAGAGGGTTCTAGAGGAGCAGAGATTTTGTTTGGAAGAAATGGAAGAAGGTGAGATTCAAGAATCAGATGACTGTTTTGGAGAATTGAGGGAGGCAAGTGACCTTGATGTGTCTCCGGAGTGGGAACTTTCGCCTTCATCTGATAATCCTTCAAAGGATGTGGTTCCCTATCACACAGTAATAAAGAAGGCAGCAGAACTTTTAGATCTTCAGCTCCCCACAGCTGAATTTAAGTGAAACATCTTAACAGAAGTTCTTAATTCGCCTTCTTCTGTAATAGAGCCTCTACTGCCATTCCATAAGGCAATCACTGAGCCTGTAATGGAGGTTTGGCGTAAGCCCTTTTCGGCTCCGGCTGTTTCTAAATCTGTTGCCAGGAAATACAGGGCGGCTCCAGGGGATCTGGACTTTTTAACATCCCATCCTTCTCCTGAGAGCCTAGTGGTCCAAGCTGCTTGTTCCAAAAGATCTTCTGGTGCCTTTCCACAAGTTTCAGGTGATAGGGACCTGAAGAAACTTGACCTGTCTGCTAAAAAAGTGTATTTTGGGTCGCTATATCCATGCCTTAATGGACTCGGCGAAACAACTTACCCCTAAATTGTCCGAGGAAGACGGACAAAATTTTAATGAGGTTTTGCAAGACCCAAGCGGCTGCTCGTCTGGTGATTCAAAGTGGTTTAGACACTGCTGACTCTGTCGCCAGGATCATGGGATCTTCTGTGGCTACAAGAAGAAGTGCCTGGCTTAAATCATCCGAGTTCTCCCCAGATGTACAGGCAACGCTTTTGGACCTTCTGGTCTTTTTGGTAAAAAAGCGGATGCAGCCTTGGAAAGGTTTAAAGACAGTAAAGCAACAGCCAAATCTCTGGGTCTTCAGTCTCGGCCTAGAGGTCGTCCTTTCGGACCTACAGACAGCCTCAGCAGCAGCAAAAGACCTTGTATAAGACCTACAGGGGCAAAAACAGAGGTCGTCCACAAGCTAGTCAGCCCTCCTCCTCTACCTCCCCTCCTCTTACCACAGCAAAGCAGCCCTAGATCCACCATTTTGGATCATGTTGGTCTTGCGGGGGGTCAGCTTACTCATTTTCTGCAAGATTGGGAATCGGGCACTACAGACCATTGGGTTCTCAATGTTATGGAGAATGGGTATGCACTTACCTTTCGGGAATTCCGTCCAAATTACCCTCCTTGCCAAGGGGCTTGCTCGGAGGATCCTTCTCCTACATAAGGAAGTCCTAACTTTACTGAAAAAAGGTGCGATAGAGGTGGTGCCAGAGCGGGAAAGGGGTCAGGGATGCTACTCCTGGAATTTCCTGAGACCCAAGAAGGATGGTAGGCTACGTCCAATCCTGGATCTCAGGATCTTGAACCTTTTTCTGAAGCAAGAGAAGTTCAAGATGCTCACCCTTGCGCAGGTCCTTCAAGTGCTGCAACAGGAGGACTGGGTGGTGCCGATCGACTGGCAAGACGCGTATTTTCAGATCCCGATCTTGAAGTCGGACAGGAAGTATCTCCCTTTTACGGTAGGGTATCAACATTATCAGTTTGCGGTTCTCCCGTTTGGACTTATTACTGCACCTCGAGTCTTCACCAAGGTGATGGCAGTGGGGGCAGCCCATCTCCGGAAATCGGAGATTCCAGTTTTCCCCTATCTGGACGACTGGTTGATCAAAGCAGAGTTGCCAGAGAAGGTGCTTCATCATCTGCAAGTGACAACCCAGTTGTTGTACAAATTGGGTTTTTCGATAAACGTGCCCAAGTCTCACCTGTAGCCCTCTCAGCGCAACCTGTTCACAGGGGAGGTACTGGACACTACTGTCTGTCGAGCATTCCCACCTCCACAAAGAATTCTCGGCATTCAGGAAATGATTCCCTTGTTTTACAATGGAGCGGTTGTTCCAGTCCTGAAGGTTCTTCGCCTGCTCGGTCTGTTTGCTTCCTGCATTTAGTTGGTCAACCATGCACGCTGGTACATGAGGGCGCTCCAGTGGTGCCTCCGCAGACAGTGGTATCTGCACAACGGAGATCTCAGGGTGTCTGTGAGGATCTCCTGAGAAGCTACAGCGGATCTGTCTTGGTGGAGCGTGGAGGGCAATCTGTCTCCAGGAAAGCCTTTCTAACTTCCTACTTCGGTTGCCACAATGATAACGGATGCCTCTAACCTAGGGTGGGGTGCTCATCTGGGGGATCTGGAGATCAAGGGACTTTGGTCTCCAGAGGAAAGGTTGCTTCACATCAACCTTCTAGAGTTGCGGGCCATTCGTTTTGGCGCTCAAGGCCTTCCTCCCTTCCCTTCGTGGTCTGTCAGTACACGTCCTGACGGACAACACTACCGCAAAAACTTCCCACAGAAATGAGGTTGAACACCAATCATCTGGCCTTTAGAAAGGCCCTGAAAACACTCCTCTTTCAGGAAGCATTTTAGTCCCTTTAATACACCTGAAGATCACGACAACGTCTTGGCTGGCAAAGCGCGGAGATACCCTTATGGGATTGATTCCTGCGCGATATAAGAAATTAAAATAAAAAAATAAATAAATAAATATGTCAACTAGCAGGGAGGAGTGGGGTCGCATTCTCTCTGCAGAGAGTCTCTGGTCCTGGGTTCAAGACCATCAGATTTGTCTGATGGCAAATCATCTGGCCGGAGTTCTGAACGTGTGTGCAGACAGTCTCATTCTGCTGTTCTCTGCAAACCATGAGTGGAGGCTTCATCCGGAGGTGGTTCGTCACGTCTTTCGGACGTGGGGAATCCCTCAGGTGGACCTGTTTGCCACTCACGAGAATGCTCACTGCCCGTCATTCTGCAGTCTCCAGTATCTGATACGGGGAGCTTTGGGGGACACGTTTCAGTTGAGTTGGGGCTCACAACTCCTTTACGCGTTTCGTCCCATACCCTTGATTCCTCGAGTTCTTAGAAAGATTCGCCAAGACCGGGCCCAAGTCATATTGATCGCCCCGGCTTGGCCAAGAAGGGTGTGGTACACAGATCTTCTCCACCTCTCCTTGTGCCCTCCGCTCCGTCTCCCTTTCAGGGCGGACCTCCTCTCCCAGTCACAGAGGCAGGTTCTACACCCCCACCTCCAGAGCTTGCACTGTCATGCCTGGAGATTGAACTGGACAATCTGAATTCTTTCTCTCTCCCGCATGACGTGGTGGATGGTATTCTTTCGGCCAGGCTACCAAGACTATTTATTCTTATAGGTGGTCCAAATTTGTCTCGTGATGTGGAGAGAAGTCTATTGACCCCTTGAGGGCTCCTTTATCCAGCATCCTTCAGTTTGCTCTTTCTTTAGCCCAGCAGGGTTTTACTGTGGCTACTGTGAAGGCCTGTTTATCGGCTTTGTCGGTGTTCCTTTGTTTGCCGGATCAGCCGTCTTTGTTTAAATCACCTATTGTGTATCGGTTCATTAAGGGCCTTACCAACAAATTTCCTCCCACTCCATTTATTGTGCCTCAATGGGACTTAAATCTGGTCTTAACCTACTTAATGGGTTCTCCTTTTGAGCCCTTGCACAAGTGTCCCTTGAGACTGTTATCCTTTAAAACAGTATTTCATGTTGCCATTACCTCAGCAAGGAGGGTAAGTGAGCTTCAAGCTCTGAGTTCAAAACCCCCATTCTTGACCATTCATGCTGATAGAATGGTACTCAGGAACAGGGCTGCTTTTCTGCCTAAGGTGGTAACTCCCTTCCATCTGGGGCAGTCCATTACCCTTCCTACCTTCTATCCTCCCCTCACCCTTGCAAGGAGGAGGAGCGGCTTCACCGCTTGGACCCTAAGAGGGTGGTGAGTTTTTAACTCGATAGGACTAAAGACCATCATGTGGATGACCAGCTCTTCGTGGGCTTTATTGGCTGCAGGAAAGACAGGGCGGTGCACAAGCGCACCCTTTCCAGATGGATTATCTTGTGCATCAAGATCTGTTACTCTTTGGCTGGTAAGGAACCTCCAGAGGGTATAAGAGCTCATTCTACTAGAGCAAAATCTTCTACATCTGCCTTATCTAGGGGTGTTCTTATAGAGGACATTTGTAGAGCGGCAACTTGGGCCTCCCTCCACACTTTCGCGAAGCATTACTGCTTAGATTCCGAACTGAGGAGGGATGGGCACTTTGCTCGTTCTGTCCTCCAAGATTTTCTGGTATAGAAGGGTGGAAACCCTCCTTCGGGAGTGGGGACTGCTGTAGGACTCTATTCGAAAAGTGAGGAATCCACCGGCAGATGTATCCATCCTGGTGGATACAGAATCTGCCTGTGGATTCCTCACTGGCCCACCCGCCTCCCCGATGTCCACCCTTGTATGCCTACAATGTTGATATTGTTTACTTTTGCTTTCAATGGAAGTGTTTTACTGAATTGTTTTCACACTGTGTGTTGGTTTGAATACTGTGTACTATGTATACTGTACATATTTGTGTCGGTCCATCCGTGTGCTTTGAAGGCAAGGAAAAAAAGGGCGCAACTGACGTCATCACGCCGACGAGGCTCTCTTATGGCTCCAGTGACGTCAGCAGAGTCGTGAGCGGAGCCAGGCTTCTATGACGTCTTCCTCGTCGGCGTGGAGAGCTATAAAACATTTCTGAATGCTGCTGGCGCAGGGGATATTCACATGGTGAGGAATCCACAGGCAGATACTGTATCCACCAGAAAAAGCGTTACCGAAGGTGAGTAACTTGTTCGCAAAATCTAAAACTGAAGACTTGTTGGACAGGCCACATGAAGGGCTCGCTCCCTCCCCGCCTGACAGGGCCCGGACACCGGCTCGCCAGGTACGACCCACCGAAGCAACCCGCAAACCGTCCCCTACGGGACTCCTGCTCCCGGACATCTCTGTATCACTGGCCCGGGCCACCGGCAGCACCACTGCCCGGCCCAGCCGCCATCTTGGACACTGCACCACGAGGCCGCGTGGCCTCAGCTCGACCCCAACCCTGGGCCTGGACAGGCCCCGACATCCCGGCACCACCATCCACCCAGGAGGTGAACGGACCACTTGGCAGGTCAATGGGAGGAAGAAGCGTCGATGGCTCTCCCCCGCCAGGTGCCGATCGCCCCCAGCCTCCCCGGGCGCTGGCTCCACCCCCCTGCTGGGTGTCTGGACTCCCTCATCCCGGACCCCCCGACCTCCAAGTGCGAGGGTCCGGACATCAAAGGGCGCCAGACCTATAACTGGGGCAGCTCCAGAGCAGGAAGGCAGTTGTATCTTGGAGTCGAGAGACACCGTGAAGAACTCATCCTTGACGGACTGCTGGCGCTGCCGCAGCCCTGCCTTGTGAACTATCGTCCCGCCTGCTGGCGCTGCCGCAGCCTTCTGCAACCTTCATCCTCGTTGGACCTGCTGGCGCTGCCGAAGCCTTCTTGCAACCTTCATCCTCGTCAGGACCTGCTGGCGCTGCCGCGGCCCGTTCCTATCTACGACCACCTCGGGACCTGCTGGCGCTGCCGCGGCCCGTCCTTCTCGAACGACGAGCTCGAGGATTGTGAGCTACCATCATCGCATCGCAGTACCAGATTGGTAACAAAGACTGTCCCGCTACCCCTTTCCCTGTCAAGAGACTAGAATTAAGAGGATCATCGTGTCCTGCTTCCATTGTATCATATCACCGTACTTCAAGAATTGCTTATAAAGAACGTTAACCTTATCCTTGTGTGGTATCCATCTGTGGGGGGAAGTTACTTGTCTGTACGATCGCTGGAGACGGCCCTCACCGGAGGCCTCTCCCCTTGTCCTCGGCCGACCCTCCCGGTCCCCGTCTAACATTGGTGGCCAGCGGCGCGATCCGAACCAACGCGTAATCGTACAGAAAGCAACTCACCCCACGACTAGACCACAATGTCGACCAAAGAGAGCGGATCTACAGAGAAATTCCAAATGGAAAAACTGGAGGAGTACAGCCATCGAGAATTAAAAAATTTTGTATGGAACTGGGCATTGCTACCACCGGTCTGAGCACAAAAGATGACTTTAAACACGCCCTGGAATCGTGGGCAGAAGCAAATGCCGCCGGTCCCCGGGACCGACACATCGAAGCACCGGAGACGAGCACCGCTCCGTCCGAAGAAAGGAGAGCGGGTCTCTCCCAGGAAGAGATCCAAGAGCGAGAAAAAAGCAGACTGCACGAATTAGAGTTGGCACGGCTCAAGTTGGACGGAGAACTAAAACTAGCGGAACAAAAAATGAACCTAGAACACTTACGGCTCCGAGAAGAGCGGGAAGAAAAGCAAAGACAAAGAGAGCTCGAAGAAAAAAGACTGGCATACGAACACGAGCGCAAACTGGCAGAGATAGAACTACGGAAGCAAAACAAAGACCTGGGGGTGCCCGAGCAACCGCGCACCCCAGGAGCTACAGAGCCAAAGGTCCACATCCCCAAAGATGTCGTCCGAGAGTATTACCGAAACGACGACATACAACAGTGGTTCAAGGCCTACGAAATCGCCATGACCTCCCACCTGATCGATCGAAGTGACTGGGGAGCCGGTCTATGGGGGAGGTTCGTCAATGAAGGCCGCGATGCCCTGTTACAGCTCCCGGACCATCAAATGACGTCCTATGACCACATGAAGGCCGCCCTCCTCATTCGATATGGGCTTACACCCGAAATGTACCACCAGAGGTTCCGCGACTGCACCCGGATCCCGGGTACAACTTGGGTGGAATATGTAAACTATTTTAGCCAAGCCTTCGAGGGATGGATCAAGGGGAGCCGCGTAACGACCTACGAGCAGCTTTTTAACCTCATCGTGTGGGAGCACCTCTCCAACAACTGCTTCGTCGAGCTCAGGCAGCACCTCCTCGACAGTAAATTGACTGATCCACGGCAGCTCGCTGCCGAGGCTGACCGATGGGAAAGCACCCGAGTGGGCCGGGGTGGGCCGAACGAGCAGAACAGGAACAACCAAGGTCATCACCGTCCCCGAGGAGGAGGAGGAGGCCAGGGCCGGGGGAAAGACGCCGTCCCGGCCGCTCCCGCTACCAGCACTCCGCCCCCGGTCGGCCGGGGCAACCCCCCGATGCGCCCGGGATTCAGAGCCAATGTCACTTGTCACCGATGCCAGCGAGTCGGCCACTACGCCAATGACCCGAACTGCCCAAAGAACCAGACTCCGGGGCCCCGCCAGGTAGCTGCCGCCGCCCTAGGAGAGGAGCAAGTCTACGAAGAGCATGAAGAATACGAACAGGAGCAACCAGAGTGGGAACCTGCCGCCATGGTCCTGGCGTGCCTAGGGGGAAGAGACATGATCCCGCGGGCTCCCCTACCCGCCAACACCAGAAAATACAGTCAGTGGGTGAATATAAATGGGCACAAGGCTGAAGCCCTACGTGACACGGGGGCCAGTGTGACGGCCGTCCGCTGTCACCTGGTGACCCCGGAACAAATCCTACCGAACGTTCTCTGCCCCATCCGTTCAGCCGACAATTCCGAGAGCCTGTGTCGGATGGCCTGCGTCCCATTCGAATGGGGAGGAGTATCCGGCATGCTGAAGGTGATGGTCCGCGATGATGCCCCCGTGGACTGTCTCCTGGGGAACGATCTCGAGAGTTCCCCGTGGGCCGCCGTGGAAAGAAGAGAGCACCTGGGGATGTTGGGCCTCCCGGACTGGGCGTGCGTAACCACCCGGTCCATGGCAGCCCGCGCCATCCCCCGACCTGAAGAACCCGAATGGCCGGCACCTCCTCCTCCGATCGCTCCAGTGGGGGACGCCGACCACGCCGACCCCCCGGGACAAACCCAAGAAGGGCTCGCTCAGCCCCAGGACCTTCCAGACCTGGCTCAGTGGCGTCAAGAAGGGGGACCCACCCAGGAACAATTCCGTCAAGAGCAAAAGACCTGTCCCTCCCTCGAGGGACTACGACAGCAAGCCCTCGCCCAGAGCGCGGGAGATACCGCCGGGGCCCACTGGATCTATTGGGACAATGACCTATTGTACAGCGAACAAAGAATCGCGGAGTTGGGGGACAGTCGAGTGTTGGTGGTGCCCCTCCGTTTTAGAGACTTCCTGTTGAACTTGGCCCACGATGTCCCCCTGGCTGGACACTTGGGACAGGACAAAACCTACAACCGCCTGGTGACCCACTTTTACTGGCCAAAAATGAGAAATGACGTCCTCAACCACTGCCGGTCCTGCCCCACTTGCCAGGCCAGCGGGAAGAGCGGCCGCAAACTCAAGGCACCCCTGCAACCATTCCCGGTGGTTACCACCCCGTTCGAAAAGGTGGGAATAGACATTGTGGGGCCCCTGGACCCCCGAACAGCACAAGGGCATCGATTCATCCTGGTACTGGTGGACCACGCCACCCGCTATCCCGAGGCCGTTCCCCTTCGAACTGTAACAGCACCGGTGGTCGGCCGAGCCTTAATGGGGATCTTCTCCCGGGTGGGCTTCCCCCGGGAAGTCGTCAGCGACAGAGGCACGAAATTTATTTCAAAATATATGAAATCCCTCTGGCAGCAGTGCGGGGTCACCTACTGATTCACAACCCCCTATCACCCGCAAGGAAACGGACTGGTTGAGCGGTTCAACCGCACACTCAAGGGAATGATTATGGGGTTGGAAGAGCCCCTCCGCCGCCAGTGGGATGTGCTACTCCCGTGCCTCCTCTTCGCCTACCGAGAAGTCCCCCAGAAGTCCCTCGGCTTCAGCCCCTTCGAACTCTTGTACGGACACCCTGTTCGAGGGCCCCTCAGCCTAGTCAAAGAAGGTTGGGAGATGGCCTCCCTGAAAACCCCTCCAGACGTCTACAAGTACCTCCTGACCCTACGCAATCAGACCAGACGATTCAGAGAGATCGCCAAAGCCAATCTTGAGGCCAGTCAGGAGGACATGAAGAAATGGTACGATCAGAACGCCTCCTCCATAGAGTTCGAACCTGGCCAGCAAGTATGGGTGATGTCCCCCACCGAACCTTGTGCCTTGCAGGATAAGTGGACAGGGCCCTTCAAGGTGATCGAGCGCAAGAGCCCCGTCACCTATCTCATCGACATGGAATCTCCCCGGAACCCCCTCCGGGTCCTCCACGCCAACAGACTCAAACCCCACTTTGTGCGCTCGGAGCTCAGCCTACTGATGGCTACAGACAGTGGAGCGGAAGAAGACTCCGAGCCCCTTCCTGACCTACTGAGGACCCGTGAAAAAGATGGTTCAGTAGACGGGGTCCGACTCTCAGATGCCCTAACCCCGGAGCAGCGCCAAGACTGTCGGGCCCTCCTGCTGCAATTTGCAACCCTATTTTCCCTCACCCCAGGGGTCACCCCCTGGTGCTTGCACGACGTGGACACTGGGGACAGTCCCCCTATCAGACATCGGGCGTACCGCGTACCAGATCGGGTACGTGCCTGCATCCAAGAAGAAGTGTCAAAAATGCTCACACTCGGAGTCATCGAGCCCTCGGACAGCCCCTGGGCCAGCCCAGTCGTGCTGGTCCCCAAGGCTGCTGCCCCAGGCACCACCCCTGAGCTACGATTCTGCGTCGACTATCGGGGTCTGAACGCTGTCACCCGAACCGACGCTCAGCCCATTCCCCGAGCAGATTAACTGATCGACCGCATGGGGCCTGCCCGCTACCTCAGCATCTTCGACCTGACAGCGGGCTACTGGCAGATCGGCCTCACCCCCAGGGCCCAAGAACGGTCCGCTTTCTCCACCCCGGATGGCCACTACCATTTCAAAGTGATGCCATTCGGCATGAAAAACGCTCCAGCAACCTTTCAACGACTTGTGAACCAGGTATTGGCGGGCCTCGAAGAGTTCAGCGCCGCCGACCTGGACGATATTGCTGTGTATAGCCGCCACTGGTCAGACCACCTCCGCCACCTCCGAGAGGTCCTGCGGGCCCTCCAACAGGCCGGCCTCACAATCAAGGCCAGCAAATGCCAGATTGGCCAGGGGTCCGTGACCTACCTCGGACACCAAGTGGGAAGCGGTCTGATGGCCCCCCTCCAGCTCAAGATCACTGCCATCCAGTCCTGGCAGCCACCCGTCACCCAAACCGAGGTCCGAGCCTTCTTGGGGCTCACCGGATACTACCAGCGGTTTGTGAAGGACTATGGCAGCATTGTGGGGCCCCTCACGGCACTTACATCCAAGAACCAGCCAAAAAGAGTCGACTGGACTCCCGACTGTCAAGCGGCCTTCGAGAAGCTGAAGGCCGCCATGTGCACCGCCCCTGTGCTCCAGGCTCCCGACTACAGCCGGGAGTTCATCGTCTAGACTGATGCCTCCGACCATGGCATTGGGGCCGTCCTCTCCCAACTGAACCCCGAGGGAGTCGACCAACCAGTGGCCTTCATCAGCAGACGCCTACTGGCCCGGGAACAGCGCTGGAGCACCATCGAGCGGGAGGCCTTTGCAGTAGTGTGGGCCCTCAAGAAGCTCCGGCCCTACCTCTTCGGTACCCACTTTCGGGTGCAAACAGATCATCGCCCCCTGCAATGGCTGATGCAGATGCGGGGGGAAAATCCCAAGCTATTGCGATGGTCCATCTCCCTGCAGGGGATGGACTTCACTGTGGAGCACCGCCCTGGCCAGGATCACGCCAACGCGGATGGCCTGTCACGCTTTTTCCGCCTCGACGAGGAAAGTCCCCAAGAGGATGGGTGACTCTCCCCGCCTTCAGCTGGGGGGGACGCATGTTGGACAGGCCACATGAAGGGCTCGCTCCCTCCCCGCCTGACAGGGCTCGGACACCGGCTCGCCAGGTACGACCCACCGAAGCAACCCGCAAACCGTCCCCTACGGGACTCCTGCTCCCAGACATCTCTGTATCACTGGCCCGGGCCACCGGCAGCACCACTGCCCGGCCCAGCCGCCATCTTGGACACTGCACCACGAGGCCGCGTGGCCTCAGCTCGACCCCAACCCTGGGCCTGGCCAGGCCCCGATATCCCGGCACCACCATCCACCCAGGAGGTGAACGGACCACTTGGCAGGTCAATGGGAGGAAGAAGCGTCGATGGCTCTCCCACGCCAGGTGCCGATCGCCCCCAGCCTCCCCGGGCGCTGGCTCCACCCCCCTGCTGGGTGTCTGGACTCCCTCATCCCGGACCCCCCGACCTCCAAGTGCGAGGGTCCGGACATCAAAGGGCGCCAGACCTATAACTGGGGCAGCTCCAGAGCAGGAAGGCAGTTGTATCTTGGAGTCGAGAGACACCGTGAAGAACTCATCCTTGACGGACTGCTGGCGCTGCCGCAGCCCTGCCTTATGAACTATCGTCCTGCCTGCTGGCGCTGCCGCAGCCTTCTGCAACCTTCATCCTCGTTGGACCTGCTGGCGCTGCCGCGGCCTTCTTGCAACCTTCATCCTCGTCGGGACCTGCTGGCGCTGCCGCGCCCGTTCCTATCTATGACCACCTCGGGACCTGCTGGCGCTGCCACGGCCCGTCCCTCTCGAACGCCGAGCTCGAGGATTGTGAGCTACCATCATCGCTTCGCAGTACCAGATTGGTAACAAAGACTGTCCCGCTACCCCTTTCCCTGTCAAGAGACTAGAATTAAGAGGATCATCGTGTCCTGCTTCCATTGTATCATATCACCGTACTTCAAGAATTGCTTATAAAGAACGTTAACCTTATCCTTGTGCGGTGTCCATCTGTGGGGGGGAAGTTACTTGTCTGTACGATCGCTGGAGACGGCTCTCACCGGAGGCCTCTCCCCTTGTCCTCGGCCGACCCTCCCGGTCCCCGTCTAACAAGACTTTAAAATTGTGTATATATATATATATACCTTTTTAGATGTGGAGGTGAGCCTTGCCAGTGGCAGGATAGTGACTGACCTACATTGCAAGGTAACGGCAGGAAACACGGTGTTGCACGCCACCAGCCACCACCCAGCGCATCTGATTCGAAGCATCCCCTACGGGAAGATGCTGAGGATCAAAAGGATTTGCAGCACGAATGATAGCTGTGAGAGAGCACAGGAAGCCAGCAGAAAGAGATTTATTGAAAGAGGCTACTCGCGAACGATGGTGGAGGGTGCCATGAGACGTGCCAACTTAACGTCAGGGCATAGTCTAACAGCAGATGCTGGGCCTACACTGACCGTAGAGAAGGAGTCTGGTCAACCTAGACTAATAACGGCATATAGCAGACAGCACAAAGAAATATTTAACATCATTCGCAAAAACTGGCAGGTGGTTAAGGGAGATCCGGTCATTGGTGGGACTCTTGCCAATAGGCCAGCCATAACTTACAGCAGAGCCAGGTCCATGAGCGATATGATAGTGAAGAGTAGCCCGGAAGTAGCCGATGACAACTGGCTAGGTAAGAGCAAGGGCTTTCTAAAATGTGCAGTTTGCAAAGCATGTAGGATAGGTAAGAACAGGACTACCTACATGACGGCCTTCAATAACGAGGTGATCACGATCAAAAAGAAAATCACCTGTAAATCAGACTTCGTGGTCTACGTGTTGGAATGTGCTTGTGGCCTGCGCTACGCGGGCAGCACGAAGCTGCAGGTGCACAAGCGCATTCTCCAGCACCTCAGGGCAGTGAATAACAAGGATGAGGCATACCCTGTCGCTAGACATGTAAACATGTGCCATGGTGGGGATATAGGATGCTTGCAGTATTATGCCATTGACATGGTCCCGCCACTTCGTAGAGGTGGCGACAGAGAGGCCCAATTGAGAGTTTTGGAAACACGCTATATTCTGGAGCTTAAATCCAAAGCCCCCAACGGTTTGAATCAAACGGAAGACTTACATTCTTGTCTTTATTAGAGATCTAATTGTACATACCGGTTGGGCCTAACATTGTCAGTAACTGCAGATCTCTTAAGGGGTAACAATATATCAGAGTCGAACAAGTAAATAGTCTGCCTCCTGCTTTTAACTTCAACTTATGGTGAAGGGAGTAACAACAATTTTAATCACTAGGTTATAGGGTTTTGTTTATCACAATTACGATTATGATATTCTCTTAAAGTGCACCAGATTTTGAACCCATGTTATAGCAGTGTGGATGCAGTGGTTACAGGTAGCAGCGAATGCCCACTGGGGCACAATTTTGAAAAACTGATCCAAACCATGCGTTCCCATTTAATCAATGATGTTTTCCTTTTGCGGAATTTGCACATTATATAGCGGATTTGCACTGAACATATAAATTGTATATATATATTTTTTTTTTTACATGATTTTAACATGGTATATACAAATTGTTTATTTTCGTAATTGATTGCAGATTTTAATCAATTTATTTATATGGAAATAATCATGAGGAGTCATTGGGAACAATGATCTGAACAAACAAAAGAAGGGTGACATTCTCTTTTAAATTGTTTAGTTTTCTACCTTTTAAAGCATGGTCAAATGTAAAGTTCGTTTTGGATCATAAAATATATTTCTTTGTAATTGTACAAAAATATTTTACTATTCAAGCGCTACTGAACCAGGCTGAAGTATGTTTTTTATTTCCACAGGCTGTGGGGTCAGCTGACTGTGTATTAGCACTTTAAGAATGATGGGTGTATGACCGACCATGTCATGTGATCAAGGGGCGGAGGTCCCGAAACGCGTCATGGCGGCGTGTTCTGTGCACAAAGGATGGAATAAAATATAAACGCTTGCAAAATATCTGTGAGTGTCCGGTTTCGTTATTTCCCTGGAGTTTTACTTAGGGGGCTTGGCAGAGTTCGTGGCATATATATATATATATATATATATATATATATATATATATACATACATATATGAACACATTTTAAATTCTGATGGATATACATCTGCCTGTGGATTCCTCACCTTTTACATTACCCCAGTGCATTCCAGGGAAACCTTTGTTTTCAGCTGTCCCTCGTCAACGAGGATGTCTGTGGTAAATGATTCTATGTATTTTCCCTCTCTACCACTTTATGAGAATGTCCTGTGACATCATGGAATGTTGGTGTGCCTCCCTGTGTGGAGATTGTCAGTTGGTCATCTGAGGCTGAGGAGCTGGTAGCTCTCTCCTGGTGGGGTTTTCTCCTTGTAACTTCCTATCCTGTAACCTGCCACCTAGCTACCTGTCAATAAAGAGGGATTTTCTACTACACCTGGACTACGCATCCTTGTTTGTGTACCACATTTTGGCGACGTTTCTTGGACTTACCTATCCTGCGCATAAAGAGGACTGCAACTTAGCACTAAGGAAACCAAGGACTGTTTTGGGACCTAGTCAAAATTCAAACAGAAGTAAGTTTATATTCTCTTGTAATTGGAGTAACACCCAGCAAACCCCACCAGTGTCCTTTTTATCTTGGACAGCCTGCACCCTGGGCGTCTGTGTTCTGAGAGAACTAACTGCCGTTTCTTTGTCATCTGGACACTCACTGTTTCCAGCTACAAGAGCCACTGTTTCAGCGGGCCTGATCACCCTGTTGTGCCTTCCGGCTTTCTTGTTTGCATTGACAGTTCGCCTTTATTACAACCACTGTGTTTTGTGTATTTTTACACAGTGTGGGCATTTATTTTCAGCACTATTTGTGTTTACTCTTATGGTGCTGCCCTGGCGCTGGCAGTACCCTCTCTCAAGCACAGCAACCTGTGAAGTCTGTGAAGTCTCGTTTTTTTTACTTCTTTGTGGACAGTGTTTTACTTTGCCCGGAGTGTTACTTGACCTATTCAGAGTGTCGTGGGGTCTTGGCCGTTCTCACAGTTAAAAGTATCAGTGGCCGCCCCTCCATTTCTGTCTTGCCGACATCTTTCATTTTGGGTAAAGTGCACAGGGCGCACGTACAACTTTGAAGCTGCGGGTGATGCCTCTCCGTCACTGTTGTGCCGGCATCTTTAAATTTGGAAATGCGCACGGGGCGCACGCATCACTGTTGAGCTGACATGTTTAAATTTTCGAAATGTGCACGAGCTGCGCACTTCTTACCTCTTCAGAGCGGCACCCGTCTTGACTCTATGACGTCTGTCTTCGTTTGTACTGCTTCTGCTGCCTTGACGAGTTTTGGTGCAGCAGCGTGCTTTGAGCCACTCGGTGAGCGCCAGGCGGAGCGTCATGATGTCAGTCTGCGGCAGCTTCGAGTACTTTTGTTCTCACACAGGCGTCGCCAACAGCAGTTTGGTTCTATGAAGCTGCAACCTTCAAGCTACGTGGTCGTTTTCCCTCGTGGACGTTTATCGCTCTGCCTTCTGTGTGGTTCAACTGTCCTTTGCAGAGTCTGTGCAGAGTCTGTGGATGTTTTAACTTTTGACGAACTCCTCTTCTGGATTGTCTGAGTCACTGTGCAGTTCTCACACATCACTCAGTTTCTCCTCCTCTCAAATGCTGGCACAGGGGCAGTCGATATCTCAACATTGGATGTTCTTCTTCAGCAATTTTTCTTCCCTTGGTTGGATGTTTTGTTTCCTTGAGTGGACTACTTTTCTGGACTTGCCTGCACGTCACCTGGTGTCAAGTCACGCTTCCGAGTTTATGGACAATCCTGGCTATGAAGATCTCGGGTGAGAAATCGCTCACCGGAGCTAAAAACTTTTTTTTTTTCCTCTCTTCATTTGCCTTTGCTTTACATTATTTGTATTTCTGTGTAAGTTGTAGGTTCGTATGTGTGTTGGGCATAATGGATTGTTCTATTCACCTTTGGGAGGTTGTAGTATGTCATTGTGGTGAACTTTTTAGTATCTCCGTGCATGTTGTGGGTGGGTGTATGTTTTGAGCATATTGTGTCTGTTGTTGTGGTTGCTTTGACATACACCTAGAGTTACACAGAACTCTCTCTGGGTGACCTAGTACTTTTTGTTGTTCACTTTTGTGGGGAGTTTAGTTTCCTGAGGCAACATCTTACCCTACGGTGTACCCTTATTTAGGGGAGGGTGTGTGGCTAGTCAATGCCATATTTTGAAACTAGGGCGATGTTGTGCCTTATGGTGTACCCTGTATATTTATAGGGATGTTCTAGTTTTGGACTCACAGGGTGTGTATCCTGTGTTTCACCCTGCTTGGGCAGCTAGGGTGTTTGTGTCTTATCTTACCCCATCCATGTACTTAGGGTTAGTACTTATGGTGTACCCTCACTTAGGGGAAGTTGTGGGGTTGTGGTGCCAGTCAGTGCCTACATTTTGTTTACTAGGGACTTGTTGTTACCCTTTGGAGAAGTTACGTTGCGCACTTTTAACGTGGTGTACCCTTTTATTAGGCGAGGTTGTCTGCATGTAACTATTTTGCTCCAAAGTTTCAAAGATTGGTTTTCTTTGTGTACCCTTTTCTGGGGAAGGTGGTGTGCGTTGTCAGCGCCGCCATTTACTGATGTTACCTTGAACAATTTCTACATTGTTCAATAGTGTACCCTTTTGTTAGGGGAGGTTGTATGTGTTGGTCTAAGTTGCATCACTCTATGTGGGTTGTAGGGGTGCGTTGTCAGCGCTACCTTTTGGTGTAGTTGTGCCACTATTGTTTGTGTGTGGCTACTGTCTACTTTGTTCCAGGGGTGTTAGTTTTCTCTGGTGTACCCTTTTCTGGGGAGTTGTTTTGTTCCACAGTTGAAAGATTGCCTTCCTTGGTGTACCCTTTAAGGGGAGGTTGTTAGTGCACGTCATGCACTAGTCTTTATCGCAAGGCTTTCCTTTTTCTGTGTAGGTTGCTATGTTCATCTTATTGTGCTTATTTCCATCAGCACTGATTTTGTCATTAAGTTGTTACACCCTGCTTGATTTGCCAGGATCGCTACCTTGTTTTATTAAGGAGGGTGGATGGGCTTGTTATGTAATTTGCATTTAGTTCATCTGTGCATCTTATGTTTATCTTTTTACATGCCTCTTTTTATTGTCCTTTGTTTCTGCTTTCATGCTTGAGTTTCCTGCTTTTCTTATTGTCTCTTTGACTAGCTCTTGTGTCTACGGTCTCCTCTGAATCCTTCTGCTCCGCCTTGACTTCTTACTTGCTGTTGTTTGTTAACGGAAGAGGATGTGTAGTAAATGGTTCTATGTATTTTCCCTCTCTACCACTTTATGAGAATGTCCTGTGACATCATGGAATTTTGGTGTGCCTCCCTGTGTGGAGATTGTCAGTTGGTCATCTGAGGCTGAGGAGCTGGTAGCTCTCTCCTGGTGGGGTTTTCTTCTTGTAACTTCCTATCCTGTAACCTGCCACCAAACTACCTGTCAATAAAGAGGGATCTTCTACTACACCTGGACTACGCATCCTTGTTTGTGTACCACAATGTCACAATGGAACTGCTTACGCAGCACTGGAAATCTCCTCTAGCTCTTAGAGTCTTGGAGTACAGAGGTGCTGCGTTAGGGCTTAGCTGGGGTTGAAGCACTGCAGCCTGAAGAGTACTGGAGCTTCTGCAAGAAATTAATCTCTTTTGATTGGAATGCGCTACTTCAACAGTTCTGCGCCCAAGTATCTGGGATATGATGGGAGAGGCGGGAAGTTTACTGGTTCACCGACCTCCACAAGGTTCAAGATGTAGACTCTGGAGCAGAGGGCGAAAAAGATAGGCCCTTATGGAATCATGCCTTGCACCTGGTTCTGACTTGGCGTTGTGAACATATCCCCATAGGGGGGTCACTCTCTCTTCCCCGATATCGAGATACCCCTATGCATGTCTACTGGAGGACACTGACTAAGACTGTTCAACACCTCCCGGGACACATACTCTACCGACTAGGGTTAGGGCGTTTGGGGACTGTTCCATCTTGTCATTACTACTGCATGCTGTGTTATCCATTTTATTGGAATGCTTGTGATGATCGTTTTTAGGTCTCGCACCTGCAAACCGATCGCGAAGCGATCGTCCCTGCAAGACTCTATTGCAATAATTTCTGCTTACAACGAGCCAAGGGAGACAGGAGACAAGAGATGTGCACGCGCACGTAAACGGATCAGGTCGCGCGGGCTTCCTGTCTCCCATGGCTCCTTGTAAGCAGACACACACACACATACAGAACCCCCCCGCCGCCGCGCGCGCACACACATAGAGAACACCCTCCCCCCCCTGCTGCGCACACGTACACACACACACACATAGAGAACAACCCCCGCCGGCGACGCGCATACACACACACACACACACACACACACACATAAAGAACCCTCCCCCCCGCTGCCGCGCGCACACACACACACACACACACACACCCTTGCCCAGCTGGCGGCCACGGCACTCGTCGCTCACCACCACCTCCTCCATGCGCCGGAAGGACACCGTGCTTAGGCTCCAGTCCAGCAGCAGCAGCAGTCGAGCAGCAGCCGGGGGTCGAAGAGCAGCGTGTCGTCTGTCATCATGGCAGAAAGAAGCGGCTACGTGTCCAGCCCCGGTCGCTGATACCAGGCCGGCAGGAGTGCGAGCCTCTGACGTAGCACGGTGGGTACGGGCTTCTGGCACGTGCAGCATTGTCTGCGGAGGAGGCGGCTTCCGATGCGCGCCTTCGGATTGGGTCGCTACCCAATCCCAAGGCGCGCGTCTGAATCTTCCACTGCCATGCTTGTTTTTGTAATGTTATTAGTTGAGCTATTGTTTCCAGCTTCTTCTTTAGAGATGGGAGACGGCACAGGATGTGTTTTGTAGATATTAAATATTTAGTTAGTGGAACAGGGTCGATTTGAATATTATTCACTTGCATTAGATCAGTAGTGTTCAGAGGTTGAATGTATGCAGGACACAGAAATTTTTAAATAGACACTTGTGGAAAGCCCTGTACTCTGCACTTTCCTTTCATTGACCAGATCCAGAACATGCACTTGTTCCAGGGCGCACTATTGAAATCTTAACCCGACTCTTCTTTGGCGCCGGTAAAACAGCCAAGGAGTTGAGTGCGCGCTGCTAAGATCTGCGTGTGAGCTGTAAATTCTAATTACTGAAAGATTTACTAAGTCTTTCATCCTCCAATGATGATAAAACGTGTACCAGTATTACACCAGATGTTTTCGAAATAAAACCTTCTATACAAAGCGCGTTTGCAGAAAGCGCTATATCCGGTCGTTGTTTATTTGCACAACAGAGGGTAGCTGCTCATGTGGGCTGAGTATATCTAAAGGAAGGTAAAGGACCAGCCCTATGCTCCCCTGAGGCGAGGTATTCTGCCTTGTGGTGCTGTACGCTCTGAGTGACAGTACTACTCACTTTGTGATCCTCGCAGTCTCTCCAGACCTCAAAGAGCGCAAGGATGACCTCAAGGCGCTGGAGGGCAAGGGGCAGGCGAAGAACAAGCAGAGGAGAAGCCCGACAACTTCATTACACGCTTCAAACCATGTCTTCCTTTAGGCAGCTATGGAGAGTTCTTTCAGTGTATTCCTTTTAACACACATTTTTTCGCACCCACTGTGGCAATAAAATATTCAGCTTTGTGCTGGATCAGGGCTTCAAGGTGACTGAGGAGGTCAGGCCAGAGCGGAACATTTTATCGATTTTCATAGTATGAATCTAAACTACAATTTATTGGATGTGATTAGATTAGTAAGATTATTGGCTGCAGGTTGTTGACTAAAACCTCTTTAGTGCCAAACGTTCTGGTACGGGATTAGGGAATTTAACAAAACAAACCTCCTGCCCTGCTGCTACCTGAGCTGGTAACTTGTGTACGATGTTTACAGATGCTCCTGATTAAAAGCACATAAGCTGCCAACAAAAAACCATTTTTACGCTTTACAAAAGGACCCCTACTGAGCTTGAACTAATGGTTGTTTATTCATCAGAAAGACACGAGAGTGGGTGAGACATTACAACATCACAACTTAAACCTGCGGCCTACAGTTCACACTAAACTACTCCCTGAAACCGGAGGGTCACACCGTCCCCTGCAGCCATTTGTAAAGAACGTCCTGACACATGGTGTGCAGGAATAACTTGGTTTTATTCAGGGCACAAGTCGTAAAAAAAGAAGTGGGGGGACGCTGTCACTGGAAGTGACGTCACGAAGGTTTGTGAGGCGGTGGCAGCCACCACAGGGATAGCCTTCCTCTGGGTACACTGGTTAACCTCCGTGCCAGGGCCTAACCTTTATTTCTGCATGTCTCTGTTCCAAACATGCTGGGAGGTTTCTAGATGGTGTGGTGTCCAGGGGGCGTACTTCTCAGGGCCGTTCACACTTCTCCTTTAGTCTCATCTGCTCGGGAGACAGGAAACTTCAGGTAAATGTTGACCACCCTCATCTCTGGTTTGTGCTTTTCTGCCCCCTGTTAGACTCGTTTTTTGTGCCCTTCTGTCCTCTGTTAGACTCGTTTTTTGTGCCCTTCTGCCCTCTGTTAGACTCGTTTTTTGTGCCCTTCTGCCCTCTGTTAGACTCGTTTTTGTGCCCTTCTGCCCTCTGTTAGACTCGTTTTTCCCTTGTTTTTCTACCCTTCTGCCCTCTGTTAGACTCGCTTTTTGTGCCTTTCTACCCTCTGCATCGCCACATCATCACTCAGCGCTACCCCAGCATCACTCGGCACCACCACATTATCACTCAGCACCACCACATTATCACTCAGCACCACTACATTATCACTCAGCACCACTCAGCACCACCACAGCATCACTCAGCACCACCACAGCACCACTCAGCACCACCCCAGCATCACTCCAGCACCACTCAGCACCACTCAGCAGCACCACCACAGCACCACCACAGCACCACCCAGCACCACCACAGCAACACTCAGCACCACCACAGCATCACTCAGCGCCACCCTAGCATCAGTCTGTGCAACCATTCAACAACAACTGGTTCAAATATGTTCTCTCAATGTATCAAGCTTTATTACAAATGTCACAAAAAGATGTTAATATTTCACTTCTGTTCTTGGATTTTCGTCACAATAAAATACACAGAACATAATCTTCACAAAAGTTATTTACAAAAGTTTAAGCTATTGCCATTATAAATTACATCACTTTTATTTAAGTATTAATTATTTAAAAAAATTAAAAGCCATTGTTATTTGTAATATCAATACATCTAAGTCACGTAAATACAACATATGTTGCATTACAAATGCTATAGGTGTCACATTTGCGAAAGTTATAACTATTGGCATTGTAAATGACAAAGCTATTAATTTAGCTATTTTCAAAACCAACACATAAATAAAAAAATTGTAATTTACAAGACCAATAGCTCAAACTTTCCTAATGCGAGACCTATTGCATTGCAAATGCTTGTTTTACATAGCTACAACTATGACTGTAATACAAGGAAACATGCATTGTAGCACACATAGGCCACTGTTGTATCATGCACTAATCTGATAATGCAATAAAATATGTTTAAAAACAGGTACCTTACTCCAAAGCTATTCAAAGCTCTAGGCTCATGAATACTAAGATCCAAATCCAAAAGACCTGTCGGTATCTCATGTTTCAAGAAGAAATGCATCTTGCGCAGTTCCTTCTTAGGTAGTGCCCCTACGATTGGGGATGCTGTGTCTGCTGAACCTTTTCTTTCTCTTCCTACAAATACCTATTACGGATGCTAATAGTGAACATTTTCATGTGACTGAATACCCTCCTGTAGGGCCAGACATGTCCTCCGTATTAGTTTGCAAGGGTGCACCCTTGCCCCTGGTTACCCAAGTGCAAATCTCTACTTTGTTTTTGAGTTTCTGGCCTCAGCACACAGGGTCATCATACAGGTATACTGAGAACCGCTTTACCTAAATGGAAGATGGTTCCAAGAAAAGGGCTTAATGCAGGGCCTGATTCGCCATAGCGGGCATATGTCGTTTTCCTGAAAGGCTCGATAGGTGGGGCTGTGTTTCCAGCAGTGGGGCTGGTTTTGTTACTGGGGGCGGTTTTGCAGCAGCATTCCAATATCTGCCCCAGAAACAAAAGCAGCAGTGCAAACTTGCGCATTTGCTGCCCCCTCCCCCTAGGACTGGTCCACAAAATTGCCAGGGCTGCTTTAGGTTCCCAGTCGGGCCGTGGCTCAGTGATCAGGAGTGGACGCTCCATGCATGCTTTTTTTAGCAAGTGAGACAACTGCCCCTGCTTGGTTCATGCAAGCATGGCACTGATGGCAGCATTTGTTCATGAATCCTAATTTCACAGCAGGCCTATTTCCTGTTCTCTACACATGGGCGAGTTGCCTAAGAGCCTGGCCTCTCTAAAGTACTGTTTAATCTCATGCAGCTAGGCCTGTTGCCACATCCTGTGTACCAGGATAACATTTGCATATAGTGCAGGCGGGTGGTAATGTATGCCTGGATTATGTGTACTGTGTGGATTAAACTTTAGTGGAATCAATCTTTGATTCGCACTGAACGCATATTGTACAAGATGGAAGTTGGAAGTAGCCTGGCAGACTCCCATTATGTATTGCTAGCTTACCTGAATTTTTTGTACAGCTTCAGACTCTTGGCATGTGGGGAGGATGAAGACAGTGCTCCTTTTTGAAGTGTAGAAGTGACCTTTTGCTGCGTCCTGTCTTTTGTTTCTTCTGGGTACACTTTCATTAGATTAGATGAAGGATGTGGGGATTATGGGGACAGCGGCCTTCTCTTAAGACGCAAGGTTGGCCTTCTCTTAAGACGCAAGGTTAGCCTCTTGACTTGGCATGCTCCTTTTGGTTCCCCAGAAGGTCTGCCTCAAAAAGGCTGATGGGGTTTCAGGTGTGAGGGCTTTACTACCCTTTGTGCTCATGTTGTGGGTTTCTCCCTCTGGACATTGGCACCATCATCTCTTATTTCAAATTTTCAGCTACTACTTGAAAACAAGAGTGTGTCTGCCCTGGAAGAGGAGAGCTGCTCAAAGTGAAGGAACCATCTCAGTCTGGCTCCAAGACCGCTTCTGCAGAATACACAAATTATGTCGGATAAAGGATTACAAGGGGATCGAAACTGCCAGTGTGTATTCCAGAACTTCTCACCGACAAGTATAAATGACACGCCACACCGTGTTGGGGAAATATTCTGAGATTCCAGGCCTGGTGCCCTTGACAAACAACTTCCTAGAGGTGAGGTGAAATCATGTGAAGGAGTCAGCAACAACCTGCCGGAGGAGCTGAGATTATGCTTGGAAAATGATTTTGCCTGGCCTGGTGAGAGAAGGGGTTTTGGACGTACACTGGTGAGAAGCAATGTGCCTATAGGCACAACAGTAGATGCCTGCAGTTAAGCTGCCCATAGGAAGTGAACTGTAGGGTTCATATGGCGCCATCGCAGCTAGCATGACCGTAGCGCTTAGAGTCTTTAATGGTTTGCTCTGCTGCCCCGTGTATAGGTCCATGACCTGGCACGGTTTTCAGCAGCATTGCACCTCGGAATAGGAGGATTTCTGGTGCCAGAGAGTGTGCAGATTTCCATCTGAATGCTCTGATCTATTTAGCACTATACAAACAAGTTTCCAGCAATGACACAGGGAAGCGGACGGTGCAGGGGGGCACAGAAGACACATAGGCATGTACCCTAGTGGCAACTCAATAAAAGAAGGATCGTTCCCACTTTGAAAAAAGTTAGTTTTTACTGGGACTTCTGTAACAATCACAACATTTTACAAAGGTGATGATTTCAGGATTTGTTTTGCAAAACCAGTAAATATAGATGGTCTCTATTGTAATAATTTATTTTTGTTGTAGATAACGACATATTAGTAGGACCCTTGTATTCTAATGTTGCAAATGTTTTTGTAGGCTTACAGAATGGTATATTAAAGTACGTCTTATCGAGTAAAAGCACTGTATGGAGTACATTAATAAGTTATAAATCTCTTAACTGCCACCACCTCCACGAGTAAGCCTTGGACTGCTTGCTTTGTTACTCTGAGAGTCAAGTGCCAAAGGGGTGTACTTAGGGGTCATTTGTCAGTAACCCTAGTAGACCAGGCTGCTGAACATCAGTGGTAAATGGACTAAATCACCTTGGTTGTGACCCACTAACCTCTATGTGTCCCATGGCCCCTGAAAGGACTTCTGAAACCGCCTCATCCTGCTTTCTACAACAGCTTCGGTTACTTTGCTTCCATTCACTATGGCTTACTGACCACCCACTAACCCCACTCGCATATGTTAGTCAGTGCTTAACTTGAACTGGTGGTTGCCAGTGGAGCCCACCGCCACTTATTTTTCCTCATCAGACATTTACGGAGAGCAAGAAAGGGACAAACACAAAGGGTAAAGGAGGAACTAAACGAGGGAAAAACCTTAAGCAAAGGGATAAAGGATGAATCTGAAGGAGTGAGATAAAGGGGCAGGGAGTGTCTGATAGTGGTTTTTAGGAATTAGGTTCAAGACTTTGCAGCCTTTGTGTTCACAACACAGACTTTTAATAGCACCAGCCGCTGGTTTCTGAGCAGTGCTTCGGGCACCAGCACTCATTCTTTTACAAATTAAGCACTGGTTATACTAAGCTATTCATATCTGTCCAGTAGCGGCAGCTACCGCATCCGAGTGGTCGGCCAAGTGATGAGGGTGAGAGGATGACGACGAAAAAAGAAGAAAAACCCCACTTACCTATAACAGCCAGCCGCTGCCTCTCCTCTGTCATCTTCCTTCTTCCTGCAGTCCCGGTGGAGGGCCGGCCAAGCAGTCCTGCGCACTTAGAGAGTGTAAACCACTCCTGCCCCTGCTCCGGCCAGCCCTGCCCGAGAGTCACTGACTCAATAGGAAAACTAAAATGATAATAACAACAGTTATTATCATTTTATTTTTCCTTTTGTTCAGTGGGACGACTCGCCACTGTAACTGTCTAATATAATACTGTCATAACCCGATCTTCATGAACTCACTTTTACTCACCCTGCTCGCCCCCCGCCCCAGGGGCATGCTGCGGTGCCGTGCTGACCGCTGTCTGGACAGAACTGACCTTACTCACGACGTTCTTGACAGAGGCTACTCTCTGGCGCTCTGTACGCCTGCAACTACGTATCATATCGCATGTCATGGCAGTGATCTGTTCATAACTAGCACTTATGAGACACTTAGGCCCTGATTAGGAGTGGGTCTTTATTTTCCAAGCCCTCTGCAAACTCGTGTTTGTGCAATGGTCGGAATTATGAGTTGAGTGTTATTTGCTCATCCTAGTAATCGCTGGGTGTGTTATGTTATGTTAAAAATTACTTATTAAGCGCACGTACGCCCGTGGGCTTCATGACGCTATCGGAGAGGAACATAACACTAGTAATTACTCTGAGCGTGAGCCTGTATAAGAAACCAATATTTTAGCAGTAAGCCTGTTTAAAAAGCCAGGTCTTCAAAGAGCGTCTAAAAGTAAGAAGATCAGGGCTCTGTCTAATAGGCAGGGGAAGGGAATTCCAAAAGGTAGCTGCAAGGTGATCAAAGCAGTTACCCCCCAACCGTTTTTTCTTAAAAGAGGGTACAGTCAGAAGGCTTTTATGCGCAGAGCGAAGGTTTAGAGATGGGTTATACCTAGAAACAAGATTCCTAATGAATTTTGGTCCAGTGTCCTGCAAGGCTTTGAAAATAATGCATCCAGTTTTGAACTCAGTTCTTTGTTTTACAGGTAGCCAGTGTAATCTTTCCAAGCCGGGTCTGATGGACTGCCATTTGGACTGTTTACAAATCAGCCTGGCTGCTTGGTTTTGGACAAGCTGAAGTCTTTTCAACTGGCCAACTGGGAGTCCCAGATAAAGACTGTTGGAAAAATCCAGTCGGGAAAGAAAGAGAGCAATGACTACCTGAAGAAGAGCAGATTGTGTGAGGAACTGGGCTATTTTTTTATTTTTTTAAGTTGGGAAAAACTAGCGGAGACTCCTGTTCCAACTTGTCCCTTCAAAGATAGATCTGCGCTCAACGTGACCCCCAGGCTTTTTACAGAGAGGGATTTTGTGGGTGGGGCTCCCATGTCAGATGGCCAAAAACATGGGCCCCAACTCAATTCACTTTTCCCAGGCAAGTTCAGCTCTGTCTTGCCTGGGTTAAGTTTTAGATGGTTGAGATTCATCCATCTCTGTATGTGTGTCATCGTGTTTTGAAATTCTGTCACGGAGTCAGCAGTGTTGAGTGGAAAGACAAGCTGGAGATCATCCGCGTAGTTTTAGATGGTAACTTTGGAGTTCTGCAAAGAATAAAGTAATGGGCGAAGGTAGAGATTAAATAATAAAGGTGATAATGAGGAACCTTGAGGGACCCCACATGTGGTTGGAATTTTAGGAGCTGTAAAATTACCAAGTCTTACTGACTGCGAACGCCCTGTTATAAAGGAGGTGATCCAGTTAAGGGCAGAACCTCTCAAACCGGCTTATTCGACACGGTTGACAAGGATGGTATAGTCAACCGTGTCGAACGCGGCCGACAGGTCAAGAAGTACAAGGGCCTGATGTATGCCTCTGTCAGCATTGGACCTTAAAGTATTCTGGACAGCCAGAATCACGGCTTCCGTTGAATGACAAGGGCGGAAACCAGCCTGATTTGGTTCCAAGTAATCAGATTTTTCAATGAACTTGGACAGGCAAGAGGAGACATGGGCTTCCAGAATCTTAGATGCATAAGGTAAGAGGGATATGGGCCTATAATTAATCGGATCGAGTGGGTCTGCACCAGGTTTTTTCAACAGTGGGATGAGCAGGGCATTCTTAAAACTACCAGGGACCTTGCCTTGTGTGAGTGATTCATTCAATAATGAAAGTACTACTTGGGGAATGGCTAGTCCTACCTCTCTAAATATATGTGGGGGACAGATGTCATCGGGTGAGCCAGATTTAACACGTACTAATAGGTCAGACAATGTTTTTGTGTCGATCAGAGGAAATGAGTCTAATGTAGTAGTGTTATGGTAGCTGTCGTCCAAAGGAGCAGGGATAGGGAGATTAAGTATGCTCTTTTTTATAGTGGTAAATTTATCAGTGAAAAAGAGGTTTAAAGTGTTGTGAGACGGCATCCCGACAACCCCGACCGGTACTCCGCCCTTCCCCGAACTTACCTCCTTCGCCACCCCCGGGACTGTATCCCCGGCCTCCTTATACCACCATAAGGACTCGACCTGAGACGCCAGCAAAACGCCAGAGAGTCACCCCCTTCTTTTCCCCACAGGGACCAACCAGAACATCGGGTCAGACAGCCTCAAATATCGTGGACTCTGGAAGCTCCGCCCCTATGGCAGCGACAGCACCGGATAAAAGGGAGAACCCGGAAGTGCAAGTCGTCGGAGATTTGTGGCAGGAACCTCGGACTGGTGGACGCGAAGGAGAAGAGGGAGGAGACGGAGAGCAGACGGCTGAAGCAGACGTGTGGACCGAAGAGTGGTGGAGTCCACAGGAGGTGGCTGTAGAGCGGCCGTAACTCAACGGGAGAGTTACGGCGGACCGCGTGAGTGCCTTTAACCTCACTAATTCTACTCACTAGGAGTCCCCTGTGTAGTCCTTGTATAAATTCCCCTTCTCTTTAGAATCACGTCCCCTGCACTGTATTATAATTGTATAGCACTGCACTGTTTGCCCCGCCACCCTCTTCACGTCCCGACCGAGCACCCTTTCTTCCTCCCGCCCCGTATCCCTTCCTCCCGGTCCCTTCCTTTCCTCACTGTCTCGTTTTTCCGTTCCTCCCCCACACACCCGGGTGACGGTGACTGTAGCAGAGATCCTACGACTAGGATAGGACTAACGGTCCCTTTTGTTTCTCTTTTGCTCCCTGCCCTCCGTGGATCCTCCACGTCGCCGGAGCCTCCGTTGGAACCGCCGAAGACCGCAAGCAGCAACGCCGGCCCGGAGTGGATCCAGCACCCGGACGTCCTCTTTGTTTTCCTTGTGTTCTACCTTTGTGACTCTGCAATAAACCCCTACTATAGCACACTACATACGGCCTCCTCGCTTGCTTTTCCGGCCCGCTGTACACCCACCCTCACAAGTGTCACAAAGGTCTTGTGAAGGAGTGACTGAGGGGGTTGTTCTATCACTGTTACACAAATTATTCACTATATTGAAGATGTCTTTGGATTGATTCTGTGAGTTTAAAATTTTTTCTGAGAAATAGGTAGTTTTATGTTTTAAAATGTTTTTTTTGGTAGTTCTTCCGGGCCAAGCAATAAATTGCTTTGTCCTGTGGAAGATAGTTAGACCTCCATTTCCTTTCTTTTTGGCGGACTTCAAGTTTCAAAGTCTTCAATTGCGAGGTGAACCATTTATGTGCATCGTTGGAGCGTGAGCGAGAAAAATTCACGCAAGGTGCGTGAATGTCCGCTGCCGTTTGGATCCAGTGAGAGAAAGACTCCTACATGACCTCAATGTCTTTAATCAATGAGGGCGGGGTAGTGGCCAAGGTATCAAGAAAAGCCGGTATGTCAATACCCGTCCATTTCCTAGTTTTCCCACCAGACTGGGATGACTGTTTCATGCTCAACTCAACGGTGATTGTAAAATGAATAAAAAAGTGATCAGACCAAACACAAGGCTTAATAAGAGGTGCAGTTAGTGAAGTATTATAAGACCATATTTGATCTAGACTGTGACCCTTCTCGTGGGTAGGAGAGTGAATGTGTTGAATTAGGTTGAGGTTAGAGAGTAGGTCTTTCATTTTAGCTGCCAGTGGGTCTGCTTCAATGGCGTCAAACCAAAGGTTGAAATCCCCGATTAGAACGACTTTGGAGTAATTTGTTACGAGAGTAGCCATTTGTTCGGCCAGTTGTAATGGAAAGCTGGGCATTGGTTGAGGAGGCCGATAGAGCAAGACCACTAATATTGCTCCGCTGTCTGTATCAGTCTTTAAAACAATGTTCTCTGTGGAGATCAAAGCCAGAGAGGGGAGTATTTATGAATAATGACAGCCACTCCTCCACCCTTTTTTTTCCGCAGGTCTATTAACATTGAGGATATAATAATCCGCTGGAAGGGAGGCTAGGATATCTGGCAGTGAATCCTGGGTAAGCCAGGTTTCAGATAGAAACACAATGTCAGGTTTCTCCGATGTTAATAATAAAAATATATCCACTTGGTGTTTGGCCATGGAGCGTGTATTAAGATATATACAGCGAAGTTTGACCTGAGGAGTTTGGGGTAACTGACTGGCAATAGGTGTAAGCTGAGTAGAAGTGGGAATGTAAGCGGTGTAATCAGTTTTTTTAGAGAGACCGTATAATGAGGTACGATTTAATACGTGCAGGGGTAGTGTGGGGCAGAGATGGTCTGGGGGCCTCAAAGTGAGCAATTCATCCGTGGTATAACGATGTTTTTGAGCATAGGGGTTGGCCCCTGGCCCCGGCCGGCCGCGGACGGGCGCAGACGGGTTATCCTTAGGCGCGCCCGCTGCGCTCCCGGATGCACATTTCGTTTTATCCCTTCCTCCCCAGAAGAGCTAGACCGCTAGCTCCGGTCTGGCCCTATCCAAGATGGCGCCTCGCCCTCCACACAAGCGGCACAGTCCGCCGTGGTGGAACGGGGCGAGGTACAGTGGTATGCAAGCTTTTAAAATAATAGAGTGCCCAAAATAGTAAGTAAGTAGTGATTATTCAACCCTCTGTTATTCAACCCCTGAGGCGGAAGCCGGGGGAGCTCTGCACTTTCTTGTGCAAATCTGTGGACAACGCGAGTTATTGATTGCCTAATAACCCGTTTTTTAAAACTTGTACAAATCTTAAATTTCATGTTTTAAATTGCTCAGTCCCCACCTTGGTGCGAGATTTGCTTTGCCCAAGACTTTTTCTTGATCTCCTCACTCAGCGCCGCCGTTATTAGGCACTCACAACCGAGCACAGCCACTTTAGCCGCCATCTTGGGTAGGGGAAGGCTGCCGGTCCAGGTGATCGCTCCTCCCACCCTCCTCCCACCCTGCTCTGTCATGGATAAAAGCAACAGACCCACCCGTCCGCACAGCGGGCGCGCCGGCGGCGCGCCGAAGGCGGGCCCGTCTGCGCCCGTCCGCGCCTGGACCGGGCCCAGGGTCACACCCCCTGGTTCAACCGCCATGATCTCACGAACAACATACTCCTCGAGTATGCTCCACCAGCTACGGCCCCCTCAACATCAATCATGCTCTGCACTTGACCCTTCACTCCTTGCTCGAGACTCTGCCCACATCTGCTCTTGCTGCAAAACATCTATACCATTCCTGTTTAAACCCTCTCTTGCCAACACCTTTAAATCTCCTAAATCACCCAAAACTTATCTCATGGCTCTCATTAATGTCCGGTCACTCGGTAAACACCGACAGGACATAGCTGACCTGATTGAGGACAACAAAATTGATATACTATTCATGACTGAAACCTGGATGGACAGTTCATCCGACCCAGACTTAGTGATCGCTGTTCCCAAAGGCTTCTCTATCCATAGATTGGATAGACAGCGTAAGAAAGGCGGTGGAATTGCAATCATCCTACGTGATGATTTGGCCGTGAGAAGTAACCCAATTTCTTCAGCATCATGTGAGGCTTTACAATTCTCCATTAAACTGTCTCCATCCTATAATTTTAAAGGGATTTTACTATACCGACCCCCGGGGTCAAGGATTGGATTTATGTCGGACCTTAGGGCAACCCTTGAATCTTCCGCCTTGGATAGCTCTTTAACCGTCCTCGGCGATTTCAATTTTCATTTTGATAACAGTGAGGACAAGGACACAGCAACCATCCTGGCTGACATGACCACCTTTGCTCTCTCGCTGCTGGTCAGATCCCCTACACATGAGGGAGGCCATATTTTGGATGGCATCTTCACTAACTTACCGGAGCTATATGTTGACCAAATCCTCCCCATAACATGGTCAGATCATTATGTCATCCTGGCATCGCTGGCGATCCATGATTCCGCCTCTCCCAAACCACACTCCCACTCTCCACGGCAGTCTTTCCCGGTTTGGAGTGATATTGACGCCGCCAGCTTAAAAACTCTTCTGTCCACTTCCACCCCCTCTCTCTCAATTGATCCCAACACTGCCACCATACAATTCAAGGAGTGGGTAGGTTCCGCAGCTATTTCTCTAGCCCCTCTGAAACAACGATCCCGGAACAGATCCGTTCCATCTGCCCCCTGGTATTCAGAGGAGCTAAGAATTCAGAAACAGCAGTGCAGGAACAAAGAAAGGCACTGGCGGAAAGATTACTCCGCCGAGGCTAAAATTAAGTATAAAGAAACGCTGGTCAGATATAAATCTATGATTCACGAGGCTAAGAAAAAGTTCTTTAGCGACAAAATTGAACTAGCAAAAAACTCCAGTAAGGCACTGTATGAAACTACCAAACAGGTAGCCGGTTGCTCTCCAAATCTAACCCCCCCACCCTATCAGTCGCTATTCGACGCCTTAGCCAAATTCTTTTATAGTAAAGTCAACGACATCTATGCTGCCTTTGCAAATAACACCAAGTCCCCCTCTAATTCATCGACTACCCCTCGGACTGGACCTACTCTTTCTCAGTTCAAAGACATTTCCAGCTCTCAGGTAGTGGATCTTATATCCACCATAACATCAGGTTCAGCTCTGGATCCATGTCCTCTTAAAGTTTTACTTCCTGTAATTGAAGTGGTGCTGCCTGTCATCACTTCCATTTGCAATTCTATGTTCACCTCAGGTATTTACTCAGTCACTCTAAAACAAACCCTCATCAAACCCCTGCTAAAAAAACCTCATCTTGACATGGACGACTTAAAGAGCTACCGACCAATCGCCAATCTTCCAATCCTGGCAAAAATAGCCGAAAAGGCCATGAACCTACAACTGTCGGCCTTTATAGAGGAACACCACCTCCTCGACGATTCCCAGTTTGGCTTTCGCCAATATCATGGGATGGAGACGGCTCTGATCAAAGCTGCGGATGATATAAGATCTATCCGGTTTGCTGGGGGGACTGCAGTTCTAATGCTGCTTGACTTGTCGGCTGCTTTCGACATGGTCGATCATGTCACCTTGATCGGCCGTGTCGAAAACATTGGTGTCCAACATAACGCCAAGAAACTGCTGGCGTCCTTTCTGGCCAATAGAACACAGATGGTTACACTGGGATCGTTCCATTCCCCCACTCTGTCGCTGCCATGTGGAGTTCCTCAAGGCTCATCCCTTAGTCCGACACTCTTTAACATTTATGTGTCGGACCTTGCCAATACCATTCGTGCCCACGGGATGAGCCTGACCTCCTATGCCGACGACACTCAGTTGGTTCTTGCCATTAAGAACGATGGACACAAAAAAGCAGCTGACCTTAATCAAGGCATGTTGGCAATTGGAAATTGGATGGCTTCCAATTGCCTAAAATTAAATTCCGACAAGACGGAAGTAGTCATTTTCGGTCATCTGACACCGGAATGGTCCTCTTGTTGGTGGCCCGCGTCATTGGGCCTTCCCCCTGAGCCCGTTAGCAAGGTGAGGAATCTCAGAGTCATTTTTGACGACCGTCTTACTTTTCTCCCCCATGCTAACCAGATCACTTCTGCCGCTTTTTACAAACTGAGATTAATTAAGAAAATCCTTCCTTTTCTCCCAGATTCTGCCGGCAAAACATTGGTCACCTCTCTGGTATTGTCGACCCTGGATTATTGCAATGCCCTGTTCTTGAATGCTCAAGAAGGAGTTTTGAACAAAATGCAATTAATCCAGAATTCAGCAGCTAGGCTCCTGGGCAGAATCCCCAAATTTCATTCCGTTTCTGCAACTATCAAAGAACTACATTGGCTACCTATAAGGAATAGAATAAAATTCAAAGTTCTTTGTATAGTGTTTAAGGCCATGCATAACATGGGACCTGCTTTTTTTACTCGAAATCTGACTCCTTACTGTCTGTCCAGAACCTTACGCTCTTCCAGTCTGAATGATTTGGTGGTCCCACGCAGCAAATCTGTCTCATGGGGAGACAGAAGATTTCTTGTCTCAGCCCCCAGACTTTGGAATACTCTGCCTCCTTTGATTAAATCAAGCCACTCACTCTGGTCATTTCGTAAACAACTCAAGACTTGGCTTTTTAATCAGTAGACCCACTCTTCCCCTCCCTGGTTGAATTCTGCAGACATAATAGCGCCGAGACGCCCATGGGCCTTTGTTCGCGCTCTAAAAATTTCATTAATAAATAATAATAATAAATAAATAATTTAAAAGTTGTTTTTAAAATTGTGGAGGCGGCATCAGCATCGTATTCATGCACGCGCTGCCTAAAGCTACCTAAAGCTTTACAGAGGTAATGCGCGCTATGTAGCGCTGAGTGTTGCAGTTCGTTCTCCAAGCGTTACCCCAGGAGCTGCCACCAACCTGAGAGTCCTCTCCCGTGTGAGAAGTTGGCCTGATATATAATGTTCACTATTCTAGTGAGCACTTTGTATCAGTCCAAACAACCCTTATGGTGATTGGTTGTAAGTCAACCTTATAGACCAGCTATCCTAGTAGCTTGGATACGAGCAGTCTTCGGGCTAAACTCTAGAGGGCGTGTTAAGCCAGCTGTTATACCATCACATATACCCCTTGAACACCAAGGGAAAGGACACCACACAAGTGTTATGAAAATAAACAGTGTATTTATTTAGATCACAACAACCCTGTACTCTTTATGAGGACAGGGTACTAAGCACACAACAAAACTCTTATGAAAATACTTTAAGTTGCACAATTTACACAAATGCCCGAGGGGCACGGAAAACCATATACTACAAAAGTGGAATGCGAAATTACTAGCAGGTAAGTACTGTACTAATAGGCTTTGGAATCGCTAGGACTACGTTACTGAACCTTCAGATTACTAGTAGGAGGCCTAGGGGACTCGGGTGCACAGTGTGCACTCTCACGCGGGATGCGGGACAAAGTCTATGGGAGCTAGTAAAGGCAAAGTTAGTGTTCTCGGGCGAACCCGATAAGGTAGGTCGAAAACGACAGTGGATCCTGACCCTTGGATAGTGAGGCTATGCTGGGGCACCGAAATGCCGTAGTTACCTAGCCCAGGGGCTGCAGGTGCATAGGTCTCAAAAGACGTCGGGAATCCTCGTAGACGAACCAGGAGCCTGAAGAAAGAAGTTGCTGGCAGGCGACCAGTGAAGATAGTTCGAGTAATCCAAGCCTGGATCGAAGATGGATGACACCTGAAAGCAGAGGGGACCAAGTTCGTGACTACTAGCCAGTAGTCAGGTGGCACCAGGAGGGCACCGGATGGTAGTCACCTCGACTAGGTGAGTGGACGACGCTGTGCTCTGCAGATCTCACGGACCAGGAGGCCTTGTCGGCGACCAGGATGGAGGTGCGAGCTGTCCCACGATGGATGATGCTGTCGACGTCGCAGGACCCAGGATTGGGGCAACAAGTCTTGGCAAATTCAAGCCCACGCGGTGGACCTAAAATGGCGTCTTGAGTGGACCAGGAGGGTCCGGGGTGCTCCTCTTTTGGAAGGGAGCAAGGGCCAGTCTGGAGCAACCAGACCAGCAGCAGTGATGTCGTCGGGCGTCGTTAAGAAGGCCACAAGCCAGCGGGCTAGTAGCCAAACAACGCGGTGAGCAGCAAAAAGCAGAAGGGCCCCACGCAGATCGTGGAGATGCTGGGAGGCTGGACTTCGGTGCTGGAGCTGCTGAGGGTCGGGGCTTCTCGGACCCCAAAGCACTCACCAGAGGATCCCTCGGCGGTCGTGCTGGATAGAAGTCGTGCAGTTCTGATGATGGCCTTTCCCTCGAGGTTTCGTCGCACCTACGGTTCTCAGCTTAGCTGTAGAGGTAGGTAGAGGTCAGAGGTGCCAGGGAAGCCGGGTCTCGTCGTGCTGGTCGGTCGGATTCCTGAGGAAGGACGTGCAGCAAACCGCAGAGTTCTTAGATGGTGCCTGCGGATGCAGGGTGACTACTCCTTAGCCACAAGGGAGAAATCTTGAGAAGAAGTCGAGAGTTCCTTTCGTAGAAAGTAGTTTCTTGATTCAAAGATGATCTAATTTGGAAGGGTCCCCGCTCCTGCCTTTATCCTAAAGAAAGGGGTGGGTACGCGACTAGGTCCTGCCCTAGGGGTGGGACCAGGAAGGGGGGTGGTTACACCCCTCTCCCATGCCGGACTTTCCCCAGGCCAGGGGCTGGTGTGCCCCTGGAACTGGTTCTAGCCGGCAGATGCGTAGTGAGCACCGGGGTGCCACTTGCAGTCACCTTCCTGTAAAGCCCTGCCTACTCAGGATACACAAAACCCTGTCTGGGATGGTGCTAGCACCGCCCCTGACAGGAAACCCTTTGTCCAAGCTCTCCTCGCTGGAAGGACTCCCAGCAGCAGGAGGTCAGACTCGTGTCTGTGGTGGCAGCATCCATTTTGTGGAGCTGAGGCTTCAGTTAACTTTAACCGGGGTTCACAGTTACATACATGTTGTGTCCCTCTAGAAGGGTGGAATGCTAACCCCGTCGCCAGAATTGGCGAGGTGTTAGTATTCCAATTCGTATGACACCTTACTCTACATGTTTTGATAAAGCAATACCAAAGATAGCATTTAACCGCGAGGATTATAATGCACTTAAGAGTATATGGCATGCGTTATCATGGAACAGCTATTAGGACTTGGTTCCGCAAGCTGCAAACGGGCTCAGCTCATGCCAGAGCACCATTTCACACGATTCCAAGCACTCTGCCTTCAGGATTGTCAAGGCCTGCCATAGGAGTGACTGATAGAAATCTGTGTGTCCATTTTTAGGGTTAGATATAGGTATACTATATCTAAAGCAAAGGGTGATTACACCACCTTGCCCCAGCTATCGTGCAGCCAGTTGTGTCAGATTTAGATGGCCATCCAGGGGTGGCATAATACATGCTTCAGCCCCTGGTAGGTCCTGGGTACACCTATGCCCTGAGTTACAGGGTCTGATAAGGTGGCCCAGTTCCAAATGGAGAATGCACCTAAGGTACACACTTGTCAATTTAGTGAGAGAACAGCCAGGCTGTGGGTCTGATTGGCAGGCCCACAGCCAGAGAAAGTCGTAAACCAGTGAAACAAAAGCAAAAAATCTGGGTGATCATAGGATTGCAGACCCTACTCTCCTACATGCCGTTCATTACATTTTGTGAGGTAAAACCTGCCGGAATGTAACAGGGGAAAAGTACAAAGAATTGAGCGTACCTTACGATTTTTATGCGGGAAGCTCCAAAAGCAGCATGTTATTCCCCATAAACTTGTCATAAGTGTTTTTACTCGATAACGGACCCTGCGGCATACTTATTTACCAAGTGCGAGACATAGCACCTTCATTCCCACAGACTCTGAATGCGGGCCTTTTTCTTGACTCTCTGTGCGCGTGTTCATCGCTGCTGGCTGTGCTGCTTGTACCCCTCTAATCGTCTCAGTGCTATGCTTTGTCTGCCCCTGCTTTAAACAGCCTCGATAGCATTTCTGGAGTTTTCACACCAAATGTTGGCAATGCGCTTTTGTTTCAACGCTCTAATTATGCACAGCCGGGAAGTTGTCCACTACCTCCCTCCCGTTATCCCGTTGTATTCTGGCAATGTTTCTCCATATGCTTTTACATGGGTTATTACTAAATCTTGTACAACGCTGTGAAACCTGAAAGGATGAAGCCTGCGCTACAACAAACCAATAAACAAGATAAAATAACGGCATGGCCAGCTTGGTAGGTCTGTTTTCAGAAAGAGCTCCCTTTACGAGGCAAGCATTGTGGTATGGCTGGTGGGCGGACAAAGGTCCCTTTAGGGGGGATCGTGGAGGTGACTGGCTCCGGCTCGCCCCAACTGGAGCAGCTGCCCCTCCCGCACGGTCCTCTTGGTTGAGGCTGTCGCGTGCGCAGTGGGGGTCTGCAGCAGTCACCGTGGTGGGCTTGTGCAGAGCAATGAGTAATGAGACGGCAACCATGACTGCCTGCGGACCAAGGCGCGCTTAGCTTATTTGTCCGTGCGGTGCCAGGGCCGTGGAGGCTGCTGGCATCTCTGGTTTTGGAAGGGGGCAGGGGGCGCTGCTGCCTATGGTTATTTGTCCGTGCGGTAGGTTGCTGGGTTCTGGCCGGGCCCTGTGGAGCCAGGGGTGGGGGTGGAGGGGCAGGCAGGGGCTGCTGCATATGGAAGGGGGGAAGGGAGAGGGACTACTCACATGTTTTTGCAGGTGCGTCTTGCGGTCTGGCACATGTGTTTCAAGGTGTGTGTGTGTGTGTGTGTGTGTGTGATGCCTGTGTTGCAACCCGTTCCCGGGCCTTGCTTTTTTAGACCACTGACTTGGCAAAGCTTTCAGTGTGGTTGCAGATTTTGACTCGCTTTGCTGGGCCTGTCTACTCAAATTAAGGAGACAAATGGATAAGTCGATGTCTTTTGTGTAGGACTCCCGAGAGCACAAATTCTCTAAAACTGATAAATAAATGAGCCTAAAATCAACAACATGAGCCACTCTAGTAATCTCATCGAAGCAGAATACCATAGCGGTCTCTAATCTGCTTGAAGAACTTCTTAGGTGCTCTGCCCGAAAGGCTGTGATGTTGTGCCTGCCACACACCCTGTGAGGTCCGGACTCTGTCTTAAGGACGGGCAGCGTTTTGCCTTATCAGACATTTCCAGAGAGCTGTAAAAACACACAAAACATAACAACGTAGGAAAGAAAGATGGAAACCCGTCACAAAGGGAAAACGCAGGCACTCCCAGTAGTGAGATAAAAGGGGAAGGGAGTGTCTGGCAGTGGATTTAACCGGCCTGAGATGCATTCGAGACTAGCAGCCTTGATTTTGGTTGTGGCGACATGTAATAGTGTCGGCCGTGGGCTCTTGAGCACAGCTTTGGACATGTTGCACTAATTTTTCCCAAATTCAGCACTGACCCCAACCCCCACCACCTTTTACTAACCCCTCGAATAAAGGTGTGCGCCGTCTGAAACATACGGTCGAGCGCATTCATCCTACGTGTATCTCCCGTACCAGATGCACTCGACCTTCTATACAAAACATTTGGGGCTGGAAGTGACGAACTGGAACTCTTACTGTGGAGTCTCTAGATGGGATTCCTTGTGACATGTGTTTATATGCTTTGAACTATACCCTGCAATGACTTGCTTTTACTTCTGAGTAAGATCGTTGTGCATGTTATTCATGTACTGGAACTCATAATAAGGAGCTTTCAGTGGGGACTTGGCTAATAGACTTCCGTGATTAGCGTATTACCAATGATACTGACTACCAATGCCCTGAAGAAGTTATTTTGTAAAGAACGAAACACGTTGGCTGATGTGCGACTGCTTTTTTACTTTAAAGAATAAAAGAAACTTAAAGGACTTCTTGTTTAAAGTTTGGACTCCTTTCCTGGTGCACCTTCCACTATCTTACCATTTTTTGTCTGGATTCCAGTGGAACCCTTCTGGAGTGGACTTCGGAAGTGTTTTGCACAGGACTTTTAAATTTATCTAACACGGATTGAGGTGTTGGACCAAGGGTCAGCCGCAGTTCTGGAGTTTGTAAAACGTATTTGCTCCAGCTGAAGCATCCAGAAGTGTGTACTCCGTCTGAAACATACAACAGTTTATGCTCTGTGTGGAACATCCTGAAGTTCGTGCTCTGTCTGTAGCATCCATACGTTGTGATCTGTCTGTATTATCCAGAAGTTTGTGCTATCTGAAGCATCCAGAAGTTTGTTCTCCGTCTGAAGCATCTAGAAGTTTGTGCTCTGTCTGAAACATACAGAAGTTTATGCTCTCTGTGAAGGAGCTCGACGTTTGTGCTATGTCGGTAGCATCCAGAAGTTTGTGCTCTGTGTGAAACATCCAAAAGCCCGTGTTCTGTCTGTAGCATCCAGAAGTTTGTGCTATCTGAAGCATTCAGAAATGTTGTGCTCCTTCTGAAACGTGCAGAAGTTTGTGCTCTGTGTGAAACATCCAGAAGTTTGTGCTCTATCTGAAGCATCGGAGGTGTGTGTTCTGTCTGAAGCATCCAGAAGTTTATGTTCTCTCTGAAGCATCCAGAAGTTTGTGTTCTGTCTGAAACATGTAGAAGTTTGTGCTCTGTGTGAGACATCCAGAAGGTTGCACTCTATCTGGAGCACCAGGAAATGTGTGCTCCAGCAGAAACATCCAGAAGTTTGTGTTCCATCTGAAACTTCCAAAATATTATTCTCTGTGTGAAGGAGCCAGACGTTTGTGCTCTATCTGAAGCATCCAGAAGTGTGTGCCCTATCTGAAGCATCCAAACGTTTGTGTTATGTCTGAAACATCTAGAAGTTTGTGCTCTATCTGAAACTTGCAGATGTTTGTGCTCTGTTGAAATCACCCAGAAGTTTGTGCTCTGTTTAAAGAACCTAGAAGTTTATGCAGTATCTGAAGCATCCAGAAGTGTGTGCTCCATCTGAAACTTCCTGAACTTTGTCCTCTGTGTGAAGGAGATAGACGTTTCTGCTCTACCTGAAGCATCCAGAAGTTTCTGCTCCGTCTGAAACATAGTGAAGTTTATGCTCTGTGTGAAACATCCAGAAGTTTGTGCTCTGTAGCATCTAGAAGTTTGTGCTCTGTGTCAAAAACATCCAGAAGTCTGTGATTTGTCTGTAGCATCCAGAAGTTTGTGATTTCTCTGTAGCATCCAGAGGTTTGTGCTATCTGAGGCATCCAGAAGGTTGTGCTCCGTCTGAAACATACAGAAGTTTGTGCTCTGCGTGAAACACCTAGAAGTTTGCTCTATCTGAAATATCAGGAGGTGTGTGTTCTGTCTGAAGCATCCAGACGTTTGTGCTCTTATCTGAAACATCCAGAAGTTTGTGCTCTATCTGAAGCGACCACACGTCTGTGCTCTGTCTGGAACCTCTAGAAGTTTGGGTTCTGTCTGAAGCATCCAGACGATTGCGCTCTATCTGAAGCACCCAGAAGATTGTCCTCTTTCTGAAGCATCCAGAAGTTAGCATCCAGAAGTTTGTTTTCTGTCTGTGTGAAACATCCAGAAGTTTGTGCTCTATCTGGAGCACCAGGAAGTTTATGCTCTAGCTGAAACATCTAGAAGTTTGTGTTCCATCTGAAACTTTCAAAACTCTATCTGAAACTTGCAGATGTTTGTGCTCTGTTTAAAGAATCCATAAGTCTGCGCAGTATCTTAGGCAGCCAGAAGTTTGTGCTCCCTCTGAAACTTCCCGAACTTTGACCTCTGTGTGAAGGAGCCAGACATTTCTGCTCTAGCTGAAGCATCCAGAAGTTTGTGCTATCTGAAGCACCAAGAAGTTTGTGCTCTAAAACATCCAGAAGTTTGTGCTCCATGTGAAGGCTTTAGAAGTTTGTGCTCTATCAGAAGCATTCAGAGGTGTGTGCTCTGTCTCAAGCAGCCAAAAGTGTGTCCTCTGACTGAAGCATCCAGAAGTTTGTGCTCTATCTGAAGCAGCTAGACGTTTGTACTCTGTCTGTAGCATCCAGAATGTTGTGTCTATGTAAAACACCCAGAAGTGTGTGCTCTGTGTGAAGCATCCAGAAGTTTGTGCTCTGAAGCATCTAGAAGTTTGTTGTCTATCTGAAGCAACCTAAGAGGTTAGTGCAGTGTCAGAAGAACACAGAGGGATATGCTTTACTTTGAAACACTCCATATAGTCTTTAATCTGGTTGAAGAACCCCAGAGATCTGTCCTCTGTTTCAAGTAGTGTTTAGAGATCTGTGCTCTGTCTAAAGCCCACAAGGGGCATCGAACACACTGTTCCTGGGTGCAAAAGGGTGTTGAAAAGGCCTGTAATAAACAATAACAGGCCAGAGGTATTAATTTCCCGGATCCGCGTTAGGACGCGGAAAAGAAGAAAACTGACATCAGCACACCGGGAGGGGCTTACATGGCTCCACTGACGTCACTTCCGTGGACAACGTCAGGACGGGGCCGGGTGACGCCGCCTCCCGGCGTGCAGAGGTGTTGCTGAGAAAGAAGATTTTCCAGATCCAGTCTGACTCCTGGGGGATATTCTAAGTTAAGGAATCTGCTGCTAGACTGTATCTCTACCAGATATATCATTACCGGAGGTAAGTAACTCTTCCTTTACGTTTTACATAGGATGACCAGGCCTGCCACAGTAAAAATAGCTTTTGAGTGCTAAGGACATGTTAACACTACAATTATACATGTCCTGCTTTCAAATACCATGCACTCTGCCTTGTGGGTAGCAAGGCCTACATAGAGGTGACGTATTAATATTTTAAAGAAAGATTTTAATTTGTCCAAAGGTTTTATTTTCAGTGGTCGAATTGCAGTTTTTACATTGCTACACCCAGGCTACACTGTAAGGCCTGAATCCATGTCTGTACTGCCACTGTAGTTAATTGCACAATAGGTGCTGCAGTCCAGGCCCACTATACACTTCGTCCCATATGGCAGAGACTTATAGGTAGATTAAATACACCAATTAGGAATATGGTAATTTGGCAATGTTTAAAGGGGGAGCACAGGCACTTAAGCACTAGTTAGTAAGGGTAAAGTACACAGAGTTATAGTAGCAGCAAAAATATAGGGTCCAGCAAAAGTTTGGTAAAATACATGGTGACCACACAGAAGTGGCGATCCGAGATTGTGAAGACAAGTAGGCTACACTCAACACCACAGGAAATCGCATAAGCCCTGCTCCAGCTCGAAATTAAGAGAGCAGGCCTGTTCCTGCTCTTAGAGCTGCTTCTGTGACAGATCTTCATCATGTTCCATGTCTTTAAGTAAGTCGAAGTCTAAACAGAAACAAAAGTCCAAGCGGGGCTCGTCCCGGCCTCTCCATTCTCTTTTGCGAGGACGTGAAGGGACCCCTTGGTCTTGCTCTTGGTCCCCCACTGAGGAACAACTTCTGCAGCTGATCCTAATGCATCCCAAATTTCCATGTCTCTCTGCGGAATCACAACAGATTGAGGTGTTCAAAGAAGCAATGTTTAAAATCTTTGGAACCCTGTTGACTCTCTCTGTATGCTTTCATACACTGTAGATGCCTACAGTCGAGTTACTGCTTGCAGATCGGTCCTCAGCTGTCTTTGCCTCCTGAATCTGTTTTAGGTTTAACCCTGACTCTGGAGCCGATCTCATATCTGGCACCACACTCCATGCCAGTTTCTGCCCTGATGCCACTGACACCAGAGAAGGATAACCTCCAAGACCCAGCCACTATTTAAGATATCCATGCAATCTTAGTCACATTTTGTAAAGATATTGCGGCATGGCAAGAATTTAATAAATCACTCTCTGATCTTGAGCACTCACTTTACAAACCAAGTTCATGTTAGATCATGTGGAAACAAATATGGCTGTGTGCACAAAAAAATATCAGCAGGATAAGCGCATAGCGAACACTGAACAGTTTGCATATTTCTAGACAAGGTTGATGACTTGGAGAACAGATCCAGCCAAAATAACATATGCAACGAGGCATCAGCAAGGATGTCCCCAAAAAGGACGTATAAGCCCATTCCCAAGCATTATTCACCCAACACCTCACTCTCCCGACAGCTTTGCTATACGCTTATCATACCGATAGACGCTGCTTATCGTTTCCGCAGGAACGCAACCTTCCTCCGGACATTCTCACCCAAGTCCACTTTTTTCAAGAGAAGGAACAGCTCCTTACGGAGGCCAGGAAACAAGACTCTATGCTCTTCAAAGGCAATATTTTCACTTTTTTCCAAGATGTTTCTTCATGCTTTGGCACGCCGCAATCAGTTCCAGGATATCACCAAGCATCTGCAGAAGGAAGGGATTCCCTATCGCTGGAGTTATCCTTTCCGCCTTAACTTTACGCTGAACGAATGCCCCATGTCGTCGGAGAGCTCCATTCGGAGCAAGCCATGCTGGGCATGTCAGCCACACCCCATGAATCCCAAGCTAACCAGGATCCTCTACCTCCAAAAGTCCAGAAAGGTGGATGGCGTACTCAGCGAACTCACAAAGCCCATCAGGAGTATCACCGACAACAACAAGACAAAGAGTCCTGACCACAGTGCCATAAGGTCTCAAATGGCCTGGAAAGTGTAGAGCAATATTGCATTGGCTTAAACCAAATGATGCTGAGCTGTCATTCAGCTTGCTCTGCTCCCAAAATGACTGAGGCATCCTTTGCAGATACATTCTTCAAAACAGCCCTATTAAAGTGGGGCAATTTGACACCCAACCCTCTCTTATCCGGGTAATAGAAGATCTCAGTCTCTAAGATATCTGCTTTTCTCAACACATTATTTTCCAACGTGCATAACTCGCACTCCAGGATTGGCTTCTTCTTTATTGCGAGAGAACTATCCCCTAGAATAGTGGGCACAGACATAAGTGAGAATAGTGTCATCCGATCATGCTCCCATGTGGCTTTGGTTAGACCCTCAACCCTCCATACAGTCTGGTAGATGATAATGGCGGTTGAGCAGATTGGCGCTACATGATTCTGTTGTGTAGGAAATCATTAAAGAAGTGTCACCTTATTGAGAATGACACTAGCGAGGTAAACCAGTCAACAGACTGAGACGCTGCTAAAGCAGTCATTAGGTAGGAACTTCTTTCCCATACTGCTAATTTTGAATGATAGGCCAAACAAAAAAAGGGCTGGGGGGGTGTGGGGGGTCGGGGTAGGTGTGATCTTTACTGTGTATATCCCTTTACCACGAAATTGCATGGTAAAGGCATGCGTGGTGAAGACGCTTTCATGGCTGGGACCGCATTGTAGAGGCACGACTAGGTTCGACAATGCGTGCATCTGTTATACAACCTGGCCGACCATCTAGCTAAAGCCTTCAATTACTTCCTTGTGTCAAAAATAGTGACAGAACTATCCTCTCACCCCAGCGGACGTTCTGCTCCAACCAAATAAAAGTCGCCGGACCTGAAGCTCCAGATTGCCCTATTAAACTGCGACATTAAGAGCTCTACTTCAGTCCTAGTAGCATGGCGACTCAACATATTGGCAAAATTAATTTCAGCACTGCAGATGGGGTTTATTTGGGATACGCAAATCTGAAAGAGACTATTCGTTATAGATTCCTTACCTTAAAATTACCCCCAGGCGTCAGACTGGATCTGGAGATTTATTTTCGTAGCAGTACCCCTGCGCGTCTGTAGGTGGCCTCGGTCGACTTTGTGTTCGTCATCGTGATCGCCGGGATGACGTTGAGGTAGCTACTTAGACGCCTCCCTTGCTCGCTGACGTTAGTTCTTTCTTTTTCCGCGCCAGCCAGCGCAGATCCGGAGAGAGCGGTACCCGTAGTCACTTTTTGACTAACTCTTTTTCGACTTTTTGTCGATATCTTTTTTGAGTTGTTTGACTCCTGGTGCACGGAGGGATGTCCCATCGACAAACCAGCTTCAAACCTTGTGACTCCTGTCACAAGTTGATGTAGGAAACATCCATTACAACGCAGTCATTACATCACACTGCTTTTACAACGGATGTCACTGCAACGCATGCCATTACTACGCATTATAAGGTAAGTAATGGAGATTTTTTGTTTTAGGGTGGGTATGGGTTTTGGGGTAGATGGGAATAGTCATTTTTACCCCTACACTATCCAACACTTACCCTACTGTTGCCCTAAAAGTAGTATGCATTGTGATGGTATGCGTTGTAATGGTATGCAATGAAATGGTAGTTACAATGTAAAAACCACTTTGTAAAAGCAGGCGTTGTAATTGTTTGCATTGTAACATCAAATATTCGTTGATGTCGGTTACGGACCGGCACCTCATGTGCCTTTGGTGCCTGGAGGGCGACCACGACCCGAAGTCGTGCTCCGACTGTCGGGCCATGAACCTGAAGTCTTTCCGGGAGTGGTCCCGAAAGCTTCTGGAGGCCCAGCAGTCAGCTCCTTGCCGCATGAGGTCCCGATCGAGAGGGAGGTTGCGGGACCGGTAGTGGAGTCACCACCACCACTCCTTTTCGAAGTCTTCGTCTTCGGGTAAGTCGAAGCACAAGACGACGGCGAAGAAGCACCAACGCTCTTTGCCTTCTCCCCGTCCGTAGGCCGATGCAATGTGGTAAGCGGAAGGTCGTTGTCCTTCGGCCCCGCCTGTGGAGCCTGTTGGGTCGGTTCCGAACTTACCTCCCTTTCCGGGGCCGGAGCAACCCCAGCCCAACTTTTTACGTTGTACGAAGCCCTCTATTCCATTTTTGGGCAGTCCAACTCCCCCGGTCGGGCCCGCGTACTCGGCTGGGGGTTCTAGGCCCCCTGGGATCCAGGCCTGATCTGGATTGGCGCCGGTCAGTCTCATGACACCTCCCCCAGCGCCACTTCCACTGATGATGCCTCCGCCACTTCTGACGCCAGTTGTGTCCCCGGCCGGCATTGATCTCAGTCCACCCCTCAACATGGACACGGAGCCGGACCGGCGTCGACTGACGCCAGTACCGGCACCGGCTGGTACTTTTGAACCCATGTTCTATCCTGGCATTCCCTATCACCCTGAGTAGCAGCCAGAAGAGGGTGAGGAGGACTGGAAGGGGTCTGTTCTCCCCCCTACTGTGGGAACGTAGGAGGGGCTTTCTAAGCTGTGGTGTTGCGTAGGGTGGCTGAGGCCTTGTGCCTTGAGCTTCCTACGGTGGTGGTCGGGACCAACCTCCTGACAGATGCTTCAACCGGCAGCAGCCTCTTCGGAGCCCCTGCTACCTTTCAATGAGGCCCTCACTGACATCCTTCTGGGCACTTGGTCCAAGCCCAGCACAGGGGCTCCTGTGGATAGGATGATTGCCCAACACCACCGCCCGGCTCCGGCCGACCCAATTTTTCCTCTCCCGAGACCCTACCCCTGAGAGCTTGGTTGTCCAGGCCTCGACGTCCAAAGGCGCTTTCTCTACTGCTCCCCCAGATAGGGAATCTAAGAAGCTGGATCATCTTAGGAAGATGATGTTTTCTTCTGCCAGTCGGAATGCAGTCGGTGAACACTGCATGTCTCTTGGGCCGGTACACCCACTCCGTGTGGGACACAGTTGCGCAGGTGCGCACACAGTGCCCGGAGGAGGCCCAGGCTGTACTCTTCCGTGTCGTTGCGGAAGAGAGAGACGCAGCAAAGTTTGCCATCTGATGTGGGGTGGGCGCCTCTGACTCGCTAGGCAGGACGATTTCAACGTCCGTAGCCCTGCGACGCTATGCCTGACTGAGATCCACTGGCTTCTCAGGTGATGTCCAATTAACACTTTTGGACATGCCCTTTGATGGCCGTCGCTTGTTTGGCGACAAAGTAGACAACGCGCTTGAGCTCTTCAAGGATTCTAGTGCTACGGCCAGATCGTTGGGCCTCGCTACCTCCTCTCGCCCGCGCAGTCTGCTTTTGGCCCCTTTCATGGCTACGGAAGGGGTGCCACACCACGTTACACCCAGAGCCACAGGCCTGCGCAAGCTAACCAGCCTCTGCATGGCTGGGGACGTGGGACCCAGCGCCGTGGGTCTGGGGTTCAGCGGGCAGGCCAGTCCACCAGTGCCTCCTCTGCAGCAGCCTCCAAACCTCCTAGTCTGACCTTTCAGGGCCACCAGTTGCCAGTGGGCGGCAGGATCCGCCATCACCTCCCCCACTGGCAAGCCATCATGTCGAACAGGTGGGTTTTGCAGATAGTCCGACGTAGCTGCTCCCTCCCCTTCAGGACTACCTCTCCATCCATGCCACCTACATTTCATCGCATGTCGGAGGATCACTTGACCCTTCTCCGTTAGGAAGTTACGTCTCTCTTGGCCAAGGGAGCTATCAAGCGAGTCCCTGTCCCAGAAGTAGGTTGTGATTGTTACTCTCATTACTTTCTGGTTCCCAAAAAGGAAAAAGGCCTCCGTCCTATCTTGGATCTCAGGGACGTCAACCGCATACTCTGGAAGAAGAAGTTCAAAATGTTGACATTGGCTCAGGTCCTGTCGGCCCTTGACCCTGGAGACTGGATGGTAGCGTTGGACTTGGAGGACGCCTATTTCCACATCCCTGTCCTGTCCGACCATAGGCGTTACCTACGGTTCACGGTAGGCCACGAGCATTTTCAGTTTACTGTGCTCCCCTTTGGCCTTACCAGCGCCCCTCGGGTGTTCACAAAAATGATGGCTGTGGTGGCAGCTGATATGTGCAGATCAGGGGTTTCAGGCTTCCCCTATCTTGATGACTGACTGTTGAAGGCGGGCTTGCCTTAGGCTGTTGTCTGCCACCTCCAGACTACGGCGAACCTCCTGCATTCGCTGGGGTTCACTTTCAAGGTGCCAAAGTCGCACCTGATTCCCTTTCAGAAGCTCCTTTTCATCGGAGCGGTTCGGGACACAGCTCAGTTTCGGGTTTATCCTCTTGAGCAGTGAGTCCGGGATATTCGGCCTATGATTCTGTTGTTTCTGCCTCTATCCCGGGTTTCGGTGAGAATGACCCTGAGGCGCTGGGTTTCATGGCCTCCTGCATCCTGCTGGTGGATAATGCCAGGTGGCATCTACAGGATTTGCAGTGGGACCTGAAGTTCCAGTGGGCACAGCATCAGGGGAATCTTTCCCATTGCATCCAGATCTCGGAGGGCACTGAACTCCAATTGCAGTGGTGGCTAACAAACTAGGATTGGGTCAATGGCAGATCCCTCTCCCTTCCCCAACCAGACTTCACAGTGGTGATAGATGCATCACTTCTGGGATGGGGTGGCCACATGGGTGAGGCGGAGATCAGAGGCCTCTGGTCTCCAGTGGAGTACGGGCTCCACATCAACTTTCTGGAGCTTCGGTCAATTTGTCTTGCACTGAAGGCATTCCTTCCCTCTGTCAAGGGGAGAGTAGTGCTGGTGTTCACGGACTACACCACTGCCGTGTGGTGCTGCAACAAACAGGGCGGGTAGGGTTGTGGGTGTCAGGAGGCTCTTCGCCTTTGGACATGGCTGGAACATCACAGCATGTCCCTGTTGGTTCAATACCTGGCAGGTTGCCTGAACGCCAGGGCAGGCGAACTCATTTGCAGGTGCATGATGAATTATAATTGGCGTCTTCACTCAAAGGTTGTGCAAGGTCTCTTTCAGCAGTGGGGAAAACCTTGGTTAGATCTGTTTGCCTCCAAAGAGAACGTGCAATGTCAGCAGTTTTGCGATTTGGACTTTCCAAGGCGGCACTCACTCTGCGACGCTTTTTGTCGCGAGTGGAGTTGCGGTCTTCTATTCGCCTTTCCGCCTATACCACTTCTGCCCAGAGTGCTGAAGAAGATCAAGCGCAACCAGGCCCAAGTCATTCTTGTGGTCCCCGACTGGGCATGAAGAGTCTGGTATACCAAGCTCTTGAACATGGCCATCGATCCTCCGATCAGACTGCCTCTTCGGGAGGATCTTCTGTCTCAGCAACAGGGTACGATCCTCCACCCGAACCTGTCCAGCCTCCACCTCCTTGCGTGGAGATTGAGCGGCGACAGGTGACCGCTTTCGACCTTCCTCCCATGTCTGTAATGTCATCTTGGCAGCCAGACATCACTCCACTAAAACGGTATAGGACTGTAGATGGAACAGATTTGTGGCATGGTGCACAGCAAAAGCTGTGGATCCCCTTTCTGCTCCTCTTTCTGAGGTTCTCCTCTTCATTCTTTCTTTGGCCCAGTAGGGCTCTCCTCTGGCCATCCTTATAGTCTATCTTTCGGCCATTTCGGCCTTCCTTCACCTTCTTGATCAGCCTTCTCTTTTCAAGTCCCCTATTGTAAATAGATTTCTTAAGGGCATTACTCACCTCTTTCCGCCTATTCATTTTGTAATGCCCCAGTAGGACTTGCATCTGATCTCCTTTCGAGCCACTACATAATTGTCCTCTCAGACTCTTGACTCTAAAGACTGCTTTTCTGGTTGCCATCACCTCTGCTCGCAGGGTGAGTGAGCTTCAGGCTCTTTCATCTAAACCTCCTTTCCTTGCTGTTCATCCGGACAAGGTTGTCCTTAGAACTAGACCTTATTTTCTTCCCAAAGTAGTTACCTCTTTCCACACAGGACAGACCATCACTTTGCCCACCTTCTTTCCGCCCCGTATTCCTCCAAGGAGGAGGAGAGACTCCACCGTCTGGATCCAAAACATGCATTATCCTTTTATTTGGATCGCACAAACCAATTCCGGGTGAATGATCAACTCTTTGTTGCCTATGTGGGCACCAAGAAAGGTCGGACCTTTCAAAAATGGACCATCTCTAGATGGGTCGTCCTTTGCATTAAGATTTGCTATTCCTTGAGGAAAAAGGAGCCTCCAGTAGGGCTTCACGCCCATTCCACCAGGGCGACGGCAGACACTACTGCTTTGGAACTTGGAGTCCCCCTTAGTGACATCTGCCAGGCGGCACACGTTCACTAAACATTTTGGCCTGGATACTCAAATCCGGAGAGACAGCTTCTTTGGCCGTTCTATTCTCCAGGACTTTCTGGTGTGAACTCGGTTCGCAGATCCACCTCCGGGGTTGGTATTGCTGGGATATCTATTCTAAGGTAAGGAATCTATAACTAATAGTCTCTTTCAGATAAACAAGTTACTTCCCTTCAGTAACAATATATCTGTGAGACATATATTAGTTATAGATTTCTTATCGCCTCACCCATCCTCCCCATTCTGTGAACTTACTTCTAGAGCTATGGACTCCCTTTCAGGGCCCTAGTTTTGTGCTTCAGTGGTCAGTATCTTGCATGGCTCTGCGCTCCTGGCATGGAATGTCATGTAAAGAACTGAAGTCAGCACGCAGGGGCGGCGTCTAAGTAGATACCACGACGTCATCCCAGTGATCACGACGCTGACGACTAACGCGGAGTCGACCAACGCCACCTACCGGCGCAGGCGTACTGCTACGAAAAATTTCTCTGGATCCGTCTGACGCCTGGGAGTAATTCTAAGGTAAGTAATCTATAACTTATATATGTCTCTTACAGATATATCGTTACTGAAGGTAAGAAACTTGTTCACCGGTGACAAAACAAGGCTAGTGGTAGCGCTAATGGATTGGGCAAAGCGACAATCCCAATCTATGGTCCTTCTCTTGCTAAATGCAGGGAAGACCTTAGACAGGGTAGACTTGCCATATTTACATAGAGGGCTAGATAAAATAGAACTAGGCCCAAAAATGAAAACGTTTATAAGATCAAACTTCCTCCACCAAGCTCAAGATTAATAGGGAACATTCAGCAGATATCCTGATTACGAGGGGGAAGAGTCAGTGTTGTCCTCTTTGACCCTTGATCTTAGCGCCTACAATGGAGCCGTTTGTTCAGTATGACTCAATGAATCGTGCTATCAGGGGCATCACAGTAGGGAACAAGGAGCCTAAGTTTGCTTTATTCAAATATGACTTGCTTTGCTTCATACCTCCCAAACATATTATTGCCAGTCGTGCAAGAGCTAGCTCAATTTGAAGTGAGGGTGTTTGGAATGCCTCAATCTTATTCATCACTTGCTTTATATAGATTTTACTGTGGCGCTGTGCTTTTCCCACTGATCAGTCACTTATTATATTTCAATAGCATGTATCACCCTTATCTGTGCCTTTATTCTTTTAAAAATGTTAAATAAAGTTGTTTAAAAAAAATGAGGGAGGAACAAAAGATGAGCAGACGTTGGAGATAAAATCCATGAATGGCAGGCCCAGGGAAGAAAGCAAATGAACTTTAGATGGGTCAAGTTGATGATTGCTCAATAACTAAGACAGAATTATTTAAGCCGACTGTGTTTCAGAATAGGTGTAAAGAAACATACCACTTGTTTAGCTCCAAGGAGATATGAGTTGCAGAATTCTGAATCAGTTGAAGATATTTGGGAATCTCAAAAAATAAAGTGCTGCAATAATCAAATTGAGATCAAATCTTCGCCTGAACTATTGTCTTCAAAAGTTAGGAAGAATGAAAGTCTAGACTTTTTCAGAGTGCTTTTAAAAGACAAAAACAAGTAAGCTTACAAATCTGTTAGTTAGAAAGTACATTTTGAATCAAAATTGACACCCAGATTGTGACCTTAAGAGACAGACACAGGAATAGTTCATTTGGCAAACAATGTAGACCTCACACAGGGAGCTTTCTGAAGACTGAGCTATGGTCTTCCATCCAAAGTGCTGTTGAGTGTAAACAAACTCTAAACTGACCTTGAAACATATCCATTGCCATCCAGGTGCAGTATACTTTGACTGTGATCTGTGTAAGAGAAAAAGTACTACAGGAACAAACTAAAGTGTCCAGCGGGACAAGATAAAGACTGAATAAAGTGGTGCTCAGAGCAGAGTCCTGGGGACCCCCACTGCTCATGGATTTAAAGCGCTAGACTCGTAGGAAAATTAAAAGACAGCCTAGTTTGATCCCTGACAAAAGAGATGAGCCATTCAGGGTGAGTGCCTCCATGCAAATCCCAAAGCATACTAAAGAGGATGGAGCGAGAGACTGCATCAAATGGATTGAGAACATTTAAGTCCACTTCTCCCCAACCAACAAGACAAATTGACAAAGGGCTTCCTAATCTTAGCAAGGAAAAATCTATATATAGATCTAAAGTTGGCAAAAGCCAAGTTTCTGCAACCCCTTCCAGCAGTCTCTCCTCTGCTTTCAAGTTCTACACCATGTTTTCTCGTGGCCTGTTGTCTTCTCAATGTATTCAGACTTCCAGTCATGTTCTGTCTTACGAGAGTACACACAGGTCTAGGCTCCCTTAAATAGGTTACTAGGTTGCCCATCGCCATGCTCCAGGGGACCCTAGTTTCGTCACCCAGCGGCCCACCCTGGAGAGCTTGGTGATCCAAGCCTCTACATCCTGAGTCAACCCTGGTGTGTTCCCTACCTCTCCACCAGATAGGGAATCCAAGAGGCTGAATACCTTCGGCAAGAGGATGTTCTCTTTCGCCAGCCTGGCACTGTGGTCGGTGAACACCGCTTGCCCCTTGTGCTGATACACCCATTACGATCTGGGATTTGGTTGTGTTAGTGCTGCCCATAGTCTCGGAGGAGACCCGAGCCATACTCTTGCAGGCAATTGCAGATGGAAGGGATGCAGCGAAGTCCACTATCAAATGTGGACTAGATCTGACTGACTCATTCAGCAGAGCAATTTCATCATTGGTGGCCCTTAAGAGATACATCTGGCTGAGAACCACTGTCTTTTCAGGGGATATCCAAGTCCTGCTCATGAACATGTCCTTTGATGGCTCTCACATACTTGGTGAAAAGGTGGATTCAGTGCTGGAGTGCTCCAAGAATAACAAAGCTGCATCCAGGTGCTTGGGCCTTTCCATGGCCCCCCACCAACCCCAGTCCGCCTTCAGTCCCTTTCGTAGCTACAGAGGGGGCTCACAGCTGTGTTCATTCCCACCTAGCCACCAAGGCCAACAGGCTTTCCAAGCTTTTTGCGGCAGAGGACGCGGTTCCCACAGACCATGTGGGTCCACTAGCCAGAGGCTGACCCAGTCCTCCAATTAACACCCGCTACCCCACCCCCGGGCAGCCTCCAAACCCCTTTAGGGTGCCCTTCCAACATAGATATCCAGTGGAGGGCAGGATATGCCATCACCCGCTCCACTGGCAGTCAATAACATCCAACAGATAGGTTTTATAGATAGTCCAAAGGGGCTTCTTCCTCCCCTTTCTGGACACCCCTCCTACCCATTTCACCCACTTATGACCAGCTGACAGAGGACAATCTCTCCTTGCTCTGTTAGGAAGTGTTGGCTCTCTTGGCCAAGGGAGCCATCATGAGGGTGCCCGCATAAGATTTAGGTCATAGTTACGAATCCCTCGACTTTCTGGTGTCCGAGAAGGACGGAGGCAATCGTCCTATTCTGGACCTACCTCTTCTCAACTTCTTCCTGAAAAAGGAGACGTTCAAAATGCTCACATTAGTTCTAGTCTTGTCTGCCCTGAACCCTGGAGACTGGATGGTATTGCTGGACTTGCAGGATGCATACTTCCACATTCCAGTCCTGCCTGCCAGCAGGTTTTTACCTGCGTTTCACTATGGGCCAAAAGCACTTCGGTTGCCATGCTTCATTTAACCTCCCCAGTGCCCCAAGGGTATTCACGAAAATGATGGCAGAGATAGCAGCACATCTGCAGAGGTCAGGGGTTCCAGTCTACCCCAACCTTGGTGATTGACTGTTGAAGGCGGGCCAAACCCAGAAAGTCGTTTCCCACCACCAAACTACACTAGACATCCTGCATTCACTGGGTTTTACTACAAACTTGCCAAAGTCACACCTGACTCCCTCTCAGATGATCCCTTTTATCATGACCGTTCTTGACACAGTGCAGATTTGGGCCTATCCTCTCAAACGCAACTCGAGGATATTTGGGCTATGATACCGACTTCTGATGGATACATCTGCCAGTAGATTCCTCACCTTGTGAATATCCCCCTGCGTCAGCAACGTTCGGAAATTTTTTTTGTAGCTCGCCGGCCTGGACGACGTCACAGGAGCACGACATCGCGCGCGGCTCCGCTGACGTCACCGACTCCATAATAGGCCTACGCCGGCGTGATGACATCAGTTCCCTTTTTTCCGCGTCGTCGATACTAATCGGTTTCAAGGGATCTTCTGTTGCTTTGACAGTAACTTTGTTACTATTGTAGGTTTTCTGTATCTTTCCAGTGTCACTGTCTTCTGTCGTGATGTCCTCTAAGAAGACTGGTTTTAAGCCTTGTGGTGAATGCGAAAAAATTATGTCCATCACAGATCCACATGACGAGTGTATATGGTGCCTGAGCTCAGATCACGACGTCCAAGGTTGTGGATCCTGTTTGAAAATGAATCCGAAGGCTCTTCGTGAACGTGAGGCGAAACTTCTGGTTGCCAAATTAAAAGGTAAAGGGGCCAAGAAGAGTTCGAGATCGAGGCGCTCGAAGTCGAGGTCCAGGTCGAGGTCGGCTTCGAAGTCGACTTCGGTACATGCTTCCAGGTCATCGAAGAAAAAACATAAGAAGAGGAAGCATGGATCAAGGCACCATTCGGGAAAGAAGTCTGGTAGACGACATCGTAAGGACATGGTATGTCCCTCTCCGGAGCGCAATCCTGAAGGTGAGGCCTTACCATTGGAGTCGCCGGAGCATTCGCCGGCTCCGGTATCGAATCCTTCTCCGGCCCCATCTCAGTCTCCAGAACATGAGGAGGAAGAGGTTCCTGTTCCTAAGGGCTCGACGACTCCGTTCACCAACCCGAGGAACAAGAGGTGTTGATTCCGGTGCAGCCTCCCCAGGAGCAGCCGGTGGGTTTGTATCCTCCTTTTCCAGGTCCAGGACAGGATCCTTTGAATTTTTTAAACACCATGTATAGTGTTTATGCGAGAGCCATGTACCCCTCTGGAGCACCGGCTGGTCCCATGGGTCCTTTGGTATACAATTTGAGAGTCCCCCAAGCTTATGCTCCGGCGCTTTCATGCTGGCGCCGACCCTGCCTTGGCATTTCTCTGCACCACGAGGTCATCAACGCCGTTTACGGCTTCACCGGCTCTGGACCGACCTCGAGATCTTCCAACTCGAAGTTCGACGCCGGCTCCGCGTTCGACGCCGGCCCCGGCCCCTTCGGAGTCGATTCCGGATCCGACGACGTCGCTTCGGAAGGAGAGGTCGAGGCGTGAAGCCCAGCGCCTTTTGGAGGAGCGGAGTCATAGGGAAGCTGAGTTTGAAGAGGGTGAGCTTCAGGAACCAGAGAATTATTTTGATGATTTAAGAGAGGCAAGTGGTTTTGAACTGTCACCTGATTGGGAGTTAGCCTCGGTGTTGGATGCTTCTTCTAAAGATGTGGCATCCTATCATGTTGTTATTAAAAAGGCAGCGGATTTACTCAATTTGACTTTGTCCACTGCTGAGTATAAATCGAACATTCTGATTGAAGTCCTCCATTCTCCTTCATCTGTTGTTGAGCCTATACTTCCATTTACTGATGCTCTGACTGATCTTATCCTGGAGGTGTGGAGTAGACCACTTACTGCTCCTGTGGTTTCTAAGGCCGTTGCAAGGCGTTATAGAGTGGCTCCTGGTGACCCTGACTTTTTGTCCACTCATCCCTTGCCAGAGAGTTTGGTTGTGCAAGCTGCCTGCTCTGAAATATCTGCAGGTGCTTTTCCCCAGGTACCTGGTGATAAGGATTTCAAAAAGCAGGACCAATCTGCAAAAAAAGTATTTTCATCAGGCAGCATGGCCCTTAAATCTACAAATGCCACTTGCCTCCTGGGTCGTTATATCCATGCTTTGATGGATACTGTTAAGCAATTGTCTCCTAAACTTCCTGAAGAGGACAGAAACATTTTTAATGAGGTGGTTGCTGAAACGCAGGCTGCTGCTCGGCAGGTCATACAGAGCGGTATGGACACAGCGGATTCAGTGGCTAGAGTCATGGGGTCTTCAATTGCCACCAGAAGAGCTGCCTGGCTGAAGACTTCTGAGTTTTCTACGGATGTGCAGGCTGCTTTAATGGATTTGCCTTTTGACGGCTCAGGCCTTTTTGGAAAAAAAGCTGATGCTGCATTGGAGAGGTTCAATGACAGCAGGGCAACAGCCAGGTCTTTGGGATTGCAAATTAGAGGTTCTGTGAGCAGAAGGTACAGGGGCTTCTGAAGATCTTCTTTTCGTCCCTGTAAGCAGACACAGCAGCAGTAGCAGCAGCAAAACCCATTGTATAAATCATATAGGGGCAGACAAAGAGCTTGCCCTTGTGGACGTCAGGCCCCCCCCTCCTCCTCTTCCTCTTCTTCTACCCACCTCCCTCCTACAACAGCAAAGCAGCCCTAGATCCGCCATTCCGGATCATGCTGGTCCTATGGGGGCCGGCTTACCCTTTCGGGAATTTCCCCCAAATTACCCTCCTTGCCAAGGGTTTTGCACGGAGGACCATCTGTTGCTTCTGCAGGGGGAAGTCCTGGCACTGTTAAGAAAGGGTGCAATAGAGATGGTTCTGGAGCAGGAAAGGGGTCAGGGATGCTACTCTCGGTATTTCCTGATTCCCAAGAAGGATGGCAGACTTTGTCCAATCCTGGATATCAGGATCTTGAACCTTTACCTGAAACAGGAGAAGTTCAAGATGCTCACCTTTGCACAGGTTCTTCAGCCGCTGATGGTAAAAGACTGGATGGTGTCAATCGACTTGCAGGATACTTATTTCCATATTCCGATCCTGAAGTGACAAAGGAAGTATCTCCGTTTTATGGTGGGATCGCAACATTACCAGTTTGCGGTCCTTCCGTTTGGTCTTACTACGAGTTTTCACCAAGGTGATGGCTGTGGTGGCAGCACATCTCAGAAGGTCAGGGATACCAGTATTCCCTTATCTGGACGATTGGCTGATCAAAGCGGAATCTCCAGATAAAGTGCTCCATCATTTGCAGGTCACAACTCAGTTGTTGTACAGGTTGGGTTTCTCGATAAATGTGCCCAAATCTCACCTGGTGCCCTCCCAGCGCAACCTGTTCATAGGTGCGGTATTGGATACCACTGTTAGTCGGGCATTCCCTCCACCACAAAGGATTCTCGACATAGAGGAAATTATTCCTTTATTTTACAATGGAGCGGTCGTTCAAGTACTGACGGTCCTACGTCTGCTCGGTCTGATGGTTTCCTGCATTCTGCTGGTCAACCATGCACGCTGGCATATGAGGGCAATCCTGTGGTGCCCCTGCAGGCAGTGGTATCAACACAACGGAGTTCTCAGGGAGTCTGTGAGGATCTCCAGTAAAGCTGCGGCGGATCTGTCTTGGTGGAGCGTGGAGGGCAATCTGTCTCAAAGAAAGCCTTTCCATCTGCCTCCATCGGTTGCCACTGTGATAACGGATGCATCCACTCTAGGGTGGGGGGCTCATCTGGGAGATCTGGAGATCAAGGGTCTTTGGTCTCCAGAGGAAAGGTTGCTTCACATCAACCTTCTGGAGTTACGGGCGATACGTCTAGCACTCAAGGCCTTCCTCCCTTCCCTTCGCGGTCGGTCGGTTCAAGTCCTGACAGACAACAACACCGCGATGTGGTATGTCAACAAGCAGGGAGGAGTAGGTTTGCAGTGTCTCTGCAGAGAGGCTCTGGTCCTGGGTTCAGGACCATCAGATTTGTCTGATGACAAATCATCTGGCCGGAGTTCTGAATGTGCATGCAGATAGTCTCAGTCGGCAGTTCTCGGCCAACCACGAGTGGAGGCTTCATCCAGAGGTAGTTCGTCATATCTTTCGGACGTAGGGAAATCCTCAGGTGGATCTGTTCGCCACTCACGAGAATGCTCACTACCCGTCATTCTGCAGTCTCCAATTTCCGATGCAGGGAGCCTTGGGGGACGCGTTTCAGTTGAGTTGGGGCTCACAACTCCTTTACACGTTTCCCCCATACCCTTGATTCCTCGGGTTCTGAGGAAGATTCGCCAAGACTGGGCCCAAGTCATAATGATCGCCCCGGATTGGCCAAGAAGGGTGTGGTACACAGATATTCCCCACCTCTCTTCATGCCTGCCGCTCCGTCTCCCTCTCAGGGCAGATCTCCTCTCTCAGATGAAGGGGCAGGTTCTACACCCTGACCGCCAGACCTTACACCTTCATGCCTGGAGATTGAACGGGGCAACCTGAATCCGGCCAGGCATGATTCCACCAAATCTATCTATTCTTACGGGTGGTCTAAATTTGTTACTTGGTGTGGGGAGAAGTCCATTGACCCTTTGAAGGCTCAATTGTATGACATACTTCAGTTTGCTCTTTCCTTTGCTCGGCAAGGGTTTGCTGTAGCAACAGTCAAGGGTTATCTTTCGGCCTTGTCGGCATTTCTCTGCCTACCGGATCAGCCATCTTTTTTTAAATCTCCTGTGGTTTTAAAGTTTCTAAAGGGCCTTACAAATAAATTTCCTCCTACTCCCTTTATTGTGCCTCAATGGGACTTGAATCTTGTGCTTACTTTTTTGATGGGTTCTCCTTTCGAACCTTTGCACAAGTGTTCCATGAGACTTTTATCTTTTAAGACGGTCTTCCTGGTTGCAATTACCTCGACAAGGAGGGTAAGTGAGCTTCAAGCTCTTAGTTCAAAGCCCCCATTCTTGACCATTCATGCTGGTTCTTAGGACCAGGTCTACTTTTCTGCCTAAGGTGGTAACTCCCTTCCATCTAGGACAGTCTATTACCCTCCTTACCTTCTATCCTCCCCCTCACCCTTCCAAGGAGGAGAGACTTCACCGCCTGGACCCTAAGATGGCGGTGAGCTTTTATCTTGATAGGACAAAAGACTACTGAGTGGATGACCAGCTCTTTGTTGGGTTTGATGGCTGCAGAAAAGGAAGAGCTGTGCACAAGCGCACACTTTCAAGATGGATTATACTATGCATCAAGATCTGCTACTCTCTAGCGGGTAAGGAGCCTCCAGAAGGTATAAGAGCTCACTCTACTAGAGCAAAGTCATCAACATCTGCTTTGTCTAGGGGTGTTCTTGTAGAGGATATTTGTAGAGCGGCAAATTGGGTCTCCCTCCACACTTTTGCGAAGCATTACTGCTTGGATACTGAAGTGAGGAGGGACGGCCACTTTGCGCGCTCAGTCTTTCAGGACTTTCTGGTATAAAAGAGTGGACACCCTCCTCCAGGACTGGGGACTGCTGTGGGAATCTATTCACAAGGTGAGGAATCCACTGGCAGATGTATCCATCAGGAGAACAAGTTACTTACCTTCGGTAACACTTTTTCTGGTGGATACAGTATCTGCCTGACGATTCCTCACATGCCCACCCGCCTCCCCGTTGTCCACTCTTCTATTCCTGAGATAATGGCAATGTTTTAATGTTTACATGTTATCTTCAAAGGAAATGTGTTTTTGTAAATGATTTGCTATGTTGTATTCACACTATGTGTGTTACCTTGACTATTTTGTACTGTGTACACTGTGTATATATCTACTCTTGTCGGTCCGTCCATGTGCCTCGAAGGCACAGAAAAAAGGGCGGAACTGATGTCATCACGCCGGCATTGGCCTATTATGGAGTCCTGTAACGTCGTCCACGCCGGCGAGCTACAAAATAATTTTCCGAACGTTGCTGACGCAGGGGGATATTCACAAGGTGAGGAATCCACAGGCAGATACTGTATCCACCAGAAAAAGGGTTACCGAAGGTAAGTAACTTGTTCGTTTCAGCCTCTATCCTGGATTTTGGACTGACTCTGAGGCTGTTAGGCCTCATGGTCTCCTGCTTCCTGCTAGTTACACATGCACATTGGCACATGCAGGCTCTACAGTGGGACAGCATCAGGAAAACATGGTCCAGATCTTGGTGGGAACTGCAAAAGACCTGAATTGTGGCTGACAAACCACTGTTCGGTCAGCTACAGACCCCTCTCCCTTCCCCAGCCACAGTTAAGTGTAGTGACAAATTTATCACTTGTGGAGTGGGGGGCATCTAGAGAGGGGGAGATCAGAGGACTCTGGTCTCCCTCAGAGTCTGGGCTCCACATCAACCTGTTGGATCTTCAGGCAATCTGATTGGCATTGAAGTTCTTTCTTTCCTCGATCAAGGGAACTCTTGTGCAGGTGTTAACGGACAAGATCACCGCCATCTGGTATTGAAACAAACAGGGTGGGGTTGGGTTGTGGAAGTTTTGTCAAGAGGCCCTGCATCTTTGGACATTGCTGGAACGTCGGGCAATTCCCTGGTGGTTCCATATCTGGTGGGCTCCCTGCACTCCAGGGCGGACAAACTCTGCGATCGATCCCTGGAAGATTAATGGCCTCTCCACCCAGAGGTGGTGCAGGGTCTCTTTTAAGAATAGGGAGAACTTTGGTTAGGTCTGTTGGCCACCACAGAAAATGCACAATGTCAGCACTTCTTTGCACTGGAGTTCTCGCACAGATACACTTTTCTTGAGTGGAGTTCCAGTCTCCTGCACATCTTTCTGCCAATACCAATCTTGTCCAGGATTCTTGAGAAGATCAGATGCGACTGGGCCCAAGTCATTCTTCTTGTTCCGGATTGGGCACAGAGAGTCTGCTATCCCAGGCTGTTGAGAATGAGCATTGGGCCTCCGGTCAGGCTGCCTCTTCAGCACCAGCACCAGCGGAGGGTCCTGAACCCAAACCTGTACACACCCTCCTCCTTTATGCATGGAGATTGAGCGTCAACAGTTGACTGTTTTCGACCTTCTTCGTGAAGTCTGTGATGTTCTGGAAGCCAGGCGTCCTTCCACAGAGACGGTACATGCCTGCGTGAATTATCCTTTCAGCCCTCTGCAGGCTCAGGCTGCCATGGTCACGGACCCCTCCTCACTGGGCTGGGTACGCATCTGGATGCCAGACAGCACTGCCTTTGGTTTATTTTAGGAACAGAAAAACTGATTTGCATATGGCTGGGTACAAACTGGGGTGGCATTTTAAGCAAAAGAACGAAGGATTTAACCCAGATCTCTTGATTGGGGATGAATGTTTGATTTTTGTAGCATTCCGTCTGTCATCTGTTATCGCTGCATTTTGGTTTATTTTGGAGCGGGATAATTATACGGAAGTTAAACAGGTTAGCTTTTCCATGTTGAAATAGTACATTCGATATCTTTAGTCAGAATTTGCTCGTCTTTTCTAACAGCATTTACATTCTGTGACTTGTAGTTTTGAGTTTCCAATTTTAGGCATGGGCATGCAAGTAAACAGATGGCAGTGTCGCAGAGTGCTCTTGGCACAAGGACTGGTGAAGCTGTCACACGTTTTATGTGAAGCGAAGGACCAAACTCTTAAAAGGGCTGCGCCCTCACTCACCCCCCTTGTTGGCCCGGGCCCCTTATAGATCTGGAGATGAACTTGGGGTGAACCCTGCCTGCCACTTTTACGGAAACTTCTGGAATTGTGGCCAAGTTTGTCCCAGCCCAGTCCGCTCATTAACCTCGAAAGCTTTTCTTTGGCTTCCCCTGTCTTGATTCTGATTATGAGCCAGGTGCTTGGTGTTACTATTGCCTGGATCCCTAATGTGGCCTGGCTTCCTGCAGAGTGCCTCAGTCCAAAGCCCGGTCCTCGGCAACAGTGGCTGAAGTGAATGAATGCATTGATGTATTTATTGAAGTTATAGGCACTATCGCCAAAGAGCTGTAAAATAGGAAAGTATACCTATTGACTAGAGCAGGATATGGTAGGAGTAAAATAATGTGCAAAAGCAGAAACGAGTAACACATCTATACCTTTAGACTGCTTAAATTGAACCGGTGGGTGCAGTTGGGGCCCACCCGCACTTTTTTCGATGCCTGGGATTTATCGGGGAAAGGAAGAAAAAGGACCAGAAAGACGAAAAACAGTGTCAAAAGGAGAATGCAGGGATTACAAGGCACTTAAAAGTGTGTTTCATAGCAGCAGGCAGAGTATTAGTGGATGAAGGAGGCATGAGGTGAAATAAAGACTTGATAGCCTTGGTATTTCGGCAACCGCCTAAATTTGGCTGTGTCGCTGTAGGACTTCTCAGAAAAATTTGAGCCCTGGCACTTCTTATTTCAAAAATTAAAAATTGCCAAACAAAACACACATAACATAAAACGAAAGAGGCTTCAGGGAGTAGGGTTGGACTGCCTATTATCCATGCTCAGCTTTTAGCATGGACAAGCTGTACCCACACTCAAGGTGCCAACCTTCAGAGGGTTGCACAGAGCTGATATACAGCTTTGACACTGCGGTCTGCAGGATGTTACCACGCATAACTTTACCTAGCAGGTTAGTACCACTCAGGCCTTTTTTGGTACTTTAGCAGGCATATGAGTATTTTTGGTAAATTGGACAGGTATGCCATTTAAAACAAGCATTTACAATGCAATGGTTTCGCCTTTGGAAAAGTTAGAGCTAAGCTATTGGCATTGTAAATGACAAAATGTGTATTTATGTGTTGGTTTTGTCATTTACATTGCCATTAGCTTAATCTCTCGCAATGTGAGACCTATTGTACCCTACGGACGAGCTCAGCAGACAGCAATTACTACCACACACACACACCCAGAGCCAGCCACACACACACACACCCAGAGCCACACACACACACACACACACCCAGAGCCACACACACACACACACACCCAGAGCCACACACACACACACAGAGCCACACACACACCCAGAGCCACACACACACCCAGAGCCCCCCCAACACACACACACACAGAGCCCCCCCCCCACACACACACAGAGCCCCACACACACCCAGAGGCCCCCCCACACACACACCCAGAGCCCCCCCCCCACACACACACCCAGAGGCCCACACACACACCCAGAGCCCCACACACACACACACCCAGAGCCCCCCACACACACACCCAAAGCCCCAAGCAAACACCCAGAGCCCCCCACACACACACACCAAGACCCCCCCCCACACACACACAGAGCCCCCCCGCACACACTCAGAGCCCCCCCACACACACACACACCCAGAGCCCCACACACACACACACACACGCGGAACCCCCTCCACACACACACACCCAGAGCCCCCCCCACACACACACACCCAGAGCCCCCCCCACACACACACACACACCCACCCAGAGCCACACACACTCAGGAGAGCAAGCACAGCGAGGGGGCAGGGAAGCAAGCACAGCGAGGGGGCAGGGAAGCAAGCACAGCCAGGGGGCAGAGGAGCAAGCACAGCCAGGGGGCAGGGAAGCAAGCACAGCCAGGGGGCAGGGAAGCAAGCACAGCCAGGAGGCAGGGAAGCAAGCACAGCCAGGGGGCACCAGGGGGCAGGGAAGCAAGCACAGCCAGGGTATTGTAAGTCCTTCGTGCTCAGGAGATGGTCAAGTGGATTACAAAAGGACGCCCATCATTGCCCCATGTATGGGAACGAGCACAATAGTCATGTACTTACATATCTGAAAGAGACACGTTAGTGATAGATTCCTTACCTTAGAATATCCCCAGGCGTCAGACTGGATCCGGAAACTTTTGCTTAGCAGTACCCTTGCGCGTCGGTAGGCGTCGTCTGCGGCTCCGCGTCCGTCGTGGGCGCCATGATGACGTCGTCGGAGTACTTAGACGCCGCCTCCGCGTGCTGACGTCAGTTCCTCTTTTTTCCGCGCCAGCCAGTGCAGATCTGGAAAAAGCAGTAACCCAGTCAATTTTTGAATACCTTTTTGAGATCATTTTTGATCCTTCTATAAGTCTTGCGACTCCGATCGGTGCCGTAGGGATGCCTGGTTTCAAGCATTGTGACGATTGCGACCGCACCATGTCGGTCACGGATCCTCACAGCCTGTGCCTAACTTGTCTAGGCGTCGACCACGACGACGAGTCCTGTCCCGACTGTCGGGCCCTCTCGAGGAAAGCCAGGCGGGAGCGGTCCAGCAGGTGGCTCGAACTCCGGCAGTCGGCCGCGCGCCGAGTGAGATCCCGGTCCCGGTCCCACGGGAGGTCGAGGGACAGGTCGCGGGGACGGAGCCGTCACAGCTCCGGGAGTCTGCACCACTCCTCCGGGTCCAAGTCGTCAGGTAAGAAGCACAAGAAGTCAAAGAGACACCATCGCTCTTCTGACTCCCCCCGACGCTCGCGCGATGCGGCCGGGGGTTCGAGTGACACCGCCCACGCGGCTCCTTCGGAGTCGCGGGCGTCTCGTTCCGCCCCACACCCTCCGGTCCCTGCGCAGGACGCGACGCCGGAGGAGATTGAGCACTTCCTCATGGCCATGAGGTCCCTTTCTCCTCAGACGGGCTCCGCAGCGCCTTCGGGCCCAGCAGACCCGTCTAGGGGACCTAGCGGGTCGGGGGCTTCGGCCCCGCGCCGCAGGGCCCCACGATCCCGACACCGCTGGTGCCTTCGGGCCCGGCGCCACAGGGAACAGCGGCTCCGGCGCCGCCGGCGCCTTCGGGCCCGGCGCCGCGAGACGCCGCTGGGCCTTCCTCGGGCTCTGGATCGTCACCGGTGGACCTTACGACCCCCCCGGCGTCGGTCCGTCAGGTGTCACCTCCGGCGCCGTCCTCGGGCGGCGCCGCCCCCGATACCTCCTTTGGTTCGGTTCCGACGTCGGAGCGGCGCCGCTGGGCGCCACTCTCGACGCCGCTTGGAGATTTCCACTTCTATGAACCGACCTCATTCAATTACAACCCTGAGCCTCAGGAGATGGGTGAAGAGGAGGATTGGGAGGGGTCTGAGGACCCTCTGACCAAGGAGTGTCAGTCTCATGAGGACTGGGCAGGAGACCTTGGGGAGGCCAGTGGCCTGGACACCTCTCCGGACACTGGGTTTGTCTCTCCTCCTACCGTGGCTTCGGAGGAGGGGGCTACCTATGGTGTGGTGTTGACGAGGGCTGCCAAGGCCTTGGGCCTTGAGCTCCCCGTCGCGGCCGTGAGGACTAACCTCCTCACAGAGGTCCTTAAACTGCAGTCATGCTCGGCTGAGCCTCTGCTGCCCTTTAATGAGGCCTTGACCGACGTTCTTTTGGGCACTTGGTCCAGGCCCGCTACGGGTTCGCCCGTAGATAGGAACGTGGCCAGACGCCACCGCCCGGCTCCGGGCGACCCATGTTTCCTGTCCTCCCACCCCACCCCCGAGAGTCTGGTCATCCAGGCCTCTAATTCCCAGACCGCATTCCCGACGGCTCCGCCGGACAGGGAATCCAAGAGGTATGAGAATTATGGTAAAAAGATATTCTCCTCCCTTAGTTTGGGACTGCGGTCTTCCAACACCGCATGCTTCTTGGGCCGCTACACCCACTCTCTGTGGGAGACGGTGGCGGAGGTGCTGCCAGAGTGCCCGTTGGAGGTACGGGCCAAACTCGGCCAAGCCCTTGTGGAGGGCCGGGATGCAGCCAAATATCCGATCAGGTGTGGGCTGGATACCACTGACTCGCTAGGCAGAGCGATGGCTACGACAGTGGCGGTGAGACGCCACGCCTGGCTGAGATCCGCCAATTTTTCGGCAGATGTCCAGAACACTCTGATGGACATGCCGTTCGATGGCCGTTGCCTCTTTGGCGACAAGGCAGACCACGCGCTTGAGCGCTTTAAGGACTCCAGGGCTACGGCCAAGTCCTTGGGCCTCTCGGCCCCGCGCCAGCAAACGGGTGCCTTTCGCTCCTTTCGTGGGCAAGGAAGGGGTGTCCCCACACGTGCCGCCAGCCACTCGCTGCAGACTAACATCCAGCGCGGCGGCCGTGGAGGCGGTCGGGGAAACAGGCGAGGTCAGTCCACACCTTCCCCCGCAGCATCCGCCTCTAAACCCTCCTAGTCCGTGCTTTTTTGCCCATGTGACGCCAGTGGGAGGCAGGGTTCGCCATCACCACTCACACTGGCGCACTGTCACTTCGGACAGGTGGGTGCTGCAGATCGTCCGGAGGGGCTACTCCCCCCCCCCCCCGTGCCTCCCTTCGAGACGACTCCTCAAGCCATGCCGCCGCAACACCACCGCGTATCGGGGGATCACTTGCGGCTCCTGCAGGAGGAAGTTTCGGCCCTCTTGTCCAAGGGGGCCATCGAGCGCGTTCCTGGGCCAGAAGTAGGACGTGGTTGCTACTACCACTACTTTCTGGTACCCAAGAAGGGCAAAGGGGGCCTACGCCCTATCTTGGATCTGAGGAACGTCAACGGCTCCGTCCGGAAGGAGAAGTTCAAAATGCTGACTCTGGCTCAGGTCTTAGCTGCCCTAGACCCAGGAGACTGGATGGTAGCGTTGGACTTGCAGGACGCTTATTTTCACATCCCCGTCCTGCCGGCCCACCGGCGTTACCTGCGGTTCACGGTAGGCCACAAGCACTTTCAGTTTACCGTGCTCCCCTTCGGCCTTACCAGCGCCCCACGGGTGTTCACGAAGGTGATGGCGGTGGTCGCAGCTCATCTGCGCAGGTTGGGGGTCTCAGTCTTCCCCTACCTCGACCACTGGTTGTTGAAGGCGGGCTCGCCCCAGACAGTCGTCAGCCACCTCCAGACTACGGCGGATCTCCTGCACCAGCTGGGGTTCTCCATCAATGTGCCGAAGTCACACCTGTGTCCCTCTCAGAAGCTCCATTTCATTGGAGCGGTTCTCGACTCAGTGCAGTTTCGGGTTTACCCGCCCGAACAGCGGGTTCGGGATATACAGGCTCTGATTCCAATCTTACGGCCTTTATCCTGAGTTTCGGTCAGGTTGACGTTGCGGCTTCTGGGGCTGATGGCCTCCTGCATCCTTCTGGTGCATCACGCACGGTGGCGGATGCGGGCTCTGCAGTGGACCTGAAGTTTCAGTGGGCCCAACATCAGGGCAACCTGTCCGACCATGTCCTGATCTCGGATGGCACTGCGAGACAGCTGCAGTGGTGGCTCACGGACCGTGATTGGGTCAACGGCAGATCCCTCTCCCTTCCCCAACCGGAGAACGTAGTTGTGATGTACGCATCCCTCCAGGGCTGGGGAGGCCACACGGGAGAGGCGGAGATCGGAGGCCTCTGGTCTCCGGCGGAGTCCCGGCTCCATATCAACCTTTTGGAGCTGCGGGCGATTCGTCTGGCACTGAAGGCATTCCTCCCGTCTGTACGAGGGAGTGTGGTGCAGGTGTTCACGGACAACACCACCGCCATGTGGTACTGCAACAAACAGGGCGGGGTGGGGTCGTGGACCCTCTGCCAGGAGGCTCTGCGCCTCTGGCAATGGCTGGAACATCAGGGCGTGACTCTGATGGTTCAACACCTGGCAGGTTCTCTGAACGCCAGGACGGAGGAACTCAGCCGCAGGGGCATGATGGATCACGAATGGCGTCTGAACTCGGACGTGGCACAAGGTCTCTTTCAGCAGTGGGGAGAGCCTTGGTTAGATCTATTCACCACCGAAGAGAACGAGCAATGTCATCAGTTCTGCGCGTTGGAATTTCGAAGGCGGCACTCGCTTGGAGACGCTTTTCGTCGCGAGTGGAGTTGCGGTCTATTGTACGCCTTTCCGCCTATACCACTTCTGCCCAGAGTGCTGAAGAAGATCAAGCGCGACCGGGCACAAGTCATCCTTGTGGCTCCGGACTGGGCACGAAGGTACTGGTATCCCGAGCTACTCAGTATGTCAGTCGATCCCCCGGTTCGTCTGCCTCTTCAGGAGGAACTTCTGTTGCAGCAGCTGGGGATGGTCCTCGACCCGAACCTGTCCAGTCTTCACCTCCATGCTTGGAGATTGAGCGGCGACAGTTGAGGCCATTTGACTTGCCTCCTGAAGTCTGTAACATCATTCTGGCAGCCAGGCGTCCCACAACAAAGTTGGTATACGCCAGCAGGTGGAATAGATTTGTGGCATGGTGCACAGCAAAGGCTGTGGATCCCCTTAATGCCCCTCTTTCTGAGGTTCTCCTCTTTCTTCTCTCTCTTGCCCAGCAGGGCTCTGCTCTGGGCACAGTCAAGGGCTATCTCTCAGCTCTTTCAGCCTTTCTGAGACTGCCTGATCAACCTTCTTTGTTCAAGTCCCCTATCGTTAATCTATTCCTGAAGGGCATCACTCATACGTTCCCTCCTGTTCCCTTCGTGATGCCTCAGTGGGACTTGAACCTGGTTCTTACGTTTCTGATATGCGCTCCCTTTGAGCCACTTCACAACTGTCCTCTTCGCCTTCTCTCTTTGAAGACTGCCTTCCTGGTAGCCATCACCTCTGCCAGGAGAGTGGGTGAGCTCCAGGCTCTATCTTGTAAGCCTCCTTTCCTTTCAGTCCATCCGGATAAGGTTGTGTTACGAACGAGGCCCTCCTTCCTACCTAAGGTAGTCACGGCCTTCCACATTGGGCAATCCATCACCTTGCCCACCTTCTTTCCGCCTCCGCACCCCTCGAGAGAGGAAGAGAGGCTCCACCGTCTGGACCCAAAACGTGCGCTCTCATTTTATTTGAATCGCACACAACAGTTCCGGGTGGATGATCAACTCTTTGTCGGATACGCAGGCGCTAAGAAAGGGAAAGCGGTGCACAAGCGGACCATACCCCGGTGCATCCAGGCGTGTTACTCCTTGGCTAAGAAGGAACCCCCTGTTGGGCTGAGGGCTCATTCCACTCGAGCCACAGCAACTACAACTGCCTTAGGCCGAGGTGTGCCCTTGCAGGACATTTGCCAGGCGGCTACGTGGGCCTCGCTGCACACGTTTGCGCGACATTATTGCCTGGACAGTCAAGTCCGGAGGGATGGCTACTTTGGCCGTTCCGTCCTCCAGGACTTTCTGGTGTGATTATTGGTTCGCAGACCCACCAACACGGGGTTGGTATTGCTGGGGTATCTATTCTAAGGTAAGGAATCTATCACTAACGTGTCTCTTTCAGATGCACAAGTTACTACTTGTGTAACGATATATCTGTAAGAGACATTAGTTAGTGGTAGATTCCTTACCGACTCACCCATCCTCCCCTTTCTGCGAACCGATATCTAGGGTTAAGGTCATCCCCTTTCAGGGCCCTAGTTTCATGGCACCAGTGTTGGTTTTTGGCATGGCTCTGCGCTTCTGGCGCGGAAAAGCTGTGTCTAAGAACTGACGTCAGCACGCGGAGGCGGCGTCTAAGTACTCCGACGACGTCATCACGGCGCCCACGACGCCGGACGCGGAGCCGCAGACGACGCCTACCGACGCGCAAGGGTACTTCTACGCAAAAGTTTCCGGATCTAGTCTGACGCCTGGGGATATTCTAAGGTAAGGAATCTATCACTAACTAATGTCTCTTACAGATATATTGTTGCACAAGTAGTAACTTGTGCTTCACCCTACAGAGACCCAACTAGTTCAGAACGAGGACGCCTCCAGGTGTGCGACACCTTCCCTTGGGTACTCAACACCCCAGTCACCCCCTTGGTCGTGCACCACATTCAACCCCCTATGCCACCAAGGTGTTTACTAAACCCTTGCTCCCGTCTCTGAATTCATGAGCTTGATGCCTTTAATCCGGTTCGGATTAGAGAAATAAATGACTGGTTATAGCCATTACTTGCCCATAGGCTGGCTACCAATGCACAGCGTGGTCCTTTATTTGAGTTGACCTTTTGGTTCCCTCTTCTACTAAACTGGTCAGTTGTGGGGCAGGAATGCCAGTTCTTTACACATAGCACATGTCTATGCAACCAATTTAAGTTGTCCGATTGCCATGACAGCCCACCATATATATGTCCCGTCCATGCCACACACTAACAAAAGATTGTAGGGACTGGGCTAGCAGTAATATTTAAGAAGCAGTTTGGGCTAAGGAAGTGATAGTCCAAGCACAGGTTGGGGCGATTGCGACCCTCATGACCCTTACATGGGGCCCCCCTGGTGAACAGCAGCGAGGTGCTGTTTAGTTACTGAGCACTAATATTCAGGGGGGGAAAAGATTAAATTAAAAAGGGTAAGCATTTATTAACCTGCAAATATATGCATGCCCGTTTAACATTTTTTAGACAGCCTTACACAATCCCCGACTCACCCAGACCTCCTACCGCCCCCCTGCTGGCATCAGTGCGGCCCTCGGTCTCACCAGACCATACTTTGTGACCTCTGGGCGAATGTTTGCGAGTGCCCTTCTGTTAAAGGGGTAAAAGTGCGAGCCAGATTACTTTGATTTATTGCACGTTGTCTAAAGCGAATTAGCCATTTTCACATGTAGGGTTAAACTATGTGCATAATGAAGGCACATTCCTGCTCAAGTTGTTTCTTCAGTGACTTCTCTATAAGGAGGTGTTGTTGACAATGTAACTTACAGAGTTCGACCTATGAGGTGCTGAAGTTGCTCTCGTGCAGATAGCACACCCTTGAAACATACGGGCTGCACAAAAGAACGCCCCCTCCCTTGCAGTGGGACTTTTTATTCTGACATGTCCTAAAACGACATAAGTACAACTCGCGTTTACCCGTATGATTTGTGGACACTAAAAGTTGCAATTTCAAGCTGATTCTCTGATTTGACGTCACTTTGGTCTGAACACCAGAGCTCTCTTCACACACTTAATTGTCGCCCTCGCCTTCATACCGCTATACGATCAGTTTGATGTACATTCATAAACTAGATTAAACACAAGAGTCAGTTTAGACAAAAAAAACGGCCATCTTGTAGAAGGTGGTGCCAGGAAGCTGAACCAGCCTTCTAGGTGGATGCAAGCCGGGTTAGGGCAGAAGCTGCATTCACAGCTCAAAGCGGCGTTGATGGGATACTAGAGAAGTGAGCCCCGCTGGGTACCCCTGAAACCTGCACCAGGTCCAAAGACGCGGTCTGGCAGCTAATCAGCTTCTGGCTGCTTACAGGATGCGAGAGAAGTTTGCCAGAAGGGACGCCATTTTTAGGGCACCAGCCAGGGTGGCTTGTAGGAGGGACGAGACACCAACATTTGGTTATTAGAGAGGGGGGTGGGAGAGAAGACCCATGTAGCCAAAAAAGACGCTCGTGCGAAACAAAGCAGCCCAGAGCCCATAGACAGAGTGCGGCTGTCACAGCAAGACCCGAACCTCCTGTGCAGCGTCACAGATGCATTGCTCAAACAAGGACACCTACGTTTGGGACAGCTGAGGGTAAGTAGGTGGCAATGGCAGTCCCCAGCACATTTCATCTGCAAGGTGAATAATACCAGGAACACACTAGGTGACAGATACAACAACAAATAATAACCACCCCTTGTTGAAACCGCTCAGGCAAGCACCGCCACCCGCATCTCCGCTCCCTTTTCTTAGTTACAAATACTCCTGCCCCCCCCACAACCCCCTCCCACCCCCACCCCCTCCCCCTACGCAAGCCAACTTCCTCCGCTGCACCCCACGGCAGAACTTGCATAGTAAGTACAGCAATAATCAAATACCATCACAGGGGAAGGAACAAACATGCGACTGCCAGCCAATGGAATCTATGAACCTCACCAAGAAATGCCGCAACACCAGAGCTACATTCCTAGCAGTGAGGGAATGCCAGCCTAGGGGCCATGACTGAGCCAAGGGCGTGGGCCTGAAGTGGGCGAGCACTCCCCATGCCCCTGCAGCCTTCAACTGGGTTAGAAACGGAAGAAGTTTGTTCTACACTTCAACAACCCACATAGCGCACATGAAGTGTTGGGCGCGCCTCATAGTTAGTATCATTGTCTTTAGAGTAGGTGAGATCCCTTCATGTTTCTGTCAGTCCACCCAGCATGTGGGCAGACGGATCCTTTGCTGGAGCATCCACAGAGCTGATACAGCAACAAATGCATAAAGACACCCCACCCAGGGAGGGGGACACGAGTCCGCCCAAGTACAGGTTGCTGCAGCCTCTCTGCACCCTACAGCAGCTTCCACCCGCAGCGCCCCAGGCCACACTGTGCGCTCAGCTGAATGGGGACTTTAGGTTTAGTGCTGTCAGATCAGAACAAGCACACACAAAATTGCATTCACATACACAGCCACGCACGAACATAAAGTCAAACACACAGAGACAAAAACGTACACAAAGAGATCCCGACACACAAAAACAGAAACAAAACGCATGCGCACAGACCAGACAGAAAAGCAAACAAAGAAAGGGCACAACAAACAGACTCACTAGCAGGCAGGCATGGGGCAACATAAAAGTACAGGGAAAGCTACAGACAGATAAACACACAAAAAACAAACAGCTATGCACTCACAATACACAAACACCGAAACACACAGGCAGACACCCACGAAGTAACAAACGTACCAAGAGAGATACAGACAGACAGATATGCACTCACAAAACACAGACACACACAGGCAGGCGGGATAACAGAAACGTACAGTGAGAGATACAGATACATACCTCCCGCCACTCCGGCCCAGAGGCCCGCACAGCCGCCGGAGGAGCTGCATGACCACCCTTCCCCTCCGGCGGACACCAGCCCAAATACGGCCGTGGGGTGCCGGTAGGAGAGGGGGGGGTGGGAGGGGGGTGCAGACTCACCGCTGCGTAGGATTCAAGACAGGGTCACAGACACTCAGCAGAACATTACACACCTCAGCAGTAACAGACACTCACCTGCTCTTCCTGGAGCAGCAGAGGGAGCTTGACTAGGCACAGATGCTCCGGTAAATTCCAGTGCGTGGAGGGAGTTCAGTTGACTGCATCAGTCTGTCCGCGCTTCACTCGCCTGCCCTACCCCGGCTGCTCTTGGCTCCAGCAGGAGTGTTGACCGTTGCGGATCGCCGTCTGCCCCCTCTCTCTGCCTGGTGAGCTTCACTGGGGGGTTACCGGCCGCCAACTTTTCCTCCGTGCTGGGGAGATTTAGTACGAGGTCAGCCTCCCACACAGATGACATGAGACTGGGTACATCAACGAGACACGCAAAGACGTAAAAAAACAAAGAGCCACGGACAGTGGGAGGGGGGGGGGGGAACCGGCACAGACGACATGAGACGGGGTACAGCAACGAGACACGCAAACACGTAAAAAAAACAAAGAGACGACATGAGACGGGGTAAGCGTACAAAGGGAAAAGAAAATTACAAACAAAATGCTGCTTACCTGATCTCAAATATAAACTCCTTCCTGGCAACTTCAATTTCGCAGCCCACTTCTGGAGAATACTTTTGGTAACTGACCAAAACAAAGCGGCAAAAAAAATAGGAACCGCCCACCACCGCAATGACGTTGTCAAAGGGGCAGGATGAGAAAAAATCGTCGCAACGCCCACCAATCGCCTCGGTAAATGACGGACATATCTCTCTTCCAATGGCTAGCCTCCATTTATGGAGCTAGCCAATGGAAGAGAGAGGCAGAACTAAGGCCACACTGTTCTAACATAAGATTTTGCCTGCACGAAACGCTGCTTGCGCAGCTGTTCGCCAGGCGAAACCTAAAAAGGAGAGTTAATGGTTATTGGAAGGGTTTTATAGGAGGATTTTAGGGTTCAGGGATGGGCAAAGGTACCAAGTAGTAAGGGTCTCATATGGGGATTTAGGGTTCAGTGCTGGGTAAGGCTATATGTTAATAGGTTTTTAGAGTTCAGGGATGGGAAAGAGAATGAAGTAGTTAGGGTTTTAAAGGGTTTTTCAGGGTTCAAGAATGGGTAAGGGTGTGGGGAAGTAAGGGTTTTTCAATATTTAGGAATGGATAAGCATAAGGGGTAGTACAGGGTATATACATTATGTAAGATTATCCAAAGAGGGGGAAATTTGATATACACATATATTAGTCAATGCCACTGCAATTGTGTGGTAAAGCCCTTTGTTGTATTATAACGTGTTGGAAAGGTCAACGTAATGTAATGCCCAAGGGTTAACACCATGTGGGATATTCACTGATATTCCACAGCGCTATCTACATTAAGGCCATGAAACAATAGCGTCCCTCTCACTTTGCTCCAGTGTTTACATTTAAATTGCTTTTAATCATTGTTGTACGTGCCAGAGGTGCCATTTTTAACACTTCAGTAACCCTCTCCCTTTTCCAATCTTCCTTTCACCCCGACCGCCATGCATGTTACTCCTTACGCCCATCAACAGTTTGGCACCAGCGCAATGGATTTGAGCTCTAGGGGATTCAAGTTATTTAGGGAGAAAGTGAGAAGTTTGTTTGCAGGTGTCAGACACTGCCCTGATGCAGGCAGGGGCAGATGTGTCAATGCTAAAGGGGCTCCCTGCTGCCTTGTTGTATTCACCAGATGCAAGGCCGGCAAATCTCTTTCCGCCTATGGGAGATCACCTCTGATGTTAACAGAGTTGAAGATTGAACAGATAATGACAAGGACATGTTCCTGGAGAATGGCAAGAAAAGCAGTGGTCAAAAAATGAGAAAATAAGGATAGAAATGGCAATCCTTAGTAGCTTGAAAGTAGCGGATTTACGTAGATTGCACAGTTAACAAGAGGAGGTAGCAGCAGAGGAGGTAGTTTGAGAGAAGGAAAGAAAGGAACCACAGAGTATCCCAAGAGGGGAAAATGTGATGAGGAGGGTAAGGACAGGGATAAATGTTTTTAGAAGGATTAAAGGATTAAAGCAGATAGGCATTGGCGGCACTGCCCTCAGCTGGATCGAGTCCTTCCTCTCATCCAGAAGTCAAAGGGTATTGTTGCGTCCCTTTAAGTCAGAGAAAAAACCGCTGTCATGTGGGGTGCCGCAGGGCTCCGCCCTCAGCCCCCTGTTCTTCAACGTCTATCTTACCCCCTTGGCTGACGTTGTGGAGTCCTGCGGAGTCAGGGTGGTCTCTTACGCTGACGACACACAGCTGGTGTTCTCCTTCAGGGACCACTCGGACTCCGCATTCATCAATTTTCACCAATGCCTCAATAACATCAGTGTCTGGATGACCGCGAACCACCTCAGATTGAATGCAGATAAAACGGAGGTTCTGTTTTTCAATCAGAAAACCTCCATCCCCTCCTCTTGGTGGTGGCCCACGGCGCTTGATCCTGCCCCGTCCCCCGTTCACTCGGCGCGGAATCTTGGTTTCCAATTTGATGACTCCCTGTCATGCAAAACCCAGGTGAATAAAGTCACCTCCGCCTGCTTTATGAAACTACGCATGATCAGAAAAATCCTTCCCTATCTCCCCCTGGATTCCCGCCGTACAGTCACCCAAGCCCTCATCACGTCCCACTTGGACTATGCCAATAGTCTCTATGCTGGGGCCCCCCAGTACCTGATAGGCCGGCTGCAGATTGTCCAGAATGCTGCAGCCAGACTGATCGGTAATATCCCGTACCGCCAATCTGTTTCTGCCTACCGGAGGGAACTCCACTGGCTTCCAGTGGCTAGCCGCATTCAGTTTAAGGTCCTCACCCTTACCTATCGAGCCGTCAACGGCTGCGGACCTACCTATTTGAAAAAACGGGTCTCGATATCCCGCTCCACCAGATCCCTGAGATCTAATGACCTCCGCCTCCTGATCTCGCCCCGTTTTAGACTATCTAGAACTGGTGGCAGAGGGTTCAGCGTCATTGCTGCCAGACTGTGGAACTCCCTTCCAATTGAGCTGAGATTCTGTCCCTCTGAATCCATCTTCCGAGCCAAACTTAAAACCTGGCTCTTCTCCGGACTTTAGTCTCTCCACTGTTCCTTCTGCTTCACTCCCCCTCTCCCTTGGTAAACTCTGGATTTTAGCGCCGGGACACCCCTTCGGGGGTAGCTGCGCGCTTTACAAACTACATAAAATAAATAAAAATAAATAAATAAAGTGGAGGAAGTAAAAACACATCCAGGACTGAATTGAGGAAACCCACCTTGAGACAGTGGTATTGAGAGAGGAGTCAAAAAAGGAGAGGAAAAGGGAACAACCTGAAATCTTCTGTGTGAAAGAGGCAAGAATTACCAAAGTAAGAGATCAGAGAAACCAGGGCAATGCTTTTGGCACTGTAGAGAAGGGAGCAGAGGACAGCAGCTTGAAGAACACCTGTAGCTCAACGGGAGAGACACCAAACTGCTGTGACCAGCAAAGTTTTGTTCATTGAGGTAAGAAGAGACCCATTGAAGTACGGACCCAGGGATGCCCTGAAACAAGAGCAGGCAGATTAGGAGAAGACTGTTTGATGGTATCAAAAGTCGTAGAAAGACTGAAGAGGGTGAAAACAGGAAACATTACTGTGCAAAACAGTAGTTGGTGTAAGTGATTAAGAGGGGAGCAGTTTTAGTGGACTATGCAACAGGAAATCTCAAATAAAGAAGGCAAGAAGGAGAGTAACCAAAATAGGAGGACAGCTTTTTACTGAAAACATGTTTGGAAAGAAAAGCAAGAAGAGACTTAGCTGCTAGTTCAAAGAGTTCAAATGAGAAGTGAAGAGAGGACTTTTTTAAGAATGGGGTGGATTGTTGTATGCTTATATGGCCAGAGAAAGTTGCCATGGATATAAAAATGTTGAAGTAAGAGACTGGAAAGGGTAGATGAAAAGGCTGTATTGGAGAAATTAGTGATATAGTATAGTGGGTTAGAGGGAGTCATAGGATCAGGTTTGGCCAAGCACGAGTGAGTCATATACAGTGGGAAAGAGTTTAGGAATAGAGCTGTGGGAGATGAGGGTGGAAGGAATTAAAGGAGTTGGGATTGTAAATTTTGGAAGTGTCATAGTCAGATATGGCCAGGGTGGAGGAAGAAGATAGGTCACTAGTGGGAGTTGAAATAAAGTGTTCTGATGGGTACTACTAACCTCGGATTCCTCACCTTATATTCCCGAGGTACCAGATAGGACCTGGAAGCTCTTCATATGTCAGTCCTGTCTTTCCGTACCCACAGATGCAAATCTAGAGCAACCCTCTTGTCTCTGAAGACTCCCATGTTTGCAATGGACCTATAGGCAGTTTAGTTTTACATCCCCATCTTGCCCATCTTCAGATACTGTCTGCATTTCACAGTGAGCAAGAGCATTCTCAGCTTGCAGTCCTCAACTTTGGCCTCACCGGGGCACTTTGGTGCTAACGAAAGTGATGGAAATGGTTCTATCACATCTTCAGAGGGCAGGGCCCCTGTCTTACCCCACCTCGATGACAGGCTGCTGAAGGTGTACTCGCCCTAAGCAGTCGTCACACACCTCCAGATTACGACAAACTTCCGGACATCATTGGGGTTCACTATAAACGTGCCAAAGGCACACCCAACTCCTTCTCAGACGCTTCTCTTAATCTGAGCAATTCTGGACACAGTACAGTTTTGTGCCTTCCGCTGGAGCAGAGAGCCCGTGACATTCAGGCTATCGACCAGTTGTTTCACCCTCTGTCCTGGATCTCAGTGAGGATGATTCTGAGGCTGCTGCGACTACTGACCTCCTGCATCCCGCTGGAGAAGCATGCCAGATGGCATATGCAGGCTCTGCAGTAAGCTCTGAAATCCCAGGGGGGACAGCGTCATGGGGAATCTCTCCAATCAGAACCAGATTTCGGTGTATACTGCAACTGACCTTCAGTGGTTTCTGCTGGACCGTGATTAGGTCAAAGGCGGACTGCTTTCCTTACCCCACCCAGAGCTAACAGTGGGAACAGATGCATCGCTACTGGGTTGAGGAGGCCATCTGGGAGAGGTGAAGATCAGAGACATCTGGTCTCCGGCGAGGCCCAACTCTGCATTAACCAGCTGGAGTTGTTGGCCATTCACTTGCCTTTTAAAGTCTTTTGGTCTGCTATCAAATTGAGGCTGGCACAGGGGCTCACAGATAACACTGCATTTGGTACTGCAGCAAGCAATGCAAGATGAGGTCGTGGGCTCTGTCAGGAGGTGCTACACTACAAGTGGCAGGATTGCAAACAGATTTTTCTAGTGGCACAACACCTGGTGCATCTTTAACTGCCAGGGCAGATTAACTCAGTTGCCGACACCTAGCAGATTACGAATGACAAATACACCCGGAGGTGGCACAGGGTATCTTCTGTGAATGTAGAGCACCCTGGCTCGATTACATTGTCAAAGCCGATAACACACAATGTTGGCTATTTTGTGCGCTGGAGTTCCCATGATGACTAGGGTTCCGGACTCCTGTATGCTTTCCCGCCACTACCTCTGTTGTCCTGATTTCTGAAGCAGATGAGGAGAAACCAGGGCCAGACTGGAAACCATAAGCAGATCTGGCAAATTTTGCAAGACCAGCACACATAGTACATGAAGTAAGCAAGCACAGCGTTTTCCTGGTGGACTGGTAGGATGGGGATCGGTTTCATTGCTAGTGAGGGACAGTTTTGTCGATAAACAAGCAGGGAGGAACGAGATGCAGAACCTCGACCCTGGAAACTCAACCAATACGGATATGACTGGTATTCAGAAAACTCAGTATTGCAGCCGTTCATCTGGCAGGTATACAGTATGCTCAAGTGAGCCCAACCACAATGGGCCATACACAACACAGTTTTGTGAGATTTCTTTTTTAATAGGCTTTTCCCTGTAATAGACATCTTCCCAAACAAAGAAAACAATAAATGCCAAAACTTTGTCTCAAGCTTTTACCAAACAGGCATTTTGAGGAATGTCATATGGATCACTTGGTCAGGCAGATTTCCATACGTCTTTCCTCCCATTCCCCTATTTTCAACAGTAATCATCAAGATTACCCAAAGTCGGGGGCGTGGTCTGCAGCCTCAGAAGATGGCGGTATAGTTTGTTCGGTGCGCATCCGGCATAATCCGAGCACCGACACAGACACTGAGGACGCCCACAGTGGTGGGAGAGTGTTGGTGGTCCTTGACGGTGTCTTGAAGCAGCTTTGAGTGCCCGTGAAGGAAGCAACGCGGAGCGCTGATCCCAGCCTGCCTCTGCGAAAATGGCGTGTGTCCGGGAACTGTGAGCGGCAGCTGCGGGCGGTCCTGTCTTATCTACGGCGCATCGGCATGACTGACAGTGCCCCTCCTGAGCAGCTGAGAGTCGCATATTCAAAATCATGTGAGACCTGGAGTGTTGGATTGAGCGAACGGCGAGAGCGGTAAGCGTGGGCTGCTGCATTAGACACCAGCCGTTATTTGCTGAGGTGGAGAGGTGGAGCTGCGACTGACCGGAGGCCTCCCCACACTTGGTGCCCAGGGCCTCGAGTCCTCTGACAGTAGACGGTGCCAGCTGGGTTCCCTGGGCTGCTAGAGGCCACAGAGACAGTGTGACTGGTGGGCGGCCCTTCCCCCATTCGGCTAGTGGTTGTGGCAGTCATGAGAGAGTGCTTTCGACAGTGCTGTGGAGGAGACTGTGTCGTCTGCAATAGCCCGGAGGCATACCATATCCCAGCTGACACTGCTGTTTTTGAGGGCCCTGATTACATCTCCTGTACTGCCTCCTACGATTGAATGTGAGTACCTCCCGAGTGCAGGTGTGGCAGCAGACACTTGGCGCCGGTCTGGTTAAGGGACGCTCCTGAAAGTAAAAGCGTTCAGCGACACTGAGACCTGTGGAAAGTGACGAGCCCACCGGATCCTGGAGACAAGTGGGTTGCCCTGTAGCTGAGTGGTGAGAGGCTGTCCATAGTGAGCGCGGGGCCGGATGTAGCTCACTGGAGTACTAGTACTCCGCTATATCCTGGTTACTGACCCGTCATGGGTCGCAACAGGCCTTTGGGCCAAGCCAATCAAATTGACAAATACACTGTTGCAATGATCCGAGAGGATGGCACGACGGGTGGCTGTCATAACGTCGAAGAAGACTGCGGCCCGGATCCCTCCCTGAAAGACATAATGAGGGCCATCAGAGAGTTTCGTGGTACCCTGGAGCCTAAACTGGATTCCGTGACAGAAGAGGTGAATCTCCTGCGGGCGGAATTCTGAAAGATGTCCGACAAGGTCTCTGCTGCTGAAGCTGGAATTGGGGGCCTTCAATCAAAGATGAAGAGGCTAGAAGAACAGGTGGCCGCACTCACAAAGAACTAGGCCGACATCCACGCCCGCCTGGAGGACCAGGAAGGTCTGGCTCGTCGTAATAATATTCGCATAGTTGGGGTCCCGATAGGAATGGAGGGGCCATCGACGAACTGGTTTGTAGAGGACTTGATTCTCAACCACCTGAAACCTAAACGTCTTTCTAATTTTTTCTCTGTTGAGCGGGTGCACAGAGCCCTGGGAGGTAAGCCCAAGCCTGGGGCGCCCCCTCGCATGATCATCGCCCGTATCCTAAATTTCAGAGACAGAGATGCTATATTGCAAGCGGCACACACTCAAGGAGACCTCCACTGGGATAACGCCACATCCGCTTCTTCCCGGACTTCACGCTTCAAGTTCAACGACAGCGGCGCTCCTTCGATGGGGTGAAGAGGACACTTCACGATAAGGGTGTGAAATACATGATGCTCTTCCCGGCGAGACTCAAGGTCCTGGGTGGTGAAAAGGCCTACTTCTTCAATACGCCGGGGGAAGCCAGCGACTGGCTGGAAGGCTGGCGAACTGTTGGTCGGCAGGGGATGCAGCCAAACTCCGCGATGAACCGGGGTGACCGTGCAGTGGATCCGGAGGATGGGTGATCTACCAGTGGCGGAGAACAGCAGACTGCTGCGTGACTCTGAGAAGCTCTGACACCGTTGTGTCAGGTCGTAGGCCCTGAATAAACCTTGACTTTGGGCTTCAGGGGATGGGTGGCCGGTTGGTTTGGTTCCATGTCGGTTGGGAGAATGGGACCAGGGCTCTTAGTCCACTTCCTAAAAGAGACAATGTACCAGACGTGAACAGTCCCTGTTTCTTTTTTTGGGCTTTGGGTCTGGCAGGCGGCTCAAAATCGTAGGTGGGCTGCTCTGCGACATATTGCATGGGGGTGTATGATTCAACACTGGTTGTATACTTCTTCCTGAGGTCTGCAAGCCCAAGTGCCCTCTTAAATGGTTTTGGTTGTGTTATCGGGGCGACAGGCACTCTGCAAGTTTTTTTGGTGGGCGGTTTGGGACTCACCTGGCAGGGCGGCACAGTGGGGGGAGTTTGGGTGGTTTTATGGGATGGTTATGTTTTGCTTATTGTAAATCTAGTTCTTATGCAGGGTGGAATGGCTCTGATGGGACACAGTGGGACATGGCTCATCCGAGGACGAGGAGGCCCCTCTTATCGAATGGCTGAACAGACTCAAGTTAAAATATGGACGTGGAACTTAAACGGACTGGGCAACAAAATTAAGCGAACATTAGTGCTGCAGCACCTGAAACGGCATTCCCCTTTCGGGGTTCTCCTACAGGAGACACATCTACGTGGCAATAAGTGTAAGGCCCTAGACCATTTTGGATACAAGATTGTGGCCCGAAAAAAAATATATATTACCCAAAGTCCAGAATGATTCTTATTGCTCCTGAGTGGCCTCGTCAGTGATGGTTCACAAATCTTTTCCGTCCATCAGACCGACCATACTGGCAGTTGCCGTGCAGTCAAATACTGCACCCCAACCTTGAATCTTTAACCTTGGTCAAGGTTAATCAAATCTTTTGGCATCTGTCTTTACGTACTCTGACGATACTGAGATAATTGTCCCAATCTTCTATCATTTCCAACTTGCTTCAGCAAACTTTCACAACTGTATACACGAAGAGGTCATCTGGATGAGAAACAACTAGCAGAAAGGTAATGCAGAAATGACATAGGTTCTTATTTTTGGGAAAGAGTCGTCGGTCTGGGTAACTGCCAGGTGGCCAAGTGCACTTCTATCGGTCCCAGTCAAATCTGCTATGAATCTAGGAATCCTATTTGATGAAACTCTGATATCTGATAGAGAGTTCTAGCTGCAGATGCCTTACCTTTGAATTTCCCAGGAGTCAGGCTGGATCCAGAAACTTCTGCTGAGCAAATACCCCTTGTGCGCTACTTCGGGTGGCTCTATTCAGCTCTGCGTGACGGCGGCGGCGTTAGCGTCGGTTATGACGTTATGGTGCCTATATAAGTGCCACCCAGGCACGCAGACGTCAGTTCTTTTCTTTTCACGCCAGTTAAGCGCCGATCGGGAAGAACTACTCCTCTGCTGCTTTTTGTCAGGCTTTTTCTCGACTTTTGTCGAAATTTTTGATTTTTCCGACTTTGTGTGCAAGGGATGTCTTCGTCGAAGACAGGTTTCAAGCCATGCGGGATTTTTTCCCGCATGATGTCGGTCACTGATCGCCACCACGTATGTCTTTGGTGTCTCGAGCGCGACCACGATAGGAAGTAGTGTTCTGACTGTAGGGCGATGGCTCTGAAGACCTTGAGGGAGCGGGCGGTGAAGTTGCTCGGCAGTCAGCACCTTCCAGCCAGACTCCGAGGAGTTCATGGTCCCGATCAAAGAAGAGCAGGTCGTGGGACCGCTCCCGTAGCCCTTAATCCTCTTCCTCCTATTCAAGGTCCTCAGTACACTCGGGGAAGAGGCATACGAAGAAGAAGAAGCCCAAGCAGACTCCGTTTTCACCTCAACTGGCATCTGTCGTCAAGAGAGGTAAGGAGCACCTACGCAAGGCACGGTTCCGCAGAGCCGGAGCCAGAGTCATCTTCGCGCCTTCCCCCCTTTCTGGAAGCCGGAGCGACTCCCACTCAGATAAAAGAGTTTTACAAGGCCATGTGCCGCGTATTTGAGTGGAACGATCCCTCTGGTGAGCCTTCAGACCCCGTGGGGTCAGGTGGGGCCCGATCGGATTCGACGCAGTCTACTCCAGCCACAACGCCGGTGGGGCCTCAGGGATCCAGTTTGACGTCGGTCATGCCTCCGCGACCTTTCCTGATGTCTGACCCTAAGTCAGTGCCTGCGACGTCACTGTTGCCCGTCGGTGGCGCAAGGCCCATCCTCATCCCCGATTCCGACGTCAACAGGACCCAGAGGTTCTGTGTTGTCGCCTGAGCACTTTGAGGATGTGCTAGGCTCAGGAGAGGATTGGGAGGGGTCTGGGGACCCTCTTGAAGCCTAGAAAGTCTCGGAAGAGAATTTGGGCTGTATGGGGAACTTGGGAAAGCCAGTGGACTGGATACTTCTCTAGATACTGACATGCTCTCTCCACCAACATTGACTACGGAGGAGGGGACTGTAGGAAGGTACCTCCTGACTATGGTTGCCCCCAACTTTTTGCCCTGTGTTTTAGCTGGTTTTTGACATAGTCGACCTGGGGCCCTGCCAATCAGGACCCCAGGCCTACTGCTCTCTCTCTAAAATGGATTCCATGTACCTTAGGTACATTTCCAATTGGTACTGGGCCACCTTATCAGACCCTGTAACTCAGGGCATAGGTGTACCCAGGGCCTACCAGGGGCTGAAGCATGTATTATGCCACCCCTGGCTGGCCTCCTAAATTTGACACAACTGGCTGCGTGACAGCTGGGGCAAAGTTGTGTAATCACCCTTTGCTGTAGATATAGTATACCTATATCTAACCCTAAAAATGGACACACAGATTCCTATCAGTCACTCCTATGGCAGGCCTTGACAATCCTGAAGGCAGAGTGCTTGGAATCATGTGAGATGGTGCTCTGGCATGAGCTGAGCCTGTCTGCAGCTTGCGGAACCAAGTCCTAATAGCTGTTCCATGATAACGCATACCATATACTCTTAAGTGCATTATAATCCTCGCGGTTAAATGCTATCTTTGGTATTGCTTTATCAAAACATGTCGAGTAAGGTGTCATACGAATTGGAATACTAACCCCTCGCCAATTCTGGCGACGGGGTTAGCATTCCACCCTTCTAGAGGGACACGACATGTATGTAACTTTATTTAAATTGTCCCCTGCTTTTAAACTGCGCCTGGCCCTCACCTGCACTCTAACTTGTGGGAACCACACCGCTGTTGGGCGGGTCCGCTTCCTCGCGTAATCTCTTCCTAGTAGCGCCATATTGGAAGTACTTTGTGCCGCTTTTCCGCGCTAGCAGGTAGGCTTGACGCTCTAGTCGTCAGAAGGACGCTAGGCGTGTATTTAAGCCAGGTAAATCGTAGGCTCCCCCTTGTCAGCTGTTAATCGACCTTTGCACGCGCTGTGTGCGCTTCAGGACCAGAGCTGCTGCTCGATTTTAAAATACCTCGTTTTTCATTTATTTTGGATTTATTTAAATTGTCCCCTGCTTTTAAACTGCGCCTGGCCCTCACCTGCACTCTAACTTGTGGGAACCACACCGCTGTTGGGCGGGTCCGCTTCCTCGCGTAATCTCTTCCTAGTAGCGCCATATTGGAAGTACTTTGTGCCGCTTTTCGGCGCTAGCAGGTAGGCTTGACGCTCTAGTCGTCAGAAGGACGCTAGGCGTGTATTTAAATCAGTCATGCAGACTCGCAGCGGTCACGCGCAGTGGGGACGCCTGATTGACGCCGGAGTTACGCCAGAGTTCAGCCCGTCTGCGCCCGTCCGCGCTGAGGACGGGATGCAGGACGTGCTGGACTCTGGGACCTCCGACGTATCCATGCCCTCCACCCGGGATGCCTTGTTTCGCAACCTCCTGTTACTGAGACCCCCGGCTCACTTTTGTCATCATCAGCTTAGACCCGAGGTACTGCTTTTGGCGCGTGCGTGTCCTTCCTGTAATATTTCTTTTAATTGTCTAAATCAGGCCCGTATGCATTCTACCCCTCCTGCGTCTGTTAGTCATGTCTCCCAATCTAAACATGGCTATCTGATCAATGCTCGCTCTTTGATCAGACATGGGATTGAATTCCATGACTTTGTTAGTACGAGGCATCCGGACTGGGTCTTTGTTACCGAGACCTGGGCCTCTGACTCTGCTGGCCATGATCTTCTTTTGGCCATACCTGAAGGATACACCCTCCTGAGGTTAGATAGAGAACGCTGTAGAGGTGGTGGAATAGCTATTCTTTTAAAATCCACTCTCTCCTGCACCATAAAACCCCTATCAGTTCCTACTGACCCCTTTGAGGCCCTATACTTTTGTATTGTGCAAGCTCCTTCGAGCTCCTTTTCTGGTATTTTACTGTATAGACCCCCCGGGTCCAGAGCTAATTTTTGCCCAGAACTCTTTAGAATTTTGGAACCCTATTTTGGTAGACCACATCTAACCATTTTGGGGGACATCAATTTCCACTTAGAGGATATGGCCTCGAAAGATACTTCCTCTTTGCTTAACTCTTTGGAGGCGTGCGACTTTGTCCAAAGAGTTCTCCACCCGACCCATAAAGCGGGACATATCCTTGATGGGATCTTTTCTAACGACCCTAGACTAGATGTTGGAACGCCGGTACCGATTACCTGGTCCGACCACCTAGCTGTCCCACTGTCCCTTTACATCCCCCGCTCTGATGTTGATTTGGGCATTGGCAAAAAGGTCTCTAAAAGGAGCTTCAGAAATTTTACTAACGAGGCTCTTGCCCCTTTCATTCTTAACACCAATATCACAACTCAGCGGCAGGTTGACGATTCGGCTCAAGAACTCACCGATGCTATCACCAGAGCCGCTGATGAATTAGCCCCTCCCACCTTGAAATCTGTAGCTCGACAGAAGCCTACTGCCCCTTGGTTCTCAACTGACCTGAGGCTTCTCAGACAAAAATGCAGACAGAAGGAACGTGGTTGGCGTAAATCCTGGGATCCCAAAGATCGAGAAGTCTATAAGAGCATATTACGAGAGTACAAAAATAGAGTGATTAAGGAAAAACAGGACTATTTTACCAACCTAACTTGTTCTCTAACTTCCTCTAAAGAGCTCTTTAAAATAGTGGATTCGCTGTGCTCTCTCCAGGTACCCGATCCTGTGGTTGCCTCACAGGAGCTATGCAACAATATATCAGATTTCTTCTATAAAAAAAATAGATGATATCTACATAGCTCTACAATCACAGAGGAACTCTTTGAGTTCTGAGGACACTTCTCGAACTAAACTGCTTGAATCCTGGAGCAGAGACACCCCCCTGGCCCTTGAACATTACCTGCCCTTTCTTTGGAGGGACTTAATAGCCTGTTGGACACATTGAAATCGTCTTCCCCACTTGATCCAGTTCCTTTGAAACAACTAAAGAACTGTAGGGATATCATTCTTCCTCCGATGCTGGAAGTAATGAATGGAGCCTTGGAACAAGGCATTTTTCCTTCACTCTGGAAGAAAGCCATTGTAAAGCCGCTACTGAAAAAGACCACCTTAGACCCCGGAGTACTGAAAAACTTCAGACCCATCTCCCTTCTGCCGGCCCCTGCCAAGATGTTGGAGACCCATTTGAACCTTCATCTTTCTAACTTCCTTGACGCCTCAGGTTTCCTGGACGGGTCCCAACATGGCTTTAGAAAGCTACATAGCACGGAGTCTGCCTTGACTAAAGTCATGGATAACATCCGCAGAAAAGTGGATTTGGGTCAAACCACCGTGCTGGTACTGCTGGACCTCACAGCGGCATTCGACACCCTGTCTCCCCTCACTTTAACATCCAGGTTAAGGGAGGCAGGGGTAGAAGGACCGGCCCTCAGTCTCCTGAGCTCCTTTTTACACCAACGAGAGCAGCGTGTCATGCTAGGTGAATACCTCTCCCCTGCCAAGTCTTTGCAATGTGGGGTGCCACAGGGGTCGGCATTGAGCCCGACCCTGTTCAACATCTACGTGGCCCCCCTTGCAAGACTAGTAAGATCTCAGGGGATGGAGGTAGTGTCGTATGCCGACGACACGCAGATTATGGTATCCCTGACCCACTCTGTGAATGAAGCCGCGTCAAACTTTAGGGCCTGCATGCAACTTGTTGCAGAGTGGATAGTCTCCAACTCCCTAAAGTTGAACGGGGATAAGACAGAGGTCCTGGTCTTTGGCAAAGATCAGGGCATGTGGTCAGATGAGTGGTGGCCTCCCTCTTTAGGCATCTGCCCCACACCTACACAATCTGCCAGGAACCTTGGTGTCATCTTTGACACCCAACTCTCGATGGAGCTTCAGGTCAACAGAACGGTGGCTACCTGTTGGGGCGTCATTAAGACCCTGAAAAGGATTGTCCATTATCTTTCCCCACAGGCACGGAAACAGGTGGTGATCGCCCTTGTTGGTTCAAGACTCGATTATTGTAATTCACTTTACGCCGGGGCCAACAAGGGCCTTCTGCAGCGCCTGCAGGTTATACAAAATGCGGCAGCACGTTTTGCCCTTGCCCTGCCTTGGTTGTCATCTATGACTTCGGCAAGGAAGAATCTCCATTGGCTCCCTATTCCCTCAAGGATCACGTTCAAACTTCTCTGTCTAACATATAAGGCTTTAACTGCAGGTTCGGCTGATGCCCTTGGATCCCTACTGACCAGATATGTTCCGAACAGATGCCTACGCTCCAGTGAGCTCAACCAACTGGTAACCCCTCGAGCCAAGAAGGCTAGATGGGGGAGCAAAGCTTTTTCCATACTGGCACCCCAGATGTGGAATTCACTCCCCCTGGAGATTAAGTCACTGCCTTCTCTTGACCTTTTCAGGAAGTCACTGAAAACTTGGCTTTTTATCAAAGCATACCAGTAAGCTCTGTTTCTGACTCTGACAGTCTGATATTTGATTTAGGCGCCTTGACGCCCATTGGGCATAGCTGCGCAATACAAATGCCATTTCATTTCATTCATTCATTTCATTCATTTCAACCCCGGTTAAAGTTAAACGAAGCCTCAGCTCCACAAAATGGATGCTGCCACCACAGACACGAGTCTGACCCCCTGCAGCTGGGAGTCCTTCCAGCGAGGGGAGCCTGGACAAAGGGTTTCCTGTCGAGGGCGGTGCTAGCACCGTCCCAGACAGGGTTTTGTGTATCCTGGGTAGGCAGGGCTTTACAGGAAGGTGACTGCTGAGTGGCACCCCGGTGCTCACTACGCATAGGCCGGTCAGAACCAGTTCCAGGGGCACACCAGCCCCTGGCCTGGGGAAAGTCCGGCCTGGGAGAGGGGTGTAGCCACCCCCCTCCTAGTCCCACCCATAGGCAGGACCTAGTCACCGGGTCAGCCCCTTTTCTTAGTATAAAGATAGGAGCGGGCCCCCTGTTCAAATTAGATCATCTTTGGAATCAAGACACGACTTTCTGCGAAAGGACATCAAGATTTCTTCTTCAAGATTCTCCCTTGTGGCTAAGGAGTAGTCACCCTGCATCAAGCGGGCACCATCCTAAGAACACTGCGGTCTGCTGCAAGTCCTTCCTCCGGAATCCGACTGCCCAGCTCGACGAGACCCGGCTTCCCTGGCACCTCTGACCTCTACTCACCTCTACAGCCAAGCTGAGAACCGTGAGTGCGACGAGACCTCGAGGGACCGACGATCGCCAAGACTGCACGACTTCTTTGCAACAAGCCCACCGTGTGCTCCACTGGTGAGTGCTTTGGGGTCCGAGAAGCCCCAACCCTGAGCAGCTCCAGCACCGAAGATCAGCCCTCCAGCATCTCCACGATCTGCGTGGGGCCCTTCTGCTCTTGCCTGCTCACCGCGCTGTGTGGCTACTAGCCGGCTGGCTTGTGGCCTTCTTCACGACGCCCGACGACATCACTGCTGCTGGTCTGGTTGCTCCAGACTGGCCCTTGCTTCCTTCTTCAAGAGAGGCACCCCGGACCCTCCTGGTCCACTCCAGACGCCATTTTGAGTCCACCGCGTGGGCTTGAATTTGCCAAGGCTTTGTTGCCCAATCCTGGGTCCAGCGACGCCGACAGCTTCATCCATCGTGGGACAGCTCGCTCCTCCATCCTGGTCGCGGACAACGCCTCCTGGTCCGTGAGATCTGCGAGCACAGCGTCACCCACTCACCTAGTCGAGGTGACTACCATCCGGTACCCTCCTGGTGCCACCTGACTACTGGCTAGTAGTCACGAACTTGGTCCCCTCTGCTTTCAGGTGTCATCTATCTTCAAGATCCAGGCTTGGATCACTTCGAACTCTCTTCACTGGTCGCCTGCCAGCATCTTCCTTCCAGGCTCCTGGTTCGTCTACGAGGATTCCCGACGTCTTTTGAGACCTATGCAGCTGCAGCCCCTGGGCTAGGTAACTTCGGCCTTTCGGTGCCCCAGCATAGCCTCACTATCCAAGGGTCAGAATCCACTTTCGTTTTCCTCCTACCAGGTCGGTTTCGCCCGAGAACACTAACTCTGTGAAATCTAGCTACCATAGACTTTGTCCCGCATCACGCGTGAGAGTGCACACTCTGCACCCGAGTCCCCTAGGCCTCCTAGAAGTAATCTGAAGATTCTATAGTCAAGACCTAGCGATTCCAAAGCCTATTAGTACTGTACTTACCTGCTAGTAATTTCGCATTCCACTTTCAGAGTATATGGTTTTCCGTGCCCCTCGGGCATTTGTATATACTGTGCTAACTTAAGTATTTTCGTAAGAGTTTTGTTTTGTGCTTAGTACCCTGTCCTCATAAAGAGAACAGGGCTGTTGTGATTTTAATAAATACACTGTTTATTTTCATAACACTTGTGTGGTGTCCTTTCACTTGGTGTTCAAGGGGTATATGTGTGGTATAACAGCTGGCTTAACACGCCCTCTCGAGTCTTTAGCCTTAGACTGCTCGTATCCACGCTACTAGGATAGCTGGTCTATAAGGTTGACTTACAACCAATCATCAATAAGGGTTGCTGGACTGATACATAGTGTTCACTAGAATAGTGAGCACTGCATATCAGGCCACCTTCTCACAGGGACATCCTATGCCATAGTGGTTAAGAGGGCAGCCGAGGTCCTTGGACTGGAGCTGCCCTCTGTGCAAGTCAGGACTAATCTGACTGAGGTGCTTCAATCTGGGGCTTTCACTTCCGAACTCTTGTTGCTTTTTAATGAGGCACTTTCGGACCTCCTTCAAGGAACATGGTCCAAACCTATCAAAGGGGCTTCTGTGAATAGGACGATTGCATGCCGCCATCGCACAGTACCAGGCAACCCAAATTTCCTCAGCCCACACCCCAACCCGGAGGTTTTGTGGCGCAGGCTTCTACTTCCCAAGGCGCATTCCCTTCCACCCCTCCGGATAGGGAATCCAAGAGGCTGGATTTATTGGGAAAGAAGTTGTTTTCTTCTTCCTGTATGGCATTGTGGTCAGTGAATACTAAATGCTTATTGGGCCGTTTCTCCCATTCCCTTTGGGAGGCGGTTGTGCAAGTGCTGCCACAAGCCCCGGAGGAGGCCCGGGCTGTGCTCTTCCAAGCTGTCAAGAATGGGGAGAGATGCAGCAAAATTCTCCATACGGTGTGGCCTAGATATGACTGATTCCCTGGGTAGATCGATTTCAATGACGGTGGCCTTAAGGCCTGGCCTTGTACAACTAGCTTCTCGGACGATGTCCAAGCTAATTTGATGGACATGCCCTTTGATGGAACCTGCATTTTTGGGGCAAAGGCAGACTCGTTAGTGAGTTTCAAGGACTCTTGAGCTACAGCCAGATCCTTGGGCCTCTCCTCCACCCCCCGTGGGCAGTCTTCCTTTCGGGGCAACGGAAGGGTTTCCCAGCGGCTTCAACCCTATCCCAGCCCTGTTCCTCACAGATTGTCCAAGCTGTGCAAGGACTTGGACGGGGGGGCATTCCCAGCTCAGAAGGGAGGCCAGAAGTCGTTGACCCCACTGCCCCAGAAGCCGCAGCCTCCAGGCACTCCTAGGCTGATTCTGCAGGACCACACTACTCCAGTTGGTGAGAGAATTTGTCATTATCTCCCCCACTGGAGATCCATAACATCGGACAAGTAGGTCTTGAAGATAATCAAGGAGGGCTTTTCGTTGCCTTTTCTTTCTTTTCCTACTCCTATTCTGCCAAATCAGAAATGGCTGACGGAAGTCATTTAAAGTTGCTCCAAGAGGAAGTTATGACACTCTTGGCCAAGAGAGCTATAGAAAGGGTCTACATCGAGGTGGAGGCCGGGGCCGACGTCGACTGGCAACTCAATCGGCATCGGAAGCAGTGGAGGTGTCGTCACTGGATTCGGCACTGGAGGAGGTGTCACGAGGTCGACCAGCACCGATCAAGATCCAGGCCTGGATCCTTGGGGGCCTGCGGTGCCGGAGACAAAGCCACCGGCATTGAAGGCCTAGGGCCCCCAACCGAGTACGCAGGACCTGAGGGCGCGCCGGCTGAGTCGGGCTGCCTGAAGATGGATGCAAGGCTTCATAAAAGTTTCGAAGCTGGACAGGGGTCGCTCCGGCACCCGGAAAGGGAGGGAAGGCCGGAGTCGACCCAACAGGCTCCGTGGGCAGAGCTGGATGACTAACTTCCGCTTCCCGCGTCACATCGGCCGACGGACAGGGAGAACGCGAAGAGCGACTGTGCTTCTTCGCCTTCTTGTTTGTGCTTCGACTTACCCGAAGACGAAGACTTGGATGAAGAGTGGTGGTGGTGACGACTCCGCGATCGGTCCCTCCCCCGGCCCCCCCCCCCCCCCCCCCCCCCCCTCCCCCCGGAGCTGACTGTCTGGCCCGAGAAGCTTTCGGGACCGCTCCCGCAAAGACTTCGGGTTCATGGCTCGGCAGTTGGAGCACCACTTCCGGTCATGGTCGCGCTCCAAGCGCCAAAGGCACACAAGGTACGGGTCCTCAACCGACATCAGTTTGTGACATGAGTCACAAGCCTTGAAGCCAATTTGAGGACGGGACATCACTGCGTGCACCAAGGTAGGACTCGAAAAGACGACGACAAATGTAACAAAAAGAGAGTCAAAAAGTGACTTGAAGTACCGCCCTCTCCAGATCTGTGCTGGCTGGCGTGGGAAAAGAAAGAACTGACGTCAGCCCGTGAGGGCTACGTCTAAGTTGATACCGCAAGGTCATCCTGGCGACCACAACGCCAACGAGTCCACCTACGCCACCTATCGACGCGCAGGGGTACTGCTGACGAAAAAATTCTACGGATCCAGTCTGACGCCTGGGAGTAATTCTAAGGTGAGGAATCCATAACTAATCTAAGTCTCTTACAGATATATTGTTACGGAAGGTAAGTAACTTGTTCTACAGTTGCATGTCCTCAACTACAGACACTGATGAGATGCTAAAGCCCAGCTGCATTTATCCCGTTTATTGTAAAACTAAAATCCCTATTCTCATCGGCGCTCTTTAACTTAAATTTAACAAAGGACTAGCCAGTACAAATAACTTTTTCCAGTTTCGCAGTTCAATGGAAGTTGTCACCGCTAGACACCCTGACATTTAGGTATGCCAGCTTTAGTCAGTATAGGTTTTAGGCAGTAAATTAGCTTTTTTGTTAAAGTCGGTTCAAAGCAGTTATTCTGCAAAAGAGATTCGCTATACATCACATATAGAGAGGGGGTAGAAGTGTGAGGTGTCATGAAAAGCAGATCAAGCACAGCTAAATTCATATAGAGAAAACAATAAGAATCTCAATCTCACAAATGTATTATGGATATGGCAAAGCATTATCTGGAACAAGCATGGCTGAATTTTACTGTATTAAGTCTGTGAATCCACAGTTGAAATCTTTGTAAACTCTATACTTTTGCAAAACAGTGTTATCAGAAACAACTTGGAGATTTTTTTAAACTTGTCTTAAGATGCAGGACCTGATGTAAGAAAAGGCAGGTCCCAATATTGATGCAGCTTGCACACGGACTTTTTTTTATATTTACCAGCCATTCATTTTGTGATGCAATGTATTTAGCAGTAGATCATGTCACAAAATGTCCAGTTGAATATTGAATAACAATAAGGCAGGTCGCTATTTGTGACAACTCTGTGATTGTCTAAGTGCACAGGGATGGAAACGTGCAAAGAACAGCAGCCCACCGGGGTCAGCGTTATCAGTGCAGCAGCCAGTACATTGGCACCGAGGCCCAGAGGGGACTGAGGCCCAGCCTCCCCTGGATGCTCGATCCGATACTGTTTGTGAGTGACTGCCTAGGGGCCTGGTTTGGTGTTTGCCCTTCCTGAAGTGGAGTTGGGGCTCAAGGTGAGATAAACGAGCCACAGCAGTGGTAAGCTTCTTATGTATAGGTGGGACGCGCTGCTGCTCGTCATAGACCAAGCCACTCTTTAATTAGATGACCACAGCCTCAGTCATTCTGTTATACAGTGGCCTGAGCTCAAGCCAGTCCAAACACAAAGGTACAAGAGGGAGTACTGCCAGAGGGTACTGCAGTGCTGTGTGTTGATGTTGCTAGCCGCAAGCCGGTCGCCTTGGGCACCTGTCCTGAGCGAATCTTAATGGAGCCTCTGGCAGCAATGCCCCTTTGACTGAGCCACTGTTTAACAGCTGAGGCAACAAGCAACATTAACCGCTGGTGTGTGTCGCCAACCCCATAAATGTGAAACTTGGCAGAGGGCGCGTTTCTGACAGTTATAAATAATTTACTCCCGCGCCCTGCGCATTCCCACTCACCATACTGCAGCCAGAAGGCTTTGCAGTCAGAAATAACTAAGTACGGGTGACAGGGGAAAGTGAAATTAGTGCCCCTAGAACTCTTATTATAACTCGGCAGAACTATGATTAATATAATGCGAACCGATTAAGAATCTCAAACTGTCCCCAAATGTGAACCAATCATCCTAAAATGTTCCAGGTGTTTGGAACAACAACAGAAGCACTATGACTATGTAATTGACAGAGCATGATTGTCATGTCCTCGCCCAGGATCTCTTTCTTACAGTTGTATCAGTCTCTGGAAGGCAGCAATACAGTACCCCCAATGTGCAACCTCCGATAAGTGCAATAACTCCTTTTTCCACGTATCGGGCATTGTGAGCGCTGCAGTCATTACTGAAACCCCTTCGCTTTATTCCTCAGGCAGATATTGGTAGATGTGGAATTTGGTGCGAAAAGCACAAATTAAGCATGCCATTTTCAACATTGAATTAGGAGGCATTTAATGGACTCCGCCGATACCACCCCAGGTTAATTCTTGTGAAACCACCCGCTTCTGATTTCTGCTATAGTGTGTTAATGCTATTAGAGATCTAATACATAGTTTTAAAAAATCACACCAAACATCTAGAAACTTAAAGTGTGAACCTTCATTTCATCTCATGCCAAACAAGAGATACGGTTTTGTAAACCCAGTTTCATAAAAAAGTAAAACAAAAAAACTAATTGTACCAAAAAAAGGGTCTGATTGTATATCCCCAGCAGTGTGAGAATCCAAGTTAAAACACGTGAAACTCCTTTCAGTGATTTACTATCCTATACAACGGAAAGACTTCACATACACACTGGAATTGTGAAGCAAATAACACAGCAAGAAATTGAAAACCAATCACTGACTCATGCTCGGTTCCTTCTTGCACATGGTGGTGTGACTTAGACTTCGTGACACTGTACAAAAGGGGGTGGTGATGGATGGAGCATCTGAATCAATCAAACACTCACACCCAGTCAAAAGATCTGGGTTTAATCCATCACCGTTCTTTAGCCCACTCTGCCACCCCAGTTCAGACATGGATATATGCAAATCAGTCTGACCCTGTGCCTCATGGGAACAGTCCAGCCCGAACTGCCAAGCCATGTCTTCCCTGGACCGGAAACAAGCTTCCGAGGACCGGTTTCTGACATTCTAGCCGTCTTCAGCCCGGCTTGCTTGAATCCAGTGGCAAAGTGAGCAAGGGACTCACGTCTGAGCATACCCTGCCACACTTATGGCGGCCAAAAGCGGTACAAAAGGTGGTGGTGATGGGCGGAGCATCTGAATCAATCATACACTCACACCCAGTCAAAAGATCTGGGTTTAATCCATCACCGTTCTTTAGCCCACTCTGCCACCCCAGTTCAGATATGGCCATATGCAAATCAGTCTGACCCTGTGCCTCATGGGAACAGTCCAGCCCGAACCGCCAAGCCATGTCTTCCCTGGACCGGAAACAAGCTTCCGAGGACCGGTTTCTGGCATTCCAGCCGTCTTCAGCCTGGCTTGCTTGAATCCAGTGGCAAAGTGAGCAAGGGACTCACGTCTGAGCATACCCTGCCACACTTATGGTGGCCAAAAGCGGTACAAAAGGGGGTGGTGATGGACGGAGCATCTGAATCAATCAAACACTCACACCCAGTCAAAAGATCTGGGTATAAGTCATTGTCTGACCAAGGGTGGTGTGGAGTGCAAAAAAACGATGGATTTAGGCCCAGATCTTTGTACTGGGGTGAATGTAAGACATTGTTCTACATTCTGTCCATCAACTGTGTTTTTTGCAAATTTCACCCCGAGTGGGTATGCTCAGACGTGAGTCCCAGGCTCTCCACATCACTGGAGTCAAGCTATCCAGGCTGAAGAAGGCTGATAGCCAGAAACCGGTCCTTGGATGCTTGATTCCGGTCTAGGAAAGACATGGCTTGGTAGTTTGGGCTGGATTGTGGGACACCCCCGCGCCGCACGGCCACCAGCTGCTGCGTGTGCCCCATTGCCTTGCCTAAACTGCCTCGCTGCCTGCCTCGCTACCGCTGACCACGCCCCCTCCTCCGAGCGGCGTGGTCCGTGCTCGCCTGCCGGCTGCCTTTACTTTTGTTAGTTTTTGGTCTTGTTTTTTCTTTCCATTTGTGCCTGTTTCATTGTAATTTTGTGCCTGTGTTAGCGTTTTCTTTCCTGTTTGCCCGCCTACCTCGCCGCCCTCTGCTCTCCCTCCCCGCTTCCCGCCACCGCCGATTACCCCGCCCCTTTTTCTCTTCTGTACCCTCCCCGCTCCCGCCTCCCAGGTGCTCCGCCCACCCGCGCACTTGGCCTTATATGGCGACCGTGCGACGCAGGTGAGTGTGACCCACTTGTGGGACACCCCCGCGCCGCACGGCCACCAGCTGCTGCTTGTGCCCCATTGCCTTGCCTAAACTGCCTCGCTGCCTGCCTCGCTGCCGCTGACCACGCCCCCTCCTCTGAGCGGCGTGGTCCGTGCTCGCCTGCCGGCTGCCTTTACTTTTGTTAGTTTTTGGTCTTGTTTTTTCTTTCCATTTGTGCCTGTTTCATTGTAATTTTGTGCCTGTGTTAGCGTTTTCCTTCCTGTTTGCCCGCCTACCTCGCCGCCCTCCGCTCTCCCTCCCCGCTTCCCGCCACCGCCGATTACCCCGCCCCTTTTTCTCTTCTGTACCCTCCCCGCTCCCGCCTCCCAGCTGCTCCGCCCACCCGCGCACTTGGCCTTATATGGCGACCGTGCGACGCAGGTGAGTGTGACCCACTTGTGGGACACCCCCGCGCCGCACGGCCACCAGCTGCTGCGTGTGCCCCATTGCCTTGCCTAAACTGCCTCGCTGCCTGCCTCGCTGCCGCTGACCACGCCCCCTCCTCCGAGCGGCGTGGTCCGTGCTCGCCTGCCGGCTGCCTTTACTTTTGTTAGTTTTTGGTCTTGTTTTTTCTTTCCATTTGTGCCTGTTTCATTGTAATTTTGTGCCTGTGTTAGCGTTTTCCTTCCTGTTTGCCCGCCTACCTCGCCGCCCTCCGCTCTCCCTCCCTGCTTCCCGCCACCGCCGATTACCCCGCCCCTTTTTCTCTTCTGTACCCTCCCCGCTCCCGCCTCCCAGCTGCTCCGCCCACCCGCGCACTTGGCCTTATATGGCGACCGTGCGACGCAGGTGAGTGTGACCCACTTGTGGGACACCCCCGCGCCGCACGGCCACCAGCTGCTGCGTGTGCCCCATTGCCTTGCCTAAACTGCCTCGCTGCCGCTGACCACGCCCCCTCCTCCGAGCGGCGTGGTCCGTGCTCGCCTGCCGGCTGCCTTTACTTTTGTTAGTTTTTGGTCTTGTTTTTTCTTTCCATTTGTGCCTGTTTCATTGTAATTTTGTGCCTGTGTTAGCGTTTTCCTTCCTGTTTGCCCGCCTACCTCGCCGCCCTCCGCTCTCCCTCCCCGCTTCCCGCCACCGCCGATTACCCCGCCCCTTTTTCTCTTCTGTACCCTCCCCGCTCCCGCCTCCCAGCTGCTCCGCCCACCCGCGCACGGGGCCTTATATGGCGACCGTGCGAACGCGCAGCGGTCACGCGCAGCGGGTGCGCCGATTGTGCGCCGAAGGCGCGCCAAAGGTAAGCCCGTCTACGCCCGTCCGCGCCTGGACCGCGCCCAGTGCCAGGACCCCTGGCCCTCGAGGACCCCAACCGACCCGCCTGACGTACACCGCCGCCACCCTCATCGCACTCAACACCGGCCGAGTCCCAGGATGCTACAGAGCCACCCCACGACGCGTCCACGGACCCTTCAGCTGCAACACCTGCAAGTTCTCCTGCATCCGGACATGCCCGACACCAGCACCTGCCACGCCGAACACCAGCAGCAACCACCTCAAGTGCATCCTGCTCAACACCCGCTCCGTCCACAGACACGCCATCGAACTCTGTAACCTCCTCGACACCACAGCCCCTGACGTTGCCTTCATCACGGAGACCTGGATGAACGCCTCCTCAGCGCCCGACATCGCCATCGCCATCCCAGAAGGATACAAGATCACCCGGAAGGACCGCAACGCCAACCAGGTAGGAGGAGGCATCGCCATCATCCACAAGAACACCATCCGCATCACGACCAGCACCGACAACACCCCACCCTCCGCCGAACACCTGCACTTCCAGATCCACACCGACCCGAAGACCACCCTCAGAGGCACCCTGATCTACCGACCTCCGGGACCACGCACTCAATTCAGCGAGGACATCGCCGACTTCGTCAGCCCGCACGCCCTCCCCTCCGCTGACTACATCCTCCTGGGGGACTTCAACTTCCACCTGGAGAACAACAACGACTGCAACACCAGCACCCTGCTCGACAACCTCGCCAACCTTGGACTCAAGCAGCTGGTGTCCATCCCCACCCACCTCGCCGGACACACACTCGACGCAGTCTTCTCATCCAGCACAGACATCGCCTTCAGCCACGCCACAGAACTCCACTGGACAGATCACAGATGCATCCACTTCACCTTCAGAAGAACGACGACCCACCACCACCAGCAACAGGTTGCCCGAAGAAGCTGGAACAAGATCACAGCCGACCAGCTCGCCGCCTCCCTGAGCCAGCACCCTCCGGCCAGCTCAGCGAACCCCAGCCAGGCCGCCGACAACCTCACGAAGTGGATCAGCAACTGCGCGGACGAACTCGCCCCACTGAGGACCCCGCCCAGCAGACCCGGCAGCAAGAGAGCCCCATGGTTCACCGACGAACTCAAGAGCTCCAAGAAGAACTGCCGAGCCCTCGAGAAAGCCTGGAGAAGGGAACCCACGCCGGACAACAGGACCACCCTCAAGCTCGCCACCCGGAAACACCACCAACTGATCCGCATCGCCAAGAAAACGGCTTTCAAAAACAGACTGGACAACAACGCACACAACTGCAAGGGACTCTTCAACATCGTGAAAGAGCTCTCCAACCCCAACGCCGGAAACAACGACATCACCCCTTCGCAAGACCTCTGCAACTCCCTCGCCTCCTACTTCCACAACAAGATCGCGGACATACACTACAGCTTCAGCACTCAACCGACGCACGCCACGACCGCAGCATCGCCACCCACCACCACCCTCCGCGCCTGGACCCCGGTCAACACCGAAGAAACCGTCCACACGATGAACTCCGTCCACTCCGGATCTCCGACCAACCCCTGCCCTCACCACGTCTTCAACAAAGCCGACGCGGTCATCGCACCCCACCTGCGGGACATCATCAACACCTCATTCGACACCGCCACCTTCCCCGAGAGCTGGAAGCACGCCGAACTCAGCGCTCTACTGAAGAAACCTACAGCAGACCCCACCGAACTCAAGAATTACCGCCCCATCTCTCTACTCCCGTTTCCAGCCAAAGTCATCGAGAAGACCGTCAACAAACAGCTGGCCACCTTCCTCGAGACAAATGGATCCCTCGACCCATCGCAGTCCGGATTCCGTGCCAACCACAGCACCGAGACCGCCCTCATCGCCGCCACTGACGACATCCGAACCCTGATGGACAACGGGGAAACAGTGGCCCTCATCCTCCTAGACCTCTCCGCGGCTTTCGACACGGTCTGCCACCGCACCCTAGTGCAGCGCCTCAGCAACGTCGGAATCCAGGAGAAGGCGCTGGAATGGATCGTCTCCTTTCTCGACGGAAGAACACAAAGAGTCCGCCTACCACCGTACAAGTCAGAGGCCACCAAAGTCATCTGCTGCGTCCCTCAAGGATCCTCACTGAGCCCGACTCTCTTCAACGTCTACATGAGCCCCCTCGCGGCCATCGCACGCCAACACAACCTCAACATAATCTCCTACGCCGACGACACCCAGCTGATCCTCTCCCTGACCAACGACCCCGCCGCCGCCAGAGCCAACCTGCACGAAGGGATGAAAGAGGTAGCCGAGTGGATGACAACGAGCCGCCTGAAGCTGAACACAGATAAGACGGAGGTCCTCATCCTGGGCTCCTCGCCCTCCGCCTGGGACGACTCCTGGTGGCCCCCCGCCCTGGGCACCGCACCCAAACCGACGGACCACGCACGCAACCTGGGTTTCATCTTGGACTCCTCCCTCTCCATGACCAGGCAAGTCAACGCCGTCTCCTCGTCGTGCTTCAACATCCTGCGCATGCTTCGGAAGATCTTCTGGTGGATCCCCACAGAGACCAGGAAGACCGTCACCCAGGCCCTCGTCACCAGCCGACTGGACTACGGCAACGCACTCTACGCCGGAACCACCGCCAAGATCCAGAAGAGACTCCAGCGCATCCAGAACGCCTCAGCCAGACTCATCCTCGACATCCCACGACACAGCCACATCTCCGGACACCTAAGAGACCTGCACTGGCTCCCGGTCAACAAGAGAATCACCTTCCGCCTCCTTACCCACGCACACAAAGCTCTCCACGACCAAGGCCCGAGCTACCTCAACAACCGAATCAACTTCTACGCTCCCAAACGCCACCTCCGATCCGCCAGCCACGCCCTCGCCGCCGTCCCACGCATCCGCAGAGCCACTACAGGAGGAAGGTCCTTCTCCTACCTGGCCGCCAAGACCTGGAACTCCCTCCCGGCCGACCTGCGCCTGACCCAAGACCACCTCTCCTTCAGGAAGAAGCTCAAGACCTGGCTGTTCGAGCAGTAGCGGCACCCCCCCCCCCCCCCCCCCCCCCCCCCAAGCGCCTCGAGACCCTACGGGTAGGTAGTGCGCTCTATAAATGTCTTTGATTGATTGATTGATTGTTCCCATGAGGCACAGGGTCAAGGCTGATTTGCATATAGCCATTGTCTGACCTAGGGTGGTGTGGAGTGCAAAAAAAAGATGGATTTAGGCCCAGATCTTTGTACTGGGGTGAATGTAAGACATTGTTCTGCATTCTGTCCATCAACTGTGTTTGTTGTTAATATGCATACCACTGGGAGACCCCATCTCTCTCTTCAATGTATTTGTCCCAGAATGCCTGACCCTAGAACAGTATTTCATAAAATATGATTTGTCTGCAAGCAATTGCTTTAAAAGTGAAAAACCTAGCCTCATTTGAACTTGTACCTGGTGGAAACAGGTTATCAAAATACATACCTGACAGGGTTACAGAGAGCCAACTCCAATCACTTGGAAAGCCTGCAGAGAAAGGCGTAGTGTTTGTAAATAAAGTCAAGAAAACATTTAGGGCCAGATGTACAAAAAGACTAGTCGCAAAAATTGCTTGCAAATTGTGCATCCATTTTTTGCGACCAATCTTCAGTTTGCAATGTGTCCTGTGTACTAATAGGAATTCATTTATTATAAAGGCTAGTCTGCACATCCGTTTTAATTATGATCCACTGTTTTTTTTTTTGAAGAGTACTCTTAAACTTTTGCATGCATACGCGATCGTGCTAGGCCCCAACAGTACTTGTCTTCAATCATTTCTAAACCAAGTGGAGCGTATTTCTTGGAACGTAGAACGTAAAATCCGCTCCACTTGGTTGGAAACTGTGTACTAATAGGATATACTGTAAAATGTTGAGTTGTAGGAGGTCTCAGAACGACCTGCCTGATGAAATAGGCAGGCCACTATTTGTGAACCCCTGTGATAGGATAAGAACACAGGGATTGTGGCTGCAAGGAACTGCAGACCACCATTCATGTGTGTGCATTGCCAAACGGAAAACTTTTTATAAAAGCCCCCTGAGTTCTTCAAGGAACAGGTGCTGCCTTAAAAACGATTACACATTTCCTGTGGTCCCAGGACCACTGTCTGTTCCCCCAAAGTTTCTCAACACAATTCCCAAAGGGGAAAGCTGTCAAATGAAGATAAATCCCCCTTGGTGAGTCTGTTACCATCTCCTTTGAAGAAGAGAGTAACTTTTCAATGGTTTACATCAAACCATTGATACATACCATCTCAAATAGGAGGGGATGGCTCTTCCTAATTGTGATTTGGAATGGATTGGTAAACTAAATTGGTGGTATTGTAGACTTCCTAGTAGATTTACACAGTAGCACCAGAGCGAACGTTAGATTTTCCCAAGATCTGAGCGTGACAAAGAATTTTAATATTAGAAGAGGAGTCCGACAAGGATGTATTTTGGCTCCTTTTCTGTTTAATTTTTATATTAGTGACCTAGACAGCACTCTTCAGGAGGTGGCGGCTGACTGTCCCAGAGTCAGACGCCGGGGTATTCCGGTCCTATTATATGCGGACTATGCAGTCCTCATGTCTAGGACTGAAAGAGGCCTCCAAGCTCTTTTAACTGCTTTTAAGTCCTTCATGCCAGACAGGGATTTAACGATTAACAACTCTAAATCATTTATCATGCAGGTAGGTCAGCAACCCAGAAGGATCTTTTTATTCAAAGTAGGTGATGCAATAATCCCTACATCCAAGACGTTCCCCTATCTCGGGGTCCTTTTCGACAGCAAATTAAATTGGGGCCCGCGTGTTCTTAAAAAGAAAGGGGATGTTGCTAGGGTGAATGCATCAATCTTCAACTTTGCATCCAAATTGAGGAAAAAAACAACTGGTGCTATGCTGCAATTATACAATGCCAAATCAGTGGCTATAGCTGTATATGGTAGTGAAATTTGGGGGTATATTGCAGGAGAGCAACTCCAGATTGTGGAGAATGCATTTCTGAAACGTATTCTGTGTGTCCCCTCGGGCACGTCCAATTTAGCTGTCCATGAAGAACTGGGGACACAGTATGTCAGTGATATTTTCTCCTTACGTCCACTGACCTGTTGGTTAAAACTTTGGTTAAATCCTGATATCCCTCTTACGCACTTAATTGTAAAAGATTGTCTGTCTCAGGATAATGCACACGCTATACCATGGTTGAAATATCTGAAGACAAGTTTCCTCAGATTAGGGTGTAGTAAGTTGTTTGAAACTCCTGATTGCATTACCAAGACGGACCCGGAGGCAATAAAACTGGCCTTCCTCTCGGATAGGACGATTCGGAGGGAAGCCATAGAGATTCAGAAACAGAGTGTCAGAAAATATGTTATGTTAAAAACATCTGCAACTATTGAGCCTTATTTAATGAGCACTCTGACCTCACATGAAACATTTTTACTCACCAGATTTCGGCTGAATCTATTTTATCCTTTGCTTGTTAGGCCAAGAACTGCTATTTTTAGTAAAGTTGCAGCTCCCTGCGGCTGCAACGGAAAGTCTCCGCAGGATATGCTGCATTTTATGTCTTTATGTAGATTTTATGACTATCCCCGCAAATGCCATCTGGTGTCACTTTTAAAAAAACTCAATTTTTGTCAGATCAGACCAGCTATGATGTATTTACAACTATTACACAGTGACAGTATTCTCCATGTACTTGAATTTTTAAAATCCATTGTTAAGTATAGAAAATGCCTGGATTTGTAATGACTTTTTAAATGAAATTATTCTGAGCTTGTATTTATTATATTTTTTCTGTGATGTCAATTTTGTATTTTGCACTTTCCGTATCCTGATATGGTCTACTTTTTATAGAACAATGAATTGTGTATTACTGTATCTGCACTTTTATGGTTTGCAAACAAAACCGAAATAAAGTTTTATTGATTGATTGGTAAACTCATTTTTGGAGTCAAAAATGCTTTTCCGACGTGCAGAAGGGGTTAATTACATAGCAAACATCCATTTGTAGTTATAAACCCAGTGATTTTGAAAATCACAGGCTTTAAGGCTGAAACATGATTTTGCACACTTGGTCCTTATTTTTTTCTTACTGATAAATCTGGTTGGGGTATGAGACTGCGAAGCTTTACATAAACATTCCTCAGTGTGACTCTACTACCAGCCAAAGTTGTGAACTCTGTCAAATGCAATCATAATGGGCTTTATCTTGTGAACTCTCTGACAAACGCAGTAGGAAGGGTTTTACATTGGGAACTCCATGACAAACACCATAGGAAGGAGCATTACATTTTGAGCTATGATATAAATACAGCAGTAAGGCATCTTACGTTATGAACTATCTGACAAATGCATTGGGAGGGTATTTACTTGAGAACACCCTTTATGTTGATGTCAGTGGATACTTTGGGTCTACATAAAATGTTTGCTGGTTATTTTAGGCAGAGACCACATGTTCATGTTAAATATGGTAGTAGGACGCTCACTTGATACTTGAACCTCATGAGAATCTTGGTGCAATATTGTGTAACATTCTGAATTACTGACCCTGGAACCGTTTGTGGGTGCACGACCCAGGGCCAACATTTTAGGGAACGCATTCTACGGTGCACACCACAGACTCATTCAAGTGAGGACAGCTCTGCCTTTTTTTCACTCTTCCAGTCAACTGAGTACTTTTGAGTTGATTAATAGTAAATTCGAGCTCATTATGAATGTAAAAACTAGTCACAAAATCTTTAAAATGCTAACACGTTAGTGTGAGCCCTTTCTAAACTTCCTCTTCATTCTCCATATACATCTCTGCGCAATGTCCTTCTTATTTACATTCAGGCTGTCCCTCTTACATCCTCATTGTTCCCTTACCCCCTTTCTTGCATCCTTTTGAGCAGTCTGTGGTAGATCTGTTGAGTTTTTCTTCTTTGCCCTGATCTGGAGAGATCACTATAATGTTTCTCTTCATCTCTACAGGGGTGCGGACATTGAGAGATGGCCTGGAGATGGAGATATGGGGATGAGCGCCTACAGCATGGTGACAGGAGTCAATCCTCAGTACAAGTACCAACCTACGCCAAGTAGCTATCAGCTCAAGTACGCAGTGCAACAGCTCGAGCTGCAGCGGCTTCAGGCGCGACAACTCTTGGAGCACAGCCGAACCCGACATCAGGTGGGCTGATACTCCTCAAGATCGCTAGCACCAAGGGAACTAGCTAGGGCTTAATCCCCCTTGTAACCTTCAGTAGGGCTTCTTTTGTGTTCATTGTATCGCTTGATTGCAAGAGTGTGTATTTTATGCCCTCATTGGGTGCCGCTAAAACAGACACCACTCTGAGGAAAAAACATCACTATGATGGTGACATGAGTGCCATGCCTGTCCAGACAAAGGAAGTGACCAACAGACAATCAAGCTTCACATTAGATCAGGGTAGGTCTTCAAATACACAGAGCATGGCTGTATCCCCAGGTAACGCCCTCTGACCCATAGCCTACATATCTATCTATCTATCTATCTATCTATCTATCTATCTATCTATCTATCTATCTATCTATCTATCTATCTATCTATCTATCTATCTATCTATCTATCTATCTATCTATCTATCTATCTTTCTATCTTTCTATCTATCTTTCTATCTTTCTATCTATCTTTCTATCTACCTTGTCTATCTTTCTTGTCTATCTTGTATATCTATCATGTCTATCCATCTATGATACAGAAGGAGTAACTGTGTGCAATGAGTGTCCTGGGGTTGTTGGGGGAGGGGTGTTTCACCCAAACGAGAGAGGAGGCATAGGAGGAGGTGGACGTGCCGTTACAACCAGAGTTGCTGACTTTAGAAACAAGTCCGTGGTTGAAAACACAAATATGACCTTGTGTTATGGAACTGGTACTCATGTAAGGTGCTCCAATACGATCAGGTTTGCTTTATATAATGATGCAAAAAAAGAGTTAAAGGGAGGTAGGTCCCACGATGCAAAAGGCAGTGGGGAGGAAGAGCGCCTGGGGAGACCGGTAGGAAGGCAGAGAGCTGGGCGATGCCTGTCAGCACACCTGTGCATATTCCAGGGATTAACAGGTAAGCGGCAGAGGAACTTAACTCCTCTGCCTCCAGCTAGCCTGTTGCTCACCCTCCTTTTATTGGTTCATTTGAGCTAATAAAAGGAAGATCAGCCTCTTTTATTTTTTGAATGACAAGTTTTGCATGCAATTTTCCCCCCAAAAAATGCAGGGTTTTTACAAAAGTGCAGAGTTCACAATTTCTTTGCTAATCGCAATATTCTGGGGTCTGTTTTGTTGTAGTTCGCTTTAAAAACTGTTTTCCTCAGAGTGCAACTACCTGTGGACAGTAATTGGAATTGGAATGTTTTGGTTTTATTTACCTTTCTTGAATACGTTCGTAATAAAACAATGGATAGTTGTGAGGGTCAGTGGATCTATGAGATTCTCTGACAGTTGCGTTTACCACATAGGTATGATTCTCCATCAGGAGAACTCCATTGGGTAAACTTAAGCACTGAATAGTATCACCAACAGGCGAGATCACAGAGCATTTTTGAGAATTAAAAATATACACTTTTCTCTAGAAAAGGCAATTTGTTATTTTTACAGACAACGTTTTCGACAATTTATTAAAGGTTGTAATGTCCAACTTTAAAAAAAATAAAAAACTGAGTAGCTTATTCACATTTCAAAAGCACACTGAATAATGTGACAACAAACTCTTTCACAACCTTTTTTTTGGGAAAAAAGTGAGAGAAGAGGATGGTAATTTAGCTGGATAGACTGAAGCCTAAAGAGTCTGGAAAAAGTCACAGCTCCTTTTAGGAAGCACATACCACCAGTATCCCATCATGCTTGGTCAATGACAGTTGCACCATTTTTTTCCAGCTCTTGGCAACATCATCCCGGAACACTGAGCTCAGCCTTTTTAGGCTTATTGTAGAAAAATCTTTCCAAAGCTTACTGTTAAGTGTTTCACTAGACATCTTTGGAAGTCAGCAGTTTTTCTTTTCCGTTTCCTGACACACTCGAAGTTGTTAGGGAAGTTGGGGAAAACCCACAAGCACAAGAAATTGATGCTGTCGAAGAGTTCTTAGTATTCACAGCGCCTGTCGACTTCTTCTGATGAGGCGTGGGAGTGTCGGCACTCCAGGCCTCGTACTTCGTCAGAGCGAGATTCAGGGTCTGACCGCACTTCCCTGACTTTCTCGAAGCAACCCCCTCCCAACTTAAAGAATTTTATGAGATCATGCACCTCATATTTGAGCAGCCAGCTCCTCTGGAGCACCTTTGCGCCCCATGGTCTCAGGAGGGGCTTCCACTGGATCCTATCTGGTAGGTTCGCCGTTGCCGCCATTCGGCCCTATGGATCCCATGTTGGTTTTGAAATGGAGCAGCCGGTGAGGACGAGACATTCCTTGGCTCCTGCTCCAGTGCTGATGCCCCACGGCAGCGCCATCCCCATCGTCATTCCGGACTCTGATATGGAGATGGACAGGCATCGCCCGACGCCGGTTCCAGCGCTGGCCGGCACCATGCTCTCCAGATTGGAGTCAGTGCCTTTTAGATTTGACAGGCCTGGATACAAAGACGAATTTTAGTGGTCTGGGAACCTGTAGGGATATCAATATCCCCTAAATGAGTGTACAACTGGTATGAGAAACTGGTGAAGGCCAGTGAGTTAGACACCTCACCTGACATTGGCCCGGTATCTCATACTATCATGGCTATGGAGGTGGGAGCCTCTCTCGCTATTGTGGTGCGTAGGGCAGCTGAGGTCTTGGACCTTCAGCTACCCACAGTGGCAGTCAAGACAAACGTGTTGATGGAGGTGCTTCAGCCGGGACTTGCCCCTTCAGAACCTTACTCCCCTTTATTGAAGGCCTTACGGATGACCTTCTCAGGCCTGGTCCAAGCCCTCCTTAGGGGCTTCTGTGCATAGGATAATTGCCTGCTGCCATCACTCCACTCTTGCAGACCCCCAATTTGCTTACCCATCACCCCATTCCGTTGTGCTTAGTGGACCAATTCTCCACCTCTAGGATCAATCCAGGCGCGTTCCCTACCACTCCACTGGAAAGGGAATCCAAGAGGCTGGATACTTTTGGCAAGACAATGCACTGCAGTTGGTAAACACTGCTTTCCTTTAGGCAGATATTCCCATATGATCTGGGATTTGGTTGCACAAGGGCTGCCCCTGTGGCCAACAGGCTTTCCAGTTTTTCTATAGTTCCATAGTTTTTCCATGTTGCCATAGATTGCATGGGACCGATAGCTAGAGGTCAGGCAGGTCTTCAAATTTCTTTAGTTCGCCCTAGCATCCAGTAGGGGGCTGGATACGCCATCACCTGTACTATGGCGTTCAGTAACATCGAACTTTTGGGTTTTGTAAATCGTCCAAGTGGGTTACGGCATCAGAGGTAGGTCGTGGTTGCTATTCACACTACTTTCTGGTGCCCAAGAAGGACGGAGAGCTTTGTCCTATCCTAGACCTGCACCTTCTCAATCTCTTCCTGAAAAAGGAGAAATTCAAAGTGCTCAATCTCGCGCAAGTTCTGTATTTCCTGGACCTTGAGACTGGATGGTAGCATTGGACTTGTAGGACGTATATTTCTACATCCTCGTCCTGCCTGGCTACAGTTGTTACCTACGGATCACAGTAGGCCAAGAGCACTTTGAGTTTGCTGGGCTCCCCTTTAGCCTTACAAGCGTCCCTAATTTGTTCACAAAAGTTATGATGGTGGTTGCAGCTCATCTGCGGAGGTCAGGAGTTCCAGTCTTTCCGTACATTGATGATTGGTTGTTGAAGGCGGGCTTGCCCCAGCCAGTCGCCTCCCAACTCAAGACTATGACGAACCTTCTGCACTTGCTCTTAGATGCTCTCTTTCATCGGAGCTGTTGCAGGACACCATGCAGTTTCAGAACTATCCTCCCAAACGGTGAGTCCAGGATATTCAAGCTATATTACATAGGTTTCAGTCTCTATTTTGAATTTCAGTGACAATGGCCCTGAGGCTGTTGGGCCTCATGCCTTCCTGCTTGTAACTCAAGCCCGTTGACATATGCAGGCTCTGCAGTGGGACCTGAAGTCCCAGTGGACGCAGCATCAGGGAATCTCTCCAAATGGTCCATATCTTAGAGGGAGTTGCAAGGGTGGCTGACGGACGGTGAATGGTTCAGTGACAGGCCCCTCTCTTTTCTTCAACCAGAGCTAACTTTGGTGACAGATGTGTCACTTCTGGGATGGAGCAGTCTTCTGGGAGATGTGGAGATCAGGGGACTCCAATCTCTGGTTGAGTCCGAGCTCCACATCAACCTGTTGGAGCTTCGGGCGATTCACTGGCTTTGAAAGCCTGTCTTTATTCTGCCAAGGGATGGTTGGTGCACGTGTTCACCACTGCCATGTGGTACTACAACAAACAGGGCAGAGTGGGGTCATGGACACTTTGTCAAGAGACTCTGCATCTCTGGACATGTCTGGAACGCCAGGGCATTTCCCTAGCAGTTCAACACCTGACGGGCTCTCAGAACGCCAGTGCAGACAAACTCAACTGAAAATGCCTGGCGAATCACGAATGGCATCTCCACCCAGAGGTGGTGCAATGCCTCCTTGAGTAGTGGGCAGATCCTTGGTTAGATCTGTTCGGTACCACCAAGAATGTGCAATGTCCGCAATTTTGTACGGTGGAGTTCTCAAGGTGTCTCTTGCTCAGTGACGCTTTTCGTCTTGAGTGGAGCTCTGGCCTCCTGTATGTTGAAGATCAGGAATGACTGAGCCAACGTTATTCTTGTGGCTCTGGATTGGGCATGGAGAGTCTGGTTTCTCTTCCAGGGGATACTCATTAATAGTCATAAGCACTGAATAATCTCCGCCCGTGAGCGGGAACCCGGAACATATAACAATATACATATATATGTGTAAATATACAATAATTAGTACATAGTACTAAATCAAAAAATACACATATACATGTATAAACCCATAATATGCAGCCCAACATAATGTATAGGCTAATAAGACCTTATTACACACTTTCTGCAGTATAAAAATACTCCATACATCAATGCAATAAACAGGCTAGAGCCTAGAAATGCATTTCATAACATAAATACTCTTTATTTTCATCAAATAATCTGTTGTAAAAGGCAATTAGCCTAACAAGGCTGCATATGAATAACTGTCTGTGTACAGAAAATCAGACTGGCACCTTGCCTTTAAGGCCCCAGAGAATTTGAGCACTTTGCCTTTAAGGCCTCCAGGAGCAACCCTGCTCCCATTATGCACCACAGGTGACAGTTAGGTCAGTTCTTTTTTCTGGCTTGTTTTGTGAGGAACCTGGAACTTGAGGTGGGCTAAATTTGACTTTTTTTCAGTAAAAAATTGGTTTTTGACAAGATTTAGTTCTAGTGGTGGTTTGCTTTCTTTTTCTGACTAAACTGTTGGAGTTTTTTAGTCAGTCATGCCACCTTTGTTTTATAAATGTCCTTCCTGTGGGAAGAAAATGTCAAAGTCTGATCCACACGCTGTTTGTGTGGTTTGATTTCCTTCTTCTCATAAGGTTGATGATTGCTATCACTGCCTTAACCTTTCCAGCAGGACTTTGAGGGAAAGGGAGAAGATGCGGCTTCTAGGTTGTTTGGAGAGAGAAGGAAAGGGGCCTAAAAGCTTGATTTCATTTGGAGGGCCCTCTTCTCGTGAAAATCGTCGAAGATCTGCGTCTCCTGAAGCTTCAGCCAAGAAAAAGCGTCTTCAGGAAGCGTCGACGTCGAAAAAGGTTCGTTCAGCGTCGAGATCTCCTAAAGCTCCATCGGCGTCGAGGACATCACCGGTGAGGCAGAAGTCGACGCCGATGCAGTCGCCGTCGAAGAGTCTCTCGACGTCAAGACATCTGGTGTCTGTTGCGGTGAGGACGACGTCGGGGGTACGGAGTTCGACGTCGAAGGAGAAACATCACTCGACGTCGAGAGAGAGACAGCATTCGAAGCAGCACTCGGCGTCGAAGGAGAAGCAGCACTCGACGTCGAAGGAAGGTCGACGTCGAGGGACAAATGACGGTCGATGTCGAAGGAGAGACGACTGTCGACGTCGGAGGAGAGACGACGGTCGACGTCGAAGGAAAGACGAAAGATGTTAAAGAGAAAAGTGACGTCGACAAAGAAAGTGAGATCGACGTCGAAGGATGTTGCGACGTCCAGACATGAAAAGAAGAGGCGATTGGAGTCTCCATCGAGACGTAGTTCGAAGTCTACTCATGCTTCAGGCTTGAGGCATGAAGAGAGAGTATCAGTGGCTAAGTCTCCCCCACCTGCTGAAAGGTCGGCATAGAGACACTCGAGATCAGCCTCTCGGACCTCCCATAGGTCTTTGTCGAGGTCTGAAGTGATTCCACTGCCTTTGGTGGCCTCTACACCTCAAGACCAGCAGGAAAAAGTTGCGCACCAGGATTCATCGGTGGTGGCTCTCTCTGGTTCGACTTCAAGGCAGTCGGTGTCAGAGGAAAGCCAACTAGTTCCCAGAGAACAAACTCCATCTGGCTCACCACGGTCTGAGCGGAGTAGCTCTCCAAGGTCTTCCAAATCTTCACTGGGAATTCAGATTGTGCAAATTTCACCGGAGGGCTCCCCTGAGCGTGCAGCACGGCCGATTAACATGTCACCGAGATGGTTGGAAAGCCTACGACACTGGAAGATGCAACTGACCGCTAATCTAACTAGTATGAGAGTTGCTGATCCTCAGAAGGTTGTGGTTCCTAGGAGATCACGTTCTAGGTCTCCAGTAAGAGGCAGATCTCGCTCTAGAGAACGCAGACGGCAGAAGTCTGTTACTCCTGAAAGGCGAAATAGGTCTCCTACATCATCTTCATCGTCATCTCCGAGTAGAAGTTTGTATAGAGACTATTCTCCTACGGTATCGTCAAGTCCCCCTTCGAGGGTATCCCCAGTGGATGACTTAGGCACCTTTAACGATGTGTTATGGCGTGGAGCAAACAAGTTCAACATTGTGATGGCAGTTCCCCAAGTGACATCTTTGGTCATTTTTTAGACTTTGCATCACAAGACTTCTGCTATACCTCTTCTGCCTTTGGTTCCTGGTTTGTTGGAGCCTGCTATGAAAACTTTCTTGACTCCAGCCACGGTGGGTTCAGGCCCTTCTAGAATTGCGAAGAAATATAAGGCTCCTGACCAAGATCCTTTATTCTTACGTTCTGATCCGTCTCCAGACTCCCTTATAGTGGCGGCAGCCAGGAAGGCGCATTCTGCAACTTCTGTTTCCTCTGCCCCACCTGAGAAGGACAGTAAGAGCATGGATTCCTTAGGTCGGAGGATGTGTAACACTGCTGGTTCGGTGATGAGAGTGGCCAGTGCAGCAGCCTTACCGGGCCGTTATGATCGTCTTTTGTGGGACTCTGTGGCTCAGTTTGCAGACAAGCTTCCAAAAGAAGATCAAAAGGACTTCCTGGAAATTGTAGGCGAAGGAGGTTTGGTTGCTAATCAAAGTATTAGTGCAGCTGCCGACTCTGCGGATCTTGCAGCGCATGGCTATGCGCATGGGATTTGTTCTAGGCGTTCAGCTTGGCTGCGTCTTACTGGACTAAAACCTGAAGCCCAGAGGAAAATGGTCAACTTGCCGTTCAATGGGTCTACATTGTGTGAGAAGTTGGCCTGATATGTAGTGCTCACTATTCTAGTGATCACTGTGTATCATTCCAAACGACCCTTATTGATGATTGGTTGGAAGTCAACCTTTTAGACCAGCTATCCTAGTAGCATGGACAAGAGCAGTCTTTAGGCTAAACTCTAGAGGGTGTGTTAAGCCAGCTGTTATACCATCACATATACCCCTGGAACACCAAGTGAAAGGACACCACACAAGTTGTTATAAAAATAAAAGTATATTTATTTAGAACACAACAGCCCTAGACTCTTTATGAGGACAGGGTGCTAAGCACAATACAAAGCTCTTAAAGAAATTCTGAAAGTCGCACAATTTACTCAAATGCCCGAGGGACACGGAAAACCATATACTACAAAAGTGGAATGCGAAATACTAGCAGGTAAGTAACTAGTCTCAAAGGCTTTAGGATCGCTAGGACTGGACTACTGAACCTTCAGATTACGAGCAGGAGGCCTAGGGAGATCGGGTGCAGAGTGTGCACTCTCACGCGGGATGCGGGACAAAGTCTAGGGATGCTAGATTTCGTAAAGTTAGTGTTATCGGACGAATCCGACTAGGTAGAGCTGAAACGAAAAAGGATCTGGACACTTAGATAGTTAAGCTATGCTGGAGCACCGGAATGCTCAGGTTACCTAGCCCAGGGGCTGCGGCTGCATAGGGCTGAAAAGACGTCGGGAATCCTCGTTGCAGTCTATGGAGCCTGAAAGAAGAAGTTGCTGGCAGGCGACCAGTGATGAAGTTCGATGTGATCCAAGCCTGGATCGGTGATGAAGGATACCTGTAAGCAGAGAGGACCAAGTTCTGAATCACTAGCCAGTGATTAGATGGGCACCAGGATGGCACCGGACGAAGTCACCTCGACCAGGTGAGTGGGCTACGCTGGGCTCTGCAGTCTCTCGGACCAGGAGGCGTTGTCGGCGACCAGGATGGAGGTGCGAGCTGTCCTACGATGGTATCTGCTGTCGACGTCGCTGGACCCAGGATTGGGGCAACAACTCTTGGCAAATGCAAGCCCACGCGGTGGACTCAAAATGGCGTCTGGAGTGGACCAGGAGGGTCCGGGGTGCTCCTCTGTTGGAGGGGAGCAAGGGCCAGTCTGGAACAACCAGACCAGCGATGGAGATGTCGTCGTTCGTCGTCAAGAGGGCTACAAGCCAGCAGGCAAGTGGCCGGACAACGCGGTGAGCAGCAACGAGCAGAAGGGCCCCACGCAGATCTCGTGGATGCTGGGGGGCTGGACTTCGGTGCTGGTGCTGCTCAGGGTTAGGGCTTCTCAAACCCCAAAGCACTCACTCGAGGATCCCTCGGCGGTCGTGCTGGATAAGCGTCGTGCAGTTCTGAAGATGGCCGGTCCCTCGAGGTCTCGTCACACCCACGGATCTCAGCTGGGCTGATGATGTAGGTAGAGGTCAGAGGTGCCAGGGAAGCCGGGTCTCGTCGTGCTGGTCGGTCTGGTTCCGGAGGAAGGACGTGCAGCAAACCACAGTGTTCTTAGTTGGTGCCCGCAGATGCAGGGTGACTACTCCTTAGTCACAAGGGAGAAATCTTGAGAATAAGTCTTGAGTTCCTTTCGTAGAAAGTAGTTTCAGGATTCAAAGATGATCTAATTTGGAAGGGTCCCCGCTCCCACCTTTATACTAAAGAAAGGGGCTGGTACGGGACTAGGTCCTACCCATGGGTGGGACCAGGAAGGGGGGTGGTTACACCCCTCTCCCATGCCGGACTTTCCACAGCTCAGGGGCTGGTGTGCCCCTGGAACTGGTTCTAGCCGGCAGATGCATAGTGAGCACCGGGGTGCCACTTGCAGTCACCTTCCTATTCAGCCCTGCCTACCTAGGATACACAAAACCCTGTCTGGGATGGCGCGAGCACCGCCCCTGACAGGAAACCCTTTGTCCAAGCTCCCCTCGCTGGAAGGACTCCCAGCTGCAGGGGGTCAGACCTATGTCTGTGGTGGCAGCATCCATTTTGTGATGCTGAGGCTCGAGTTAACTTTAACCGGGGTGCACAGTTACATACATGTCGTGTCCCTCTAGAAGGGTGGAATGCTAACCCCGTCGCCAGGATTGGCGAGGGGTTAGTATTCCAATTCGTATGACACCTTACTCGACATGTTTTGATAAAGCGATACCAGAGTTGGCAAATAACCGCTAGGATTATAAGGCACTTAAGAGTATATGGTACGCGTTATCATAGAACAGCTATTAGGACTTGGTTCCGCAAGCTGCAGACGGGTTCAGCTCATGCCAGAGCACCATCTCACATAATTCCAAGCACTCTGCTTTCAGGATTGTTAAGGCCTGCCATAGAAGTGACTGATAGGAATACATGTGTCTATTTTTAGGGTTAGATATAGGTATACTATATCTAAAGCAAAGGGTGATTACACCACCTTGCCCCAGCTGAAGTGCAGCCAGTTGTGTCAGATTTAGATGGCCAGCCATGGGTGGCATAATACATGCTGCAGCCCCTGATAGGCCCTGGGTACACCTATGCCCTGAGTTACAGGGTCTGATAAGGTGGCCCAGTACCAATGGGTAAATGCACCTAAGGTGACTGAAAACAGGAGAGAGTTTTCCCAAAGGGACCCAGAAAGGACTGGGAAACAGTGACAATCAAAGAAGGGGGGATTCCTTTCTGTGGTTATTTTATAAGTCTCATATAATAGATCCAACCAATAGTGCCAGACACCTGTCGTGAAACAGTTTTACTTGTAAGTGTATTACAATATCCTCAAAATTATATATGCATATAAACACAAAGTTATATCAAAAAGTCTTATTTATTTAAAAAAAGTAGACACAAATATATATGCTAAGAAGCATTTTCATACAATATCAACATCAATACATACACATACTTTTCTTCCAAATTTTACACTATAAAAACATTAGAGAACATAATAAAAGAACACTGTTGTCGACGCGTTTCGGTGCTTAGTTGGATAAGACACCTTCTTCAGGACTATTGATTAAAACTTCATAAATCTAAAAGAAACATATTTAACATAAATTAGTACAAAGTGTTTGAGGATTTGTTTTTTTCACACAAAAACATATTTATCTCACTACGTACAGGGTCATGGCTATTAGTAGTCAAAATCTCTTACTTTTCAAGCTTTTTAAATTGCTATACCAGTCTTGATCCTGGAGCGAAAATATCCTTTAGTTTGTGTAGTCTCCTCCGTTTGTTCAATCTAGAGGATCTAAGGTAACGATAATATTCCATGTTACATACCTCTCTTTATGTAGTGTGTTTAGTAATAGTTTGAGTACGACAGTGCTTACTTGGTGACAACGTGGGATACCAGGAGTATAGATGGACATTCCTCAAGGCGCCTACTTTTTGGATAGGTCGGCTTGGGTCGTTCGAGAGCCTTCTTATAAGTCAATTGCTTGTTTTGGCAGACTTCGCATCTATAAATAGAGAGTCGCAACAGAATTTTGCTATGTTGAATATATAGTCAGTCTACATGCTGTAGTCTCATACTGTACAGTCTTTGTTGTAAATAGGCGCCTATCTATAGGGAAGTAGTTATATTTGACTTAGGACCTGGTTATAAGCAGCCTTAAATTTAACTGGAAATCTTTTTCTGCAAAAACACAATTGTATCTGGGTGCAGTAATGATCTTGACAAACAGTAAGGGGCAGACAGTTGAATGTTACTTTGTGCAAGACACGGAGATGTAATTTAGTGTTAATAGGTACCATCTTACCTAAGTTAAAAATCCCGCACACAATCTGCCTGGTCTCCCTGGTCTCCAGAGTCAGTATGGAGCACGGGCACGTGTACAATGCACTGCTGTTAGGGCTCTGTTGGAGCAATGTTAACAAGGCTTTAGATCAAGTTGTCAGTCCCTCTGTACTCGCCCCCCAGCCGAATTTGGTAAATAGCGGCGGAATGCTGCTCTAGTGACTACATTAGTGTGGTATTTTCGGCACAACTGTCTATAAAAACTAGAAAAATGTGGCTCAGCTTGAATATAGTCACATGGTTTTAAAGCCATAATTTTTGTTAAAGTTAAGTTAAGAAGGGGTTAGGGGTCCCTTCTAGCTGGGTCGCTAGCGTGAGAGGTCCATTCCATATGGACAGGTTATGTCTCACCTCAGTTTGGTCTTGTATGCGCGATCTGCCTGGTCTCCCCGGTCTTCCAGCGTCAGTGTGGATGGTGGAGCACGGGGGCAGGATTTATACCCGCGAAAGTTAAACTTAACAGGTTGATAGATTGCACCTGTGTCCTGTTTGGTTACGGGCGTATTCCGCGCCATTTTGGTAGTTTTTCTCTGGCCGGTGTTCCTGCCTCGACATAAATGTAGGACTGTGTTACCGCTCCGTTGCCACGGAAACGTCTATGGATACAATACTGTTATCCAGTCGGAGCGTGTGTTTAGTTTGGCCAATGCACCTGGACTTTGTTCTTTACCGAGTGCATAAAAATTAAAACGGCCAATACCGTCGGATTGTTGCAACATTTATATGTTAGCGAGTGACTTTTTCAAAACACTTTTTACTTTCAGTTATTTGCGGTCGCGCCATTTTTGTAGTTTGTGACTATTTTCAATAGATTACCCCGCTAATATTAAGCTAAACAGGTTGATAAATCGCACCTGTCTCCTAGTTGGTTACGAGCGTATTCCGCGCCATTTTGATAGTTTTTATTTGGCCGGTGTTTCTGCCTCGACATAAGTGTAGGACTTTGTTGACGCTCCGTTGCCATGGAAACGTCTCTGGATACAATATTGTTATCCGGTCGGAGCGTATGTTTAGTTTTGCCATTACACCAGGATTATGTTCTTTACCGAGTGCATAAAGATTAAAACGGCCAATACCGTCGGATTGTAGCGTTGCAACATTTATATGTTAGCGAGTGACTTTTTCAATACACTTTTTACTTTCAGTTATTTACGGTCGCGCCATTCTTGTTCGCAAACCTTACTTCATGACTGGAATTCCATGCATATTTAGTTTGAAGCAACTACCATGTTTTTACTTTACCTCATGAAATTCCGAATAAGACATACATATCAACATGTTAAGAACGCTCCTATTATGTAGCTCTTTTTGTGGCGAAGCCATTATTGTTAGATATAGGCCAATTCGTTGATGGATAAGAATTATATTAATATGATATTATATTAATATATATATATGGACAATCCCATATATAGGGCCATGAGTAATGGAGCGTTCTTGTACAGCGATGTGAGCCAAGTCATATGGCAAATAATTCATTTTATGTCGTTAACAGCTAGGTATTTTTTGATTGCCTTAGTATATGGTTTAGCATTTAGTGATATTTTAATATTTTCTCCAATACATTATTATAAGACATGGTCATTTTGCAACAGTTAAGGCGAATATATGTATTCATTCTACTAAGCGCGTCAATTGTGTATGAGATGGAACAGTGTACACATATTGCAAAAATCAAAGCGAGTTCATATGAGATGAAACAGTGTACACATGGTTATATTCTTAATTATGACATCACTTTTGTAGTACATGGGCCGAAGTTGGTTTAAACCAACTTCGGCCCATGTACTACAAAAGTGATGTCATAATGTTGCAAAATGACCATGTCTTATAATAATGTATTGGAGAAAATATTAAAATATCACTAAATGCTAAACCATATACTAAGGCAATCAAAAAATACCTAGCTGTTAACGACATAAAATGAATTATTTGCCATATGACTTGGCTCACATCGCTGTACAAGAACGCTCCATTACTCATGGCCCTATATATGGGATTGTCCATATATATATATTAATATAATATCATATTAATATAATTCTTATCCATCAACGAATTGGCCTATATCTAACAATAATGGCTTCGCCACAAAAAGAGCTACATAATAGGAGCGTTCTTAACATGTTGATATGTATGTCTTATTCGGAATTTCATGAGGTAAAGTAAAAACATGGTAGTTGCTTCAAACTAAATATGCATGGAATTCCAGTCATGAAGTAAGGTTTGCGAACAAGAATGGCGCGACCGTAAATAACTGAAAGTAAAAAGTGTATTGAAAAAGTCACTCGCTAACATATAAATGTTGCAACGCTACAATCCGACGGTATTGGCCGTTTTAATCTTTATGCACTCGGTAAAGAACATAATCCTGGTGTAATGGCAAAACTAAACATACGCTCCGACCGGATAACAATATTGTATCCAGAGACGTTTCCATGGCAACGGAGCGTCAACAAAGTCCTACACTTATGTCGAGGCAGAAACACCGGCCAAATAAAAACTATCAAAATGGCGCGGAATACGCTCGTAACCAACTAGGAGACAGGTGCGATTTATCAACCTGTTTAGCTTAATATTAGCGGGGTAATCTATTGAAAATAGTCACAAACTACAAAAATGGCGCGACCGCAAATAACTGAAAGTAAAAAGTGTTTTGAAAAAGTCACTCGCTAACATATAAATGTTGCAACAATCCGACGGTATTGGCCGTTTTAATTTTTATGCACTCGGTAAAGAACAAAGTCCAGGTGCATTGGCCAAACTAAACACACGCTCCGACTGGATAACAGTATTGTATCCATAGACGTTTCCGTGGCAACGGAGCGGTAACACAGTCCTACATTTATGTCGAGGCAGGAACACCGGCCAGAGAAAAACTACCAAAATGGCGCGGAATACGCCCGTAACCAAACAGGACACAGGTGCAATCTATCAACCTGTTAAGTTTAACTTTCGCGGGTATAAATCCTGCCCCCGTGCTCCACCATCCACACTGACGCTGGAAGACCGGGGAGACCAGGCAGATCGCGCATACAAGACCAAACTGAGGTGAGACATAACCTGTCCATATGGAATGGACCTCTCACGCTAGCGACCCAGCTAGAAGGGACCCCTAACCCCTTCTTAACTTAACTTTAACAAAAATTATGGCTTTAAAACCATGTGACTATATTCAAGCTGAGCCACATTTTTCTAGTTTTTATAGACAGTTGTGCCGAAAATACCACACTAATGTAGTCACTAGAGCAGCATTCCGCCGCTATTTACCAAATTCGGCTGGGGGGCGAGTACAGAGGGACTGACAACTTGATCTAAAGCCTTGTTAACATTGCTCCAACAGAGCCCTAACAGCAGTGCATTGTACACGTGCCCGTGCTCCATACTGACTCTGGAGACCAGGGAGACCAGGCAGATTGTGTGCGGGATTTTTAACTTAGGTAAGATGGTACCTATTAACACTAAATTACATCTCCGTGTCTTGCACAAAGTAACATTCAACTGTCTGCCCCTTACTGTTTGTCAAGATCATTACTGCACCCAGATACAATTGTGTTTTTGCAGAAAAAGATTTCCAGTTAAATTTAAGGCTGCTTATAACCAGGTCCTAAGTCAAATATAACTACTTCCCTATAGATAGGCGCCTATTTACAACAAAGACTGTACAGTATGAGACTACAGCATGTAGACTGACTATATATTCAACATAGCAAAATTCTGTTGCGACTCTCTATTTATAGATGCGAAGTCTGCCAAAACAAGCAATTGACTTATAAGAAGGCTCTCGAACGACCCAAGCCGACCTATCCAAAAAGTAGGCGCCTTGAGGAATGTCCATCTATACTCCTGGTATCCCACGTTGTCACCAAGTAAGCACTGTCGTACTCAAACTATTACTAAACACACTACATAAAGAGAGGTATGTAACATGGAATATTATCGTTACCTTAGATCCTCTAGATTGAACAAACGGAGGAGACTACACAAACTAAAGGATATTTTCGCTCCAGGATCAAGACTGGTATAGCAATTTAAAAAGCTTGAAAAGTAAGAGATTTTGACTACTAATAGCCATGACCCTGTACGTAGTGAGATAAATATGTTTTTGTGTGAAAAAAACAAATCCTCAAACACTTTGTACTAATTTATGTTAAATATGTTTCTTTTAGATTTATGAAGTTTTAATCAATAGTCCTGAAGAAGGTGTCTTATCCAACTAAGCACCGAAACGCGTCGACAACAGTGTTCTTTTATTATGTTCTCTAATGTTTTTATAGTGTAAAATTTGGAAGAAAAGTATGTGTATGTATTGATGTTGATATTGTATGAAAATGCTTCTTAGCATATATATTTGTGTCTACTTTTTTTAAATAAATAAGACTTTTTGATATAACTTTGTGTTTATATGCATATATAATTTTGAGGATATTGTAATACACTTACAAGTAAAACTGTTTCACGACAGGTGTCTGGCACTATTGGTTGGATCTATTATATGAGACTTATAAAATAACCACAGAAAGGAATCCCCCCTTCTTTGATTGTAAATGCACCTAAGGTACACGTGTCAATTTAGTGAGAGAACAGCAAGGCTGTGGGTCTGAATAGCAGGCCCACATCCAGAGAAGTGGTAAACCGGTGAAGCAAAAAGCGAAAATCTGGGGTGATCATAGGATTGCAGACCCTACTCTCCTACACATTGTTTGGGTCTCGACGACGAAATGGCAAAAATGAAGGTGGAGTTGGATACTCTAAAGGCTGAAGGCCTAGAGAAGAAAAGAGAGTTTAAACGTCTAGGAACTTTTCGTCCCTACGACAGGAGGCCTTTTCAACAAAAGAATCAACAAACATGTTGGTCCTCGCAGAACCAGGGTCAGAACCAATAGAGATCGCAGTTCCAACAGCGTCGCCCTGGACGAGGTAGAGGAGGAAATAGACAGCAGTTCGCTGCTGCCAAACAACCTCAAAAACAATGAAGGGAGCCTTCCTCCTCAACCGTGGACCACTCCGGTAGGAGGAAGCATTGTGTCATTCTTAAACGAGTGGAAGCAACTGACAAAGGACAAATGGGTGATTAAGTATCATTCAGAACGGTTACCATCTCTGTTTCAAAAAGCCACCTCCTCTCATTCCTCCAAAGAAAATGTTACATTGGAATTTGAAGTTTTTACAAAAAGAAGCAAGTATACTCCTAGGAAAGAAAGCCATAGAGAAGGTTCCTCCTCAGCAGAGAAATCAAGGCTTGTATTCACGGTTTTTCCTAGTGAGGAAGAAGGGTCCAAACGCAGAATTCAGGTCTATTCTGGACCTAAGGGTTTTAAACAAGTACATTCGGAAAGAGAAATTTCGGATGCTAGCGCTTCATCAGATCTTCCCCCAGTTACATCAGGGGGACTGGATGTGCTCCATCGACATGAAAGATGCCTATTTTCATGTTCCCATTTCCATGAAACATCGCAAATTTCTCAGGTTTCAAGTGTCTGCTCATCACTACCAGTATGCAGTGCTTCCATTCGGCCTAAAGTCAGCACCCAGAACATTTTCCAAATGTATGGCGGTGTTGCGTGTTTATCTAGGTTCCTGATCGATACTGCGACCTTATGCCCCTATTCGGCTATAAATCCATTTATTCCCTATATTGGCATAACCGTTCAAGTGCGATATTCAGAAAAGTCATCTCTGGCCTCACACGAACAGAGCCACATTCCAGAATAGTTCTCTGCCACTTCCTTTGCAACCAATTAGTGCAATGACAGAGCAGAAGTCACTATCTGATATTCCTAGATTAACACTCCGAGTTCTTCAACAAGATAAAAACTCAGCAAACCTGGAAATCCCCGCTTGCTGTGTTTTGATTAGTAATGGAACTCTAATGAGCAACTGATAGCTATCACTTCCTAGTGACATCTTTAAGTGACGTCTTATGTCCAGCAAACTTGCGTCAAACCAGGCACCTGTCAGGTATAAATACTACCAACGTTGCCTTAAGCAATTGCTGGTGTCCCATTGCTGTTGTATGCTGTATGCAGTACGCTGATGCTGCTGCTGTCCCTTTGTTGGTGAAGCTACTGATACCATTATCGCTGCTAAAGCGCGAACGATGGTGTGGTGAGCTTAGGAGCTGAACAGCCGTCCCTCTGCGAAGAGCCCAGCAGATGCCAAGCTGCCCGCGGACGCTGTCCCCCCTCCTCCTCTCGACGCGCTGAACAGAGAAATCCAGCTCCAGCGTTTCTAGTCTGCCCTCGCGGGTGACTGGGATACCAAGTTCCCCCTGAAGGAAATACCAGACTTCCATCATTCTATTCAGAGGTATGGTGTTGACTAAACCCTTAGATGAGAATTCTTGAAGCAAACCTTGGCAAAACCAACTTAACTTAAAGCTACTTACTTACTCCCCTTCCACGTGTTAGGCTTAGGTCAGGCACACCGGGGTAGGCGTAGTTAGAAGCACCAGTTGAGTATTTTAGCCTAATGTATATATGACTGTATATATGTTTTATTACTTTTAAACCATTGTATGGCTAAGCAACCATATCAATGCTTTTACAGTATTATTTCGCAATACTTATCTTACTGTACGTACTTTTTATAATAACAAGTCTTGCAATTGTGGCAATACATTTCTCTTGTATGAGAAGAAGGACTGTTCAATAAATGTTAACCCTTTATTGACAAAAGCCCGTCTCTCTATTCTCTACATATCGTGAAAGTAAACTGCACTAATCTGACTGAGTGAAATACATGTCTATTGTTTCACACGACCCTAGAGATTGACTCTTGATCTGAGGAGCAAAGTTGTCATGTTGCACGGTTGTTGGAAAGCTGAATCCCTTCTTGTCTGTGCCAGGGAAGCTGATCACTTCCTATGCAGAGAAGAAAGTTTCCAGTGACCTCTGAGCTAGTTGGTAACACACCCAATTAAGTTTAGCATAGTCAGTGGAGGCCTGGAATATCCGCAGTTCCACGTCGATACTACTGTTTATGTTATTCCAATGCGCAGGGCCTAGTGGGAAACTAGGAACTACACTACATGGCGCCCAATGTGGGGCAAGGCGATAAACTAACGCAAGACGTTAGAGTAACTCAGTCGTGCATATTTCACACAGACCCCTTTCTCCCGTAAATACTCCAATAGACGTCTGGAGTGGGTGAAAGGTTAAAATCCGCCCGACCTTAGTAGGAAGAGATTCCTATGTAAAGCTCTGGTTTATTCAACGTTGAAGGATACAGTGTTCCAAAATATTGTGCACCTAATCTTTGTCTCCTTGGAGACCAACTCTGCAAAAACCTTGCATTTTAACAATGCCAGGAGAAAACGGAACCACTGGGGCCGCAGCAGATGCGACTCAGCAGGGTCCCGAACACACAGACCCGGGTGCTATTATCATCCCGGTCCACTTAAGAAAATCTATAACTTTAAAACTTATAGAAAACGGACTGACACCTCAAGGTGGTACAGTAATTTTCGTGATAGAGGCTCACGAATATCGGCAGACAGAGGTATTCTATTCATGGATAAACTTTCCAGCGGCAAACGCTACAACAAAAGAGTTTCACTATTACAAAATAGAGGAACCTCCGGAAGAGTACGCTCCTTTCGAGGAGATTGAAATTCCACTTAAATTTCAAGAGCACCTGCTCCGGTTTAATGGCGCCCTAAAACATAATGATCATATTACCAGGCTCGGTCCACTAGGTAGACCAGGAGCAACGTGCCCGGTTCTAGCCAGCTACACACCACATCCTGACATTGTAAAAATGTCAAAGGAAGAGCTGTTAGTACAGCTAAAAACACTAATAAAAATACATAGGCAATTAGTCCAATATGTAATGCGGACTGCAACAGTCCAGCCAGTTGTTAATGTACCACAGCCGACCCCTTATCAGGGGAACACTAATAAAATTACACCACAGAACATACAGTCATGTCTTGGTAAAACACCCGTAAAACGGGAACAAATTCCTTTCTGGTTAGCACAGAAAATCACTCAAATAGAGGCAGTATTTCCTGATACTACCCCTATAGAGAAACACAGAATCTTGACAATCTGCCTTCCTATGGGAATCGCACCACATGTGGAGGACTGTGACACTTGGGGTACAGTCTTTGCTTCCATTTACACAAAAACACACGGTGTTCCGTCTATGGCGGTAATACCAGAAGTGCTAAAACAGATTCAAAATGAATACGGTCCAGAGCCCGCTTTAAATCTTGGTATGAAATTACTGAAAGACTTCAAGCAGGTCTCGGCTATATTATTAGCCAACATAAAAGGAGAAGCAGCATCTGTGGAGATTCGCCAGAAGTTGAAGGAAACAGATATAAAAGATCCTGTTGAGCTTGCCAAAATCATAGAGAAATGCTATGAAGAATTAGGTAGAGACAGCTTGGGTGGAAAACCGGTAAAGCCCCAACTGCTCGAAAATCCTGAAAAATTATTTATTAAAAATAATTCAAACACTCCTAAAAAGAGCTGGGATGGAAATAAACAATCCACTCCCAAGGAAAAAGTTTTCCAGTCCAGAGGAAGGTCTCCTCGACGGAGGGAAAGAACTCCGACTCGAGAACGCCAGTCTCCCCAGAGGGAGCCCTCTGAGAAAAGATATAACCTTAGAAATAGGGATAATCTGAAAAAACCTGATAGATATCAAAGTATTGATACACGTCCCTCTCGATCTTTTCCACAGAATTCGGAAAGAAGAGGACGGTCAGACCCAGGAGAGCACACCAAGTCCAAAGACAAGGAACCTGCTCAGAGTAAAAAATCTCAATTTCAGAAAAAGAAGGTAGCCAGTATTAGAGTAATCAACCATGCCGAGAATACTGAGGACACAGTTGAAAAACGGGGAGTGGGCATTGACAATGTTGGACAGTGCAGCAGTAATCAGTATAGCGCGCAAGATCTTGATGAGTCATCTGGAGACAGTGGACACGAATGAATACATTCAGGTTGAAACTACCGACACCAGACTTAGCGAGCCCCATAAAATATACGAAATAACATTGCGTATAGAGGGTGATAAGACTAGGAAAATAAGAGGTCTATTTTGGGATAAGCTCTCAAAAGGCTATGATATTCTGTTAGCTGAAAAAGATTGGCCCCCAGAGTTTGTCAGGGAGTGCCCTCGTGGCGAAGAAGTGATTATGCCTGCCTTCTCGAATCACATTCCGATTCACAAAAAATATATTTATGCAAGGAAATGGGCAGTGGCCCAGGCACCTGCATTATATAAAAATCATGTAGGATGGGATGAGGACTCAACTCCTCACAAAATCCAATTAAAAAGTGAACCAACTGCCCAACGGCAGTATCCCATTAAGCAAGAAGCTAAAAAACAAGTCAGGGAGATCTTAGATCAACTTGAATACCAGGGGGTGATTGAAACATGCACCTCTCAAATGAACAATCCTTTGTTTCCTGTCTCCAAGCCAGACAATTCATATCGTCTAGTTTTGGACTACTGACACCTTAATACATGTTGCAAAACTTTTGCAGTACAAAACTCGCATAGTGCAGCCCTAATGAATAACATAGTTAGGAAAAAATATAAAACGACATTAGACATATCTAATGGTTTCTTTTGTCAAAACATTGCACCAGAAAGCAGATATTTGACCGCTTTCTCTGCATTTGGGTCGCAGAAAAATTCTGTCGACTCCCACAGGGGTTCAAGAACAGCCCAGGACTATTCTCAGCTAGGGTAACAGAGTTACTACAAAGCTATGATGATGAGGCATTATCTTACGTAGATGATATCTATCTCACAGACGACGACTTGGATACTCACTTGAAAAGAGTGAACATCATTATACTTGGGTTCGCAGCAGAGGGTTACAAATTCAACTTTAAAAAGTCTCGAATTGCCCATCTGACAGTACTATTTTTAGGGTACGAACTATCAAGTGAAGGGAAAAGCCTAGCGGACAACTTCTTAGAGAAGTGCGCTGTACTCCAAGCTCCAAAAACGCTGAAGAATTTACAATCCATACTAGGTTTTCTGAATTTCGGAAGAACTTACATACTAAATTACGCAGAGAGGGTTAAACCTCTCTACGAACTAATTAAACCTGATTTTAAACAAATCAATTGGACTCAAAAACACACAGAAATTTTGAGATCACTGCAAACAGACATGTTAGCTAAAACAAAATTAGATACACGTGACAATGCATGCGATCTTGTAATCCGAGTCATCCCAGGAAGATGCGGATTCACGTACCTAACCTCTAATGAGGGAGAAAAGGTACCAATTTCAATTAAATCTCACTTGTACCCACAAGCAGAAGAAACATTCAGTCACACAGAAAGAACTGTGGAAGCGGTGCAAATTGCATTAAAAAATGAAAGAGAACTAGCACACGGCAAACGGATTAATATCCTTACAGCGGAATCCGCCTTCGAAGCGCTATTCAGCCCAGTAAACCTGCCTACAGTGTCACTGGATCCGAAATGGATACAGTGTGTAGATTCTCTAGGCACGGAAGACGTGAAATACTATTTAGCCCCGCAATTCAAAGAACTGAATGATTTAGAATATGAAGAAGAATATCCTCTGCCAATCGAAATTCTGCCTCTCCCACAATACGCCTGTATAATCTATACAGATAGATTTGTACAGCATTTCAACGTAGAGAGAAAATCCTACGATGCAGCATGTGCGATAATTAAAGGTCGTTGGCTGTGCGGTAAATTCAGACCGAAAGTAACAAAAACGGAATCTATAAGAAACTGTTCGGTTCAGAGAACTGAAATCAGATGTTTAAAGATGGCGCTCGAAAATGCAGAACGTGAATTCCCGACACTTATCGTGTGCGATTCTCATTTTTGCGTCAACTCTTACAATAATAAATTGCAGAGGTGGATTGAAAACGACTACAAAGATGACACAGGTGCCACAATAAAGCATAAATTGCTCTGGAAACAGGTAGCTCTTTTACACAAAGAACTACAAAAGACTCACGTGATTCACGCACAGAGTCTTCGACGTGATGGCGTTCACGTTGCAGGGAATTCATTGGCTAATACAGCCACAGCGGAAGCAACTAACCCGGCTTCCGTAGCCACAAAAAAGCGTACAGATAAATACATAGACGGGGAAACCATGCTGGCAGTAAAAACGACCGTAAAAGGCGACTGTGCAACGCTACCCGTAAACTATCCACTCAATTATGCATACGTAATCGATGCAAACTCCGTTCCTTTTGCTCGAATCCCTGGAGTGGGGGACAGAGTAATTCCAAACAGGAGCAGGAGGGGCTTCCTCTTACTGGAAGCACACATGGGGTTGGGTCTGAGACACCAAACAATTAAGGTTTCTCTGAAAGAATTACAATCAGAGTACTGGTGGCCAGGAATGAGTATAGATATTCAATGTTTTGCTCAAAATTGTGAAAACTGCAACAGAGATCGCAGTAATGAACAGGCCAGTGTAGTTTCAGGATCCCTGCTAGACAGCATAAGGCGGTCTATCTGCGCAATCAAAGAAGAGAAGCGCGTCCCATTGTACACAGTTAAGGCTAAACACACTTAAAAATGTGGCCTCCAGCACTCGGCTGACGCCTAGAACTGTTATAAAAGATTTGCGAGTCCATATCGGCATATACGCAATTACCACGTTCCATTCTGACCAGGGTCCTGCTTTTAGCTCTCGAGCTTATAGGGAGGCCATGGCCAGCATGGGAATTGGGTTGCGGTATTCTTGTCCGTCGCACCCCGAAGGGAATAGTGTGGTTGAAAGAAAAAACCGGGACATAAAGCGATCTATAACAGCGAAGGTATTAGGTTCAGGCGCTGGGTGGGTCAAGCATCTAATAAGTGTCCAGACTAGTCTTAATAACTTGCCAAGAAATTCTCTAAAAGGTTTCAGCCCATACGAACTATTGTTCGGAATTAGAATGAACATTCAGGACCTCGATATTCAGATGTCAGTGGTACAAGAAAAAACAACAGACTTTGACATCAAAGATCGTTTGGCTGTTTTACAGGAACTGAATGAAACAAGAAAATCCTTAAGCAACATAAAGTTAAAGCAACAGCCAGATACCACTGACGAGGCACCACAAGCAACGGCCCCAGCAAGGCCTGTCTGGATTCCAAAGATTGGGGATCTAGTCAGAGAAAAATCGCGGTGAAGAAGGAATTTGGGCCTTCTTACAGAAAAGCAGTACCTGTCTTGGCAGTCACCGGAACAAGATCAGTAGTACTACCGCCCCTTGCTGGTAAAAAGGAGAACAGAGTCGTGACCATCGACCTGGTAAAACCACAAGCATGTGGCCCATAATCAACAGTAGGCCCAGTGGACTCACAAGAAACAACAGAATACCCAAACTTGCAACAATCCAAGAGGTTCAAACTGAAAGACTAATCACATTCGATCAGCCTGCAGTGCATAGTGAAGGACTATGCAATAATGCCATGGAACTCGTGCCTCTTGAAACACAGATTGAAACAGTTCATCAAGAAACACCAGTCTACACTAATGTGGCATCAGAAAATGCTACCGAAAGACAGATTGAAAGAACAATCCCATCAATTGACAGAACTGCCTCTGGTTATTTCATCAACTTCGACAACTTCTCTGAAGATCAAAACGACCCCGAAGTGATGCCTGAAACAAAAAAGTATTCGAAAGAAAATACAACAGGACTCCTTCAACAAATCAAAGAATTATATCTGGATTCACCGTTGATTGAGCATTGGATTATTTCAGGGGTATTCATACTCCTACTATGCCTAATTTTAGTCATCTCTGGCCTCACACGAACAGAGCCACATTCCAGAATAGTTCTCTGCCACTTTCTTTGCAACCAATTAGTGCAATGACAAAGCAGAAGTCACTATCTGATATTCCTAGATTAACACTCCGAGTTCTTCAACAAGATAAAAACTCAGCAAACCTGGAAATCCCCGCTTGCTGTGTTTTGATTAGTAATGGAACTCTAATGAGCAACTGATAGCTATCACTTCCTAGTGACATCTTTAATTGACGTCTTATGTCCAGCAAACTTGCGTCAAACCAGGCACCTGTCAGGTATAAATACTACCAACGTTGCCTTAAGCAATTGCTGGTGTCCCATTGCTGTTGTATGCTGTATGCAGTACGCTGATGCTGCTGCTGTCCCTTTGTTGGTGAAGCTACTGATACCATTATCGCTGCTAAAGCGCGAACGATGGTGTGGTGAGCTTAGGAGCTGAACAGCCGTCCCTCTGCGAAGAGCCCAGCAGATGCCAAGCTGTCCCCCCTCCTCCTCTCGACGCGCTGAACAGAGAAATCCAGCTCCAGCGTTTCTAGTCTGCCCTCGCGGGTGACTGGGATACCGAGTTCCCCCTGAAGGAAATACCAGACTTCCATCATTCTATTGAGAGGTATGGTGTTGACTAAACCCTTAGATGAGAATTCTTGAAGCAAACCTTGGCAAAACCAACTTAACTTAAAGCTACTTACTTACTCCCCTTCCACGTGTTAGGCTTAGGTCAGGCACACCGGGGTAGGCGTAGTTAGAAGCACCAGTTGAGTATTTTAGCCTAATGTATATATGACTGTATATATGTTTTATTACTTTTAAACCATTGTATGGCTAAGAAACCATATCAATGCTTTTACAGTATTATTTCGCAATACTTATCTTACTGTACGTACTTTTTATAATAACAAGTCTTGCAATTGTGGCAATACATTTCTCTTGTACGAGAAGAAAGACTGTTCAATAAATGTTAACCCTTTATTGACAAACGCCCGTCTCTCTATTCTCTACATATCGTGAAAGTAAACTGCACTAATCTGATTGAGTGAAATACATGTCTATTGTTTCACACGACCCTAGAGATTGACTCTTGATCTGAGGAGCAAAGTTGTCATGTTGCACGGTTGTTGGAAAGCTGAATCCCTTCTTGTCTGTGCCAGGGAAGCTGATCACTTCCTATGCAGAGAAGAAAGTTTCCAGTGACCTCTGAGCTAGTTGGTAACACACCCAATTAAGTTTAGCATAGTCAGTGGAGGCCTGGAATATCCGCAGTTCCACGTCGATACTACTGTTTATGTTATTCCAATGTGCAGGGCCTAGTGGGAAACTAGGAACTACACTACAGCGGTAGTTGCGGCCTTTCTTTGAAGGAAAAGGATTTTCATATATCCTTACTTAGACGACTGGCTTCTGAAGAGTTCGTCCCCATCTCTCTTGGAGGAGCATCTGTCGATATGCCTCCACCTCATGCGCAGGCTGGGTCTTCAAGTCAACTTCCAGAAATCTATCATGAATCCGACACAGTGGATCCATTATCTGGGGGCCCTGCTGGACACAGAAAGAGAAAACGTGTGTCCTTCGGAGGAGAGGTGGTTATCGATCAAGTCCAAATGTCATCTTCTTCTTCATACCGATTACCCGACAGTTCGGCAAGTGTCCTCTCTCCTGGGGTCCATGGCCTCTTGCATTTTCATTGTTCCAAACGCAATATTGCACATGCGTCCTCTGCAGCAGTGCCTAGAAAATCAGGATGTTGGGAGGATCGGATTTGTCTCCACCAGTCTGCAAAAGATGCCATCAGGTGGTGGATGAAGAGAACACACTTGATGAGAGAAGTGCCTTTTTATCAGGACCCTCCGACGCAGACTCTGATCACGGACGCCTCACTCCAAGGCTGGGGTGCTCGTATGGACCCCCTGCAGGTACAAGGGCTATGGTCAGATTTCGAGAAAGGATATCACATCAACCTGCTCGAACTCAGGGCTGTCCATCTTGCTCTAAAGTCTCTGGCTCCATCTCTACAAACTCTGTCCCTCCTGGTGCAGACAGACAATACAACAACAATGTATTATCTAAACAAGAAGGGGGGTACCAGATACAGGACTCTGTCCTTAGAGGCCCAGACCATCTGGAATTGGTTGCTAGCAAGAGACTTGTCAATAACAGCTGTCCACTTACCAGGGTCTCTCAATTCGCAGGCGGACGATCTCAGCAGAGACTTCGTCGAAGCTCACGATTGGGTGCTCAACGAAGAAGTCGTACACAGTATTTTCCAGTCATGGGGAACACCAGATATTGATCTGTTCGCAGACGCGGCAAACACAAAATGCCCCGTTTTCGCGTCCAGATTTCCCCAGAAAGGGTCGCAAGGGAATGCCCTTTTGATAGACTGGTATCAGAACTTACTGTACGCTTTTCCACCAACACTGTTGATACCGACAGTAATCAACCGAATGTACAAGACCAACTCCAGGATGATTCTGATTGCTCCCGAGTGGCCTCGCCAGTGGTGGTTCCCAGATCTCCTTCAGTTGTCGGAAGTGCCACACAGGAGGTTGTCATGTCGCCCGGATCTTCTGTCCAAGCAGAAGGGGCGAGTGTTTCATCCCAATATGTCATCTTTACGCCTGGCAGCATGGCTCCTGAAGTCATCCAATATGGACACTTGCAGCTGAATCCGGATTGTATGCACATTCTAAAGGAGGCAAAAAGACCTTCTACAAGGAAATCCTATGGATTCAAGTGGAAACGTTTTTTCCTGTGGTGTCAAAATAATGTTCTTGACCCAATTCATGGTCAGGAACAGGTGATTTTACCTTATCTGTTATACCTCGCAAGATCTGGCCTGCAGTTTAATTCCATTAAAGTCCATCTTGCTGCAATCACAGCCTACAGAAAATCGCCCACTCAGATATCCTTTTTTAGGATGCCTGTGGTGAAGGATTTTCTGCAGGGTTTAAGGAAGGCGTATCTACCAGTCATGTCTCCTTCTCCACCTTGGGAGGTTAATGTGGTGTTAACCAAGTTAATGGGTGCTCCTTTTGAACCTATACATAAAGCTTCTTTGCAACACTTGACTTGGAAGGTAGTGTTCCTTGTAGCTATTACTTCTGCTCGTAGAGTTAGCGAGATTCAGGCTCTGTGTTGTAAAGAACCGTTCACTGTCTTCCATGCAAATAGGGTGGTACTCAGGACGCATCCTGCTTTCCTGCCCAAGATAGTGTCGGATTTTCATATTAACCAAACCATAACATTGCCTACTTTTTTCCCAAAGCCTTCTAGTTCTGCTGAAAGATTCTGCATTCTTTGGATCTGAAGAGTCTTAAAGTTTTACTTAGACAGGACAAAAGCTTTAAGAAAGACAGACCGCCTTAAAGGCAAAGTGCTCAGATTCTCTGGGGCCTTAAAGGCAAGGTGCCAGTCTGATTTTCTGTACACAGACAGTTATTCATAGGCAGCCTTGTTAGGCTAATTGCCTTTTACAACAGATTATTTGATGAAAATAAAGGGTATTTATGTTATGAAATGCATTTCTAGGCTCTAGCCTGTTTATTGCATTGATGTATGGAGCATTTTCATACTGCAGAAAGTGTGTAATAAGGTCTTATTAGCCTATACATTATGTTGGGCTGCATATTATGGGCTTATACATGTATATGTGTATTTTTTGGTTTAGTACTATGTACTAATTATTGTATATTTACACATATATATGTATATTGTTATATGTTCCGGGTTCCCGCTCACGGGCGGAGATTATTCAGTGCTTATGACTTTAATGAGTATACCCCTGAAAGAGAACTAGGATTACAGGTAAGTAACTAATCCATCCTGAGCTGTTGCGCATGACCATCAGGCTTCCGATCTGAGAGGATTCTCTGTTGCAGCTACAGCGAAGGGTTCTGCACCCAAATCTGCGCACCCTTCACCTTCATGTATGCGGATTGAATGGCAACCGTTGGCAGCTTTCAACCTTCCTCCTGAAGTCTGTGATGTTATCCTGGCAGCCAGGTGACCAAGGCCTAACCTGCTGTGATTCCCACAACATTAACCTTCTCTCTGCACCTCTTTCTAAGGTCCTTCTGTTTGCTCTTTTGTTGCCTCTTGTCTGGGCACTGTTAAAGGTTATTTATCATTCATTTCGACATTTTTGCTAGTGCTGGACCAACCTTCTTTTTTTAAGTCACCTCTTGTAATTAGGTTTCTTCAAGGCTTGCAGCACATTTCCTCCAAGGCCATTCATTTTTCCCCAGTGAAATCTAAATTTTGTTCTTAGGTTTTTGATGTGTGCACCTTTAGCACCTCTGCACAATTGCCCTCTTAGGCTACTGTCAAAATCACAAAGGGGAGAGTAGAGGTGGGTAGTCTAGGGACCAGTCCTCCACGGTTCAATACAAATAATCAAAAGAGGTACCCTCTATAGATAGGAGGTAATTGTGCCTAGTCTTTCCACACGTCCCCAGATTTTAGCATACCTTTTTGGGGGTAAGAAATAAAATCGGTTTTTGGACCCACTAAACCGGTATTTTGTCACTTCACTTTCTAATTTTGCATAAAAACCCACTCCCTTCTGATTCATTATAAGCTGTTAGGTGTATAAGGACACCTCTGTATTTTTACAAGTTAGTGCTCCCGCGTATTCGTAGGTCGTATCTCACCCCCGACGGTAGAGGTCAGGGGTGGACCCTATGATGATCCATGCCACCAAGGGGAAACCCGGGTGGGTGAGGGTTTTATGAAAAAGAAAAGATTTTCTTTTCAGTTGTTTCTCTGCAAGGCAATACAATCTCTATCCCCTTTTCCTCCTTCCTATAGAGGGTATCTCTTTTGATTATTTGTCTCTTAGGCTATTAACCATCAAAACTGCCTTTTTAGTGGTCATTACACCGGCCAAGTGCAACAACGAATTGCAGGTGTGCTCGACGCACCCTTCCTACACCACTGTCTACCAAGACAAGCTTGTCCTCTGGACACGTGCCTCCTTTCATCCTTCTAAAGGTTGTGACATGCTTTTACTTAGACCATAACATCACCCTGCCTACATTCTTTGCTAGGCCTCACCCCTCCAAAGAAGAGCTGAGACGTCTCCGTCTGGACCCAAAACCAAAAAAGAACGCCATCATTCTATTTTGATTGCACAAAACAGTTCCAGATGAATGATCAACTCTTTATGGGGTACTAGGCGCTAAGAAAGGAAAGTCTGTGCAGAGGAAAAGGGCTATGCATCAAGATCTACTACGCATTGGCCAAGAAGCAACCCCCAGATGGTTCGCTCATTCCATCAAAGCTAATGCTGCGACCACTGCATTAGCCTGCGGAGGCCCTGTCCTAGCCATATGTCAGGAAGCAATGTGGACATTTTTTGCACATGTTTACCAAACACTACTATCTGGGCAGTCGGGTCTGTTCCAATGGGCACTTCTCTTTTTCAGTGCTGCATGACTTTTTGATTTAAAATTGGCTCGATGGTCGACTTTGGTGCCAGCATTCTGTGCACTCTTTCTACAATTCAGAGGTGTGAAAAATTGGCACAGCCAAGTGTATCTGCGAGGATACTGTTCCATTCTTCACCCATTCTTCCCATGGTGGTGGTCTCCAGCACCCCAAGTATGTGTATTTCTGATGGATACTTCTGCCTGTGGATTCCTCAACTTTTGAATACCCCCTGCGCCAGCATTCTGCAGAAATTCTTTTCTAGCTCTCCCACGTCGACGAGGACGTCATAATACCATGGCTCCTCTCCTACCCTTAAAGAACTTGAGGCTAAACTTTTTATGGCCAAAGCGAAAAAGGTGAAGAGAGGTTGGAAGCGTGCAAAGTCGTCGTTGTCTCATACTTCGAAGTCAAGAAAACACAAGAAGTCGAAGAAGAGACATGGTTCTCGGCGCCGTTCGTCGAAGAACAGGGCTTCGAGGTCGCCTTCTTCAGCTAAGCCGCTGCGAAGGCAGGACTTTGTATCTCCATCTACTACTCCATTTCCATGAGCAACGCCGGTTCAATCTCCGGCTCTGAGGTTGCAGGCGTCGAAGGGCCCTTCGACGCCTGAAGGTTCTCCGGCTCCCAGTATGCCTCCGATGCCCAGGGAGTCGTCTCCAGTTCATGTGGCTTCACCTGTGCGGGCGCCGTCTTCACCGGCTCTGCAGGACCCAGATCAGCCTCAGGTGAATCCTGTTCAGGAAGGTACAGATCCATATCCTCCTTTTCCTGGTCCTGGAACAGACCGTACGTTTCTAATCCTTCTGGTGCGCCTTCGGCCCGGTGGGACCTTTGGCCTTTAATTTGGGTATACCTCACCAGTATACCCAGCCGACCTTCGTGCCATTCTTGCCTACGACGCCGGCTTGGCATTTTCCGGCGCTAAGGTCTTCCACTCCGGTTTCTCGGACTCCTTCGGCTGTTGAGTCGGCGTCGCCTTGGATTGGATCGAAGCCGAGATTTGAAGCAGAAGGTCCTCCTTCGACGCCGATGCCGTCCTCACCGGCGCCACGTCTGGCTCCGCCGACGCTGATTAAGAAGCAGTGCTCTAGAAGGGATCCGCAGAGGCTCCTTGAAGAGGAGGAATATAGACAGGAAAAGAAGAGATTGTTGAATCTGTGGACGAGTTTGAAGGCTTACAGGAGGCCAATGGATTGAATACTTCTCCTGAGTATGAACTCTCGTATCCAAAGGCTGGGATATTGGAGGATGTTGCTCCTTATCATGTAGTAAGGAAGGCAGCTGAGTTGCTTGATCTGCAGTTACCTACAGCTGAGGTGAAATCTAACATCCTGACTGAGGTTCTAAACACACCTTCGGCAGTTTCTGAACCTCTACTACCCTTCAATGAGGCTTTAACAGAGCCTATTTTAGAAGTCTGGCAAAAACCCTTGTCTGCTACTGCAGTTTCCCAGTCCGTTGTTAAAAGGTATAGACCTGCTCCTGGGGATCCGGCGTTTCTGTCTTCACATCTGTCACCTGAAAGCATGGTGGTCCAGGCTTCTTGCTCGAAGCAATCTTCTGGTTCATTTCCTACTATACAAGGTGATGGGGATTCTAAAAAAATGGAGCAAGCCGCAAAGAAGGTATTTTCTTCTGCGGGTATGGCACTAAAGTCTACTAATGCTACCTGTCTGCTTGGGAGGTATATCCATGTTCTGATGGACTCAGTAAAGCAGTTAGCTCCAAAGTTGCCTGAAGATGACCAGAATAATTTCCTGGAGGTCCTTTCTGATTCTCAGGTTGCGGCCCGTCAAGAGATACAATCGGGTTTGGACACTGCTGACTCTGTGGCTTGTATAATGGGTTCTTCTGTAACTACAAGAAGACAAGCTTGCCTTAAGTTGTCTGGATTTTCTCCTGATGTTCAGGCAACTCTGCTGGATTTGCTTTTTGATGGGTCGAGACTGTTTGGCACTAAAGCTGACTCTGCCTTGCAATGCTTTAAGGATAGCAGAGCGACTGCAAGATCTTTGGGCCTTCAAACGCAGTCTAGAGGATACGGCTCCAAGCAGTATCGTGGATTTGAAAGAGCTGCCTCCTTTTGTGGCCGTCAACAGTATCAACAGAGCCAACAGCAGAATCCTTTGTACAAATTGTACAGGGGTAAAAATAGAGGACGTCTTAGGGGAGCCACCCGGCAGCAGTCCTCCTCCTCCTCCTCTTCTTGCCACCCTCCCTCCGTTGGTGCCTCAGGAAAGCAGTTCTAGATCCCCCATCTTGGAACATGTTGGTACGTTAGGGGGTCCGGTAGGGGTTCGGGTGTCCCATTTTCTACAAGATTGGAAATCGATTACTTCAGACCGTTGGGTTTCAATTCTTGTAGAGAATGGGTACGCCCTCCCGTTTTTAGAGTTTCCTCCTTCTTAACCTACTTGCTGAGAGGACCACTTACTGCTTTTGCAGCAGGAGGTTCTTAGCAGGAGAGGGGTCAAGAGTACTACTCCCGGTATTTCCTGATCCCCTAAAAGGACGGTCGTTTGAGGCCGATCTTGGACCTCAGGATTTTGAACCTTTACCTCAGGCAGCAAAAGTTCTAAATGTTGACCTTAGCTCAGGTTCTTCTTACGCTGCAACAGGAAGTCTGGATGGTGTCCATCAATCTGCAGGATCCGTATTTTGATCTTTCCATCCTGAAGTCGCATCAGAAGTATCTCTGGTTCACGGTGGGGTCGCTACACTAGCAGTTTGTGTTTCTTCCGTTTGGTTTGACTTCCGCACCTCAGGTCTTTACAAAGGTGATGGCGGTAGCAGCGGCACATCTCAGAAGGTCAGGGGTTCCTGTTTTCCCCTATCTTTACGACTGACTGTTGAAAGCCAAGTCACTGGAGATGGTGTTACGCCACTTGCAAGCGACAACGTATCTGTTGTTCAAATTGGGTTTCTAGATAAATGTACCCAAATCTCACCTAGTGCCTTCTCAATGCAGCCTGTTCATAGGGGCAATACCGGACACTACTGTGTGTCGGGCATTTCCGCCTCCGCAGAGGATTCTCGACCTTCCAAGAGATTATTCCTTTATTTCACAATGGAGTGGTTGTTCAAGTCCTGAAGGTTCTATATCTGCTCGGTCTGTTCGCTTCCTGCAAACTGTTGGTCATTCATGCACACTGGCATATGAGGGCACTTCAGTGGTGCCTTCGCAGGCAGTGGTATCAACACAACTGAGATCTCGGGGAGAATGTCAGAATTTCCTGAGACGCTGCAGCGGATCTGACTTGGTGGAGTGTGCAGGGCAGCCTGTCTCAAAGAAAGTCCTTTCAGCCTCCTCCGCCGGTGGCCACAGTGATCACGAATGCCTCCACTCTAGGTTGGAGTGCTCATCTGGGGGATCTGGAGGTCAAAGGTCTTTGGTCTCCAGAGGAAAGGTTGCTTCACATCAACCTTCTGGAATTGCGGGGGATACGTTTGGCACCAAAGGCTTTCCTTCCTTCCCTTCGCGATCAGTCGGTTCAGGTCCTGACGGACAACACTACCGCGATGTGGTACATAAACAAACAGGGGGGAGTGGGGTCGTATTGTCTCTGTCGAGAGGCTGTGCGACTCTGGTCCCGGACTCAGGTCCATCAGATTTGTGTGTTAGCAAATCATCTAGCCGGTGTGCTGAATGTTCATGCGGACAGTCTCAGTCGGCATTACTCAGCCAATCACGAGTGGCGGTTTTATCCGGAGGTGGTCCATCACATCTTCGAGATGTGGGGATCTCCTCGGTTGGACCTGTTTGCCACTCACGAGAACACACACTGCCCATTCTGCAGTCTCCAGTATCCGTTGCAGGGAGCCCTGGGGGCCGTGTTTCAGTTGGATTGGAGCTACCAGCTCCTTTACGCGATTCCCCCATACCCTTCATTCCTCAGATTCTGAAGAAGATTCGCCAAGACCGGGCCCAAGTCATTTTTGATCGCCCCGGATTGGCCAAGAAGGGTGTGGTACACAGATCTTCTTCACCTTTCATCGCACCCTCCGCTCCGTCTCCCTTTCAGGGCAGACCTCCTCTCGCAGTCGCAGGGGCAGGTTCTACACCCTAACCTCTAGAGCCTGCACCTTCATGCCTGGCGACTGAACGAGGCAACCTGAGTTCCTTCTCTCTCCCGCCTGATGTGGTGGATGTTAGTTTATCGTCCAGGCGACACTCCACTAAGTCTATTTACTATTCCAGATGGTCCAGATTTGTTAAATGGTGTGGCGAGAGGGCCTTTGATCCTTTGAAAGCCGGCTTGTCTAATATTCTAGAGTTTTCTCTTTCTTTGACTCAGCAAGGTTGTGCTGTGGCTACAGTAAAGGGATATTTGTCGGCTTTTCTATGTTTGCCGGATCAGCCGTCTTTATTTAAGTCACCCATTGATATGAGGTTCCTTAAGGGCCTTACCAATAGGCTTCCTCCCACTCCTTTCATTATGCCCCAGTGGGATTTAAATCTTGTTATCACCTTTTTAAAGGGTGCTCCTTTTGAACCTCTTCATAGTTGCCCATTGGGGCTTCTCTCTTTTAAGACTGTTTTCTTGATTGCCATTACCTTGGCTAGGAGGGTAAGTGAGCTTCAAGCTCTTAGTTCTAAATCTCCTTTCTTGACTATTTATGTAGATATGTTGTTTCTTAGGCTGCTTTCCTTCCTAAGCTGGTTACACCTTTCCATATGGGACAGTCCATTACCTTACATACCTTCTATCTTCCCGCTCACCATTTCAAGGAGGCGAAGAGACTTCTTTGTTTAGACCCTAAAAGAGCTGTCAGCTTTTATTTGGACAGAACAAAAGATATGAGGTTGGATGATCAGCTCTTTGTGTGCTACGTTGGGAAGATGAAAGTCAAGGCTGTGCACAAGCGGACTCTCTCCAGGTGGATCATGTTGTGCATCAAGATTTGCTACGCCTTGGCCAAGAAGGACCTTGCTGAAGGTTTCAGAGCTCATTCTACCAGAGCTAAGTCTTCTTCTGCTTTGATTAGAGGTGTTTCTGTTATTGACATTTGTAGAGCAGCAACTTGGGCCTCCCTCCATACTTTTGCAAAGCTTTATTGCTTGGATACGGAGGTTAGGAGGGATGACCATTTTGCTAGATCTGTTTTGCAAGATTTTTTGGTCTAGTCAGGTGGACACCCTCCTCCGGGATAGGTACGGCTTTGGGATTCTTTTCAAAATGTGAGGCATCCACAGGCAGAAGTATCCATCAGAAGAACAAGTCACTTACCTTCGGTAACGCTTTTTCTGGTGGATACAGTATCTGCCTGTGGATTTCTCACTGTCCCACCAGCCTCCCCGTTGTTCACCTGTTTCTACCAAAAGATGTTTTAACTGTTTAACATGAGAGTTTTTTCAATATGTCTGAATCGTGCTTATGTTTTAATAGTGGGAAATGCTTAGTCTGTTGACTTTTCTCCATGACTTTATTGGTTATGCATTTGTGTGTATGTATGTATATATATATATATATATATATATATATATATATATATATATATATATATATATATATATATATATACATACTAATATAATAAAGAGAGAGCCCAAACCTTTGAGGTGGGTAATCTCAGGAACCACAGCACCAATCACAACACCCAGTACAGTGTTGGAAAGGACAGTTGTAGCAGAAGGACATAGGCTATGCAGACGCCCACTATATTCATTTAAAAGGTAAAAGAACCGTGCCAGCAAAGTAGTCCCTTGTGGGCGTGTCTGCGTTGTGCTGTGGGCGTGTGCTGGGGGCGTGTGGTACGTTCCGCCCTTCATGCCATGTCTCATATTGTGTGGTAATCCCACCCTGATTTTTTTAAATACCCCTGCACCCCATAATCATAACCCACCCTTACTCTTTAAAATACCCCAACCGCCTTAAACACTAACCCATCTTAACCCTATAAATATACCCTGCACCCCAAAACCCAAACCTATCCCTAAACCCTAAAAATACCCCTGTACCCCAAAACCCAAACCTAGCCCTGAACCCTATAAATACCCCTGTACCTCAAAACCCAAACCTACCCCTGGACTCTAAAGTATCCCGGTACCCCAAAACCCAAACCTAGCCCTGAACCCTAAAAATACCACTGTACCCCAAAACCCAAACCTACCCCTGAACCCTAAAAATACCACTGTACCCCAAAACCCAAACCTACCCCTGAACCCTAAAATACCCCTGTACCCCAAACCTAGCCCTGAACCCTTAAAATACCCCTCTACCCCAAAACCCAAACTTACCCCTGAACCCTAAAAATACCCCTGTACCCCAAAACCCAAACCTAGCCCTGAACCCTAAAAATAACCCTGTACCCCAAAACCTAAACCTACCCCTGAACCCTAAAATACCCCTGTACACCAAAACCCAAACCTAGCCCTGAACCCTAAAAATACCCCTGTACCCCAAAACCCAAACCTAGCCCTGAACCCTTAAAATACCCCTGTACCCCAAAACCCAAACCTACCCCTGAACCCTAAAAATACCCCTATACCCCAAAACCCAAACCTAGCCCTGAACCCTAAAAATACCCCTGTACCCCAAAACCCATACCTATCCCTAAACCCTAAAACTACCCCACAACCCAAAACTATATCTGAACCCTTAAAATACCCAAACACCCAAAACATATACCTCAGTACCCCAAAACATATACCCCTATACCCATACTTACCTTATCCAAACATTAAAAAAAAATGTTTTTAACATTCATGCATTTACAACGAATTTCGTTGTAAATGTATGCGTGGTAAAAGCATATAAAATGTAATGCCATGCGTTATAATGGTATTGCGGAGTCATGGTACTTTCGTAATGAAAGTATGCGGAGTGATAGTATGCGGAAAGAAAGTTGCGGAATAATGGGTGTTTACCCTCCCCCGGTAAGTACATTGGTGGCACGGCGGCCCACATCTCCAGCAACATACTCATATTTTTTCACCACCCATTTGAAAAATGCACAGGTCTCTCTCATTGATGGCCAGCACCGACATACACCTTTAGACACACCACCCGCCACAAGTTATAGAATTGCGAACTTTAGAGCTGGGGAGCTACGTTCGAATCTCGGCATCAGCTCAACATCCTGTGATTCCAGGCAAATCGCTTTGTCTCCCCGTGCCTACCACAAATGAATGTGTTCTTCTGTAATGGAAATTGTGCTCATGCCATGTTGTCGAGTTCGCGCTATATAATATTGCAATATTGCAAGGAAAAAGTAAGTAGGGAAACTCGATTTCACACACTACTGAACGCGCACTCAGTGGCATGGACAAAATGGGTGGAACTGACGTCAGCACGCCGATGAGGTCTTCTTATGACTCCGATGGCGTTATTTGGATTCGCGAGCTGAGCCGTGTTCTTATGACGTCCTCGTCAACATGGGAGAGCTAGGAAAGAATTATCGTGGAATGCTGGCGCAGGGGGGATTCAAAAGGTAAGGAATCCACAGGCAAAGTTCTGGCAGCTGGTTTGGAAACAAATTCAAAAGATTTTTCAATTCCAGATCCCCTTTTCGCCTTTACTAGTTTTTCTAGGTTCCCTCTCGTCAGAATTTCCCCACCCTTCCAGCCATTACTCTTTACTTGACCGCTTCCTTGCTATAGCTTTCCATGTCATTACTTCTAATTGGAAACAAGCTGCGAATGTTACCTATCAATCCTGGTGGAATGCAGTTTGTTTTAATCACCGTTTAGACACTAATTACGTATCTCCCATCTCCTTAGCTTTAAAACGAGACCTGCTTTGGCTCCCTTTGGTAACATATCTTTCTCCTTCTGCTCCTGTTCCTCCCTCTCCTGCTCCAGACACAGTTGAAGTCCGTAAACCCCCATGAATTCCTCATTACTTGTTTTTATTCATACTTATATTTGATTATTATTGTTATTATATTCATATTTATTATACATTTGCTTAAAGTATTCCGGTCTTTATGATATGTTCATACTTTCTCATGCTTATAATGCCTATTTTATGATGTTTTTATTTTTTTATTTTTAATGTTTATTTCTGCCATTTGCTTATTGTAACTCTTCTCTTTCCCTCCCTTTTCCTTCATTTCCCCCTTTTTATTCCTCAATAAATCAAACTTAAAAAGGTAAGGAATCCACAGGCAAATACCGTATCCACCAGAAAAAGTGCACCGAAGATAAGTAACTTGTTCGTTATTTCTCCTGAATCTTGCCTCAGTCTTGATTTTTTGTCTTGACGCACCTTAGAGATTTTTGCTTCATCTGTACCTTCTCATCATCCACCACTAAGGAGTCTCTGGCATCCGAGATTCATGTCTCAGCTATGTCCATCCTAGAGGCCTGTTTGTCCATTCTCTCTTTTTACTGGTCTACACAAATGTTTAGAGAGCCTAGTCAATGGTTGTGAGTCTCTTTTGCATAGTGAGAAGCAGCAATTTAATATTGTTTTCAAATTCGCCTGCGTATGGCTAGGATGTTCCAGTCATCATCCCCCAACAGCTGCTGTCTCGGTTTTCTGTGCTTGAATGGCAGTTTTGATTGACACTGATCATTCTTTCCCGTTTCAGCTCACAGTGTTCTTTCCAGGGTATAGAGTTCTGCAGATCAGTGCTCTGTTTTGAATGCTGGGGTTGTAGGCCACCCTGCGTATTAGTCCCTTTATTGTTTATCACCTTGTAAGCACAGTCTGTGCCGTTTCTCACAAGTACGGCCCTGCATGATTATGCCAGTATTGCCTGCCTGGTCGTGTTTGTCAAGTTATTGGGTAGAGGTACTCGGCATGTCTTTGATTCTACCATCATAGCAAGCACAACATGTTCTGTTTTTGCCTCTGCCCTCTCAGCCCACGAATTATTTGCCTTAGTCTTTTTACTCTTTTCTATGGTTTGGATGGCTACGCTTTTGTTGAGGCTGCAATGAGCATTTAATAGGAGGCCTCGTTTCCCCCACGTCAACATCAACATGCCTGAACAAGCCAATGCAGTGGCCTCAAATTTTTCTGCTGAGTGGGTCCGACGGCCTTAGGTGCCTCCCTTGCCACTCACCCCTATGCTCTTTGGGATCACTCGCTACTGTTTTCAGGCTCTTGATGCAGCCACTTTTAATCTCAAGGCCTACGCGTAGTTCACTGTACCTTCAGCTACAGTCAGCCCACCTTTGTCATGTCTTTCGGCAGGCCTGCTGCTCTTACCGAAGCCAGTTCATTGTCTCTACTCGCACTCACTAAAGTTATAGGACTCCTCCCCTGTCCATGCTGTGCACCTGATCTCATTGCTCCAAGTGCAACTCGGTACTTTTCATTTTAGCCAATAAGGGAAACTATTTTGTAGCATTTCTGCTCTTCTAGGAGATGTTTAGCTTGGCTCTGATAAGGATAGCCTTAGCTGAATGCGGCCATCTTAGGATGCTGCATTCTAGTGCCCCCAACATTAATTTCCGTTACATTGGACTGTGAACCCAAATCTGATACCATGACAACTGAATGTTTTCAGCATAAACCATATAGAAATGTAATGACCTCATGAAAAATCTCTAGGATCCATCAAGACCTCTTAAAGCTGTTAATATCTATTCCTGGAAAAGTTTCAGTTGTGTTAAGCATTAATTGCATTTAAATGTTTATTAGAAAAATGATTCAAGGGAGTAGATTTTCTGATCGTGATTGTTGTGTTTATTTAATTTAATTAGAAACATTAATTTTATTTTATTTATCTGTGGGAAAGTGCATATTGAATCAATACATTTGCTTTCGTAGACTACTCTCTTCAACATCGAACAGTGAGATTCTCATACATTTACTTTTATGGTCAATTTTCTGGTTAGGTCTTTGTCAATGACTCTCCAGATGGACATGTGTCAGTCTACTTTTGAGGCAGGGGGAACACAGACAGACAGGGGCTACTGGGCCACCTAGTGTTGTGGCCTAGCGGGCCGTTGTACTGTGGCTGTGCAAACTGGGCAAACGTCACCCTTTCCGCAAAAGCAAGCAGTCAAAGGCTTTTCCGGGAGGGCCTGCGAATGCAAGAGCACAGAACTCAACAGTGAAACATCAGCATAATAATGCTTTTTCCTGCCCAGTGTGTGCCAATTAGTTAAAAGAAAGTATTTTAATCACACAGCAAAATAAAATACAAGGCACAGAGGGTTTGCAATCTTCACTGAGACACTACATCCATTCAGTAGCCCAAATACCCCTGCTATCAGAGTTTCCAAGGGTTGGATTAGGCAAAGGTGTAATTCAAACAAAAATAAACCTGTGTTTAGATATACACAACAGACCTGTTCACTTTCAGCAGTTCAGGTTCACCCAGTAAGATTCTTAAGTTCATTGGCAGAATTATTTTGCTTTCTTCTCATTCTACTCACAGTTAGGCCCCACGGTTACTTCCATTACTGTAGATGCAGCCCTGGCTGTGCATGGTGGGCATGGTTACCGGCCCTGACCCTGCGGTATTACTGGGGCCCTGGTAATGACCTCACTCAGCTGTTAACCTCTGGGTAGGAGCACCGGCACTTGTCTTCAACAGTAGCGGTCTCACAGGCCAGGTGCTTGCAGAAATGGCCTCCGCAGGGCCAACCTCTGAGCCGATCTGGGCTTCCACGCCGGCCGGCGGTGATGAGGAATCTCTGACTCTTGCGTTGGCATTGTCAACTCTGGTCTCCTGGGCACACAGCAGGATGCTGACAACACAACAATGTCTGGAACTCATTAAGAATTGCCGTACTTCACAAGAAGTACCATGCGAGGAGACCATAGAATTCCTTCACAAATGGGGCACTCCTGGCTTCATTCCCTTTTAATCCTCTCCTTCCTCTGGCTCGTCCTCCTGTTGGGAACATGCCAGGCTTCTCCTCCCGGAGGGCCAGGCACTCTCCTTACCTCTCACAGTAGGCAGGCTGCTAGGCAGTCCCCCATCTCTTTCAGCAGAAATTGCAAACCTCGCATAATGTTCCTTCACTTCTGGGAGACTGGCTGTCATGCAGGCATCAGTCCTGTTCACACAGCAGTTATTTGACTCCTCTGGCTAGCACTCCTTTTTTTGATCATGAAGAACTTGGTTCAGCAACAAATTTGCTACTTTTGTTTATCTGTTTTATATTCATTTTCCAGAGAGGGGGTGTGAATTTGCTAAGGTTTCAGAAATGGTTTAGGTTTCCTCTCTTCCAGATTTAATTTTAGTTATGTTCTTCAGATGCAGCCTTAGTACAAAGTGATGGCTTTCACAGCAGGTAGCAATGATAGTAGTTCCAAGCAGAAGTATTCAATACAAGGGCACAATCAAGTGTGAAAAGTCTGCACCTGGTTATCGCCACACTTCCTAAAGCAGTAATCATGGACAGACAAAGGGAAAATTAAAAAACTAGAAACCTCTTCACCTGAATGAACAGAAATTGCAGCCGCACCTCACACCACTACCATCTACCAAATGGCAGTGCTCAGGGATATTTAATCAGCAGCCCTTTGCTAACATGTCCCTCATTGAATTTTTTTATGATAACCTTTCTCCATCATCTTTCACTTCAGTGTTGAGATCTCTACCTTCCAGCCATAGAAATTCAGCCTGTACACTTGCACTGCCTAGGCAAGCTTTATCCACCCTCCATCTTGTGCTATGCTAAACATGGGGCCATTCAAAACTGAATCTCATCGTTCCCAGTACTCTTATTTTCAAAACACACAGCATGCTACTACAATTTTATTTATTTGTTTATTTGAGTTTTATATAGCACTGGCTAGACCCGGAGGTATCAGAGCACTTTACATAAGGATCCACAAAGTTACAAAATTACATCAGTTACAAGTTACATCAGTTACAAGATAAAATTTTCAGAGCGTCGGAAGACGAAGTAAATGGAGTTTAGAAGGGAAAGGGGGTGGGGTATAAGCGAGGGAAAGAATGGAGATAGGATGGATGGAGAGACGATGGAGAGTCTGCCCAAAGTCCGCCGGATAGGTGACGGCCGAGGGGGAAGTCCACAACCTATCTCCTCTATAGCTATCAGGTAGCTCCACCGGGCATCAGTCAAGCGGCTAGGTCTCAATGGAAAAACAGTTAGAGAGCAAAGTGGAGGAATAAATGGAGCGTAAAGGAGAAAGTGGGTGGAGTAGAGGGGTAGGGGGAAGAGTACGATGGAGAGACGAAGGAAGGTCTGCCCAATGTCCGGCTGGATAGGTGAGAGTCGAAGGGGTAGTCCACTGCCCATCTCCTCTATAGATATCCAGAAGCTCCACCAGGCATAGGCCAAAAGGCTAGGTACCATAAATGTGTTGCACACTCACTGCACATACACAGAATGTCAACACAAAAATCTGGGTCTCTTATAGGAGCAGCACTTTACAATAGGCATTCTTCATGCGTCCCTATGGGTCTCCGAACAGGGTCTGGACCGCACATTACCAGGGACAAACCAAAGCCTCTGCACACATCCTAGATTAGCTTGGTGCCAGAGCCAAAAAAAAGTCAGGATACCAGTTTCACATGCAGTTGGGCACACAGGGCAGGGTTACACACCGGTTTACTATGCAGGGGTCATTCTTGTCCCAACAACATAGTTTAACAAACTAATTGTAATTAAGATTCTGGCTATAGCACAGCTGAAATAGGCATGAAGAAAGTGTAAAGCAGCGAGAAAGTTGCACGTTTATTTGTATTGGGATCTGTGCCGTAGGCATCACGAGAGATGAATCTGTTGTATCCTCTCAAGGTAACTAAAGCTATGACCTATACCACTCACTCAGATTTACCATGCCCTCTGGGTACTCAAACGGGATTGAATTATTTCTAGACACTTGTGTGAATTTATTGCGCATTTAAGGAACCCGTTTAATACAACTGTAATTATTTGTCAACAAACTTTTGCTGCCTTTCTCCCACTAAACAACAGCTTCACCCATCTGAGCTCTGAGATACATAGTGCGTCTACCAAGAACTGTGCACACTGCTCTCAAGCACAGGCATGTTTTATTTTGTAACAGTTTGTTGGTGCATTGGCCCTTTAGGGATTGTTTTCACCCTGCCCCTTCCACTTCCCCTTCCCCTTCCTCCTTTGCTCCTCCCCGCACATATACACACTTAAAAAGATCTCTTGTGTTACACCTTACAGGGGATGTTATTCATAAATTGTTCAAGACACTCCCTAATACTGACCCCTCATGGTTATTTCTCAGTAACACTGAATATACACGTCCAACTACTGGTGATCCCAAACTATGAGCTTTCTTGTCCAATATGCAACGCATAACAGTGGTAAATACATTGGCCCCTTCCATAGTGGGATCAAAGAGCTTGCGAATGCATGGCGAAATCTCGACCCAGCTGACACATCCTACGTGAAGCGAGACTGTTGCTCCTGCGTATCCCGTCACTGCGTCATTCACACCACCTGTCAATGGTGTAAGCCACGCACATGAATCGATTTTTGCTGGTGTGTCAAGTCATAAACACGAGGCCATGTAGGTAGTCACTTTGCTATCCCAATTCTTTTCATATTGTCTTTTGTCCTGCGGTACCATGTTACTGGAACACCATTACTTTAATTTGTAACTATACGGACACCAGTTCTTGGGCCCGTATTACAGATAGGGCCCACTGTCTGTGTTTGGGCCACGGCGCACCTTTAAAAAGGTGTGACAGGCACAAACAGGGACGGTGCGTTCTATTACAATTAATTCTCTACCCTCAGGGAAGCTGCAAATCTGCACCTGCCCTGTGGACAGTGCATTCAGTGAAATTAGGAGTGGCTGTTTACAAGCTACTCATTGTTTCACAGTTCAGGCGGAATGTCACCTGCACATTAAAGAGGGGAGCGAGTTCCCCCAGCAGACAGATGCAGTGAATGACTGCACCTGACCGCAGGGGGATGTCTGGGGAGTCCATGCAACACTCTTCTCCCTCCAGAGGGCGTGCTTAAAGAGGCGCACCGACAGTGCACCACCTTTTTGTGGCTCACTGTCTGCATCTACTAAGCAGTGCCTAATTTGAGACGGTGGTTTCTGGTGCTCAGCACCAGCACTTCATTGTCAACACCGAAACTTACGACTGTCTGCAACGTGGTGGCCCTGTTTGTAGGCTTCGAGATGAACACAACAATAGGGGTTTATTCAATCCATATACTTTAAAAGTGACTCCCGTCCAAATCATTCTTATAGGTTTTGGGGACTAGAAATGTCTGAATTGTCTCACTTGTAGCAGTGTGATGATTAGAAATTGTGTTGGTAATGTCATTGGTAGTGCTGGCAGGGGCAATGGGTTGTGCAAGCTGCAGTGGCCTCCTGGAGAGGGCCCTGGCACTTATTGTCTTTACAAATTAAGCACTGCTTCCAAGGGTGTGTTTCCCTGTATGCCAGCATCCGAAATACAGCACAGGTGCAGAGACAAAGTGATTCTCTTGTTTGCACCGGGCCACATCTCCATGCAAATGAGGGTTGTGCGCTCTTAAAATAGCACTGGGGCTATATATGCATCAGCACTATGAGTATTACAGAAGGGGTTGCAAAAGTGTCTACGTCTGCTTCTTTTATACCATAGTAACACGGAACACAAAAAGCAGGTCTATACATCTGTTGGTTGCGTCCCAAGTAAACGATGTGTTATAAGGCCGCTGGTAGCCACAGATCACCAAAGCCAAAGACAGCCAGGTGAAAGCTTTGAAACTTTCAGATCGAGGCATACGCCTGGGGTTGTTCTACAGTTTATTAATCAGCATGCAGAAGCAACTATCAGAATAAAACCACCTCTGCTGTGCCATCAGTAGTTTAAAGTGCCTGTTTTCAGACTTTCAATTAAAACTGTATTCAGTCATAAGCTAGACCTTGATTTGGAAATTTAGAGATGCGAGGAGTGCCCAGTCAAAGGGAATGGTTTTCCATCCCAATCTCCAAGGTCTTCAACTACATGCTTGAAGATTGAGTTGTCGCTGGAGGCAGTAGACGTCATTTTATCAAAGCATCGCCCCTCCACCAAATCGGCTACTGTTGCTTGGTGTGTCCACAATAATGTGGAGCTCTGGCAGGCCAAGCTGTCCCAGGTCCCGCAATACTTAATTTCTCTTGCTCAAAGAGATTCTGCAATAGGCACTATCTCTGCATTACACTGTCTGCTGAACCGTTCCTCCTTGTTAAGTCCTCCATTGTCATGCATTTCTTAAAGGGGTTGAAAAGTATGTATCCTCCAACTCCCATTGTTGTGCATCAGTAGTAACATCATTTAGTCTAGACCTTTCTTATGGCAACTCCGTTTGAGTACCTACATAGATTTTCCTAAGATGTTGACTCTCAAAACTGTGTTTTTGGTGACTATCGCCTGTGCCAGATGGGTGAGGGAGTTGAAAGCTCTCATTTCAAGTTGGTGTTGAGAGCCATTGCTGCTTTCCTGCCAGAAGTTGTGACTGCTCTTCATCTGGGTCAATCCCACACCCCCCACCCTACTTCTTGAAGGAGGAGGGGGGGTTGCATAGATTGGATCCTAGGCAGGTAGTCAACTTTTATCTGGACCGCACCAAGGACATACTGCTGAATGACCAGCTCTTCGTGGGCTACTGTGGTGCTTGGAATGGTGAAGCGGTGCAGAAAAGGACTCAATCAAGGTAGATCATCCCTTGCATGAAAACTGAAATGCTTTGGCCAAGAAAGATCCTCCAGAAGCCATAAGTGCTCGTCCCACCAGAGCCAAATCTATGATTTCCATCCTTGCCATTGCACAGATCTATAAGGCAGCAAACTGGGCGTCTGAATACTTTTGCCAAGCCGTACTGCCTGGATTCTGAGACGCACAGGGAGGAACACTTTGGTCTGCTCTGCTGATTTCCTCTTTAGCTATCCTTCTATCCTCCTCCAATGGTGGGGTATTTCTCTAAAATCTGTTCTACAGGTGAGGAATCTGCAGGTAGAAATATCCATCAGAAAAAAGTTACTTCCCTGTGGTAACTATCTTTGTGGTAGATACTCTATCTACCTGCAGATTCCTCACTAACCCACACGCCTCCCTATTTGATAGATGAGTTATAAGGAAATCTAATGAGATTTCAATTTGTTTTTTGGTCCTGCACTACTCTGTCGATGTCAACATGTCCGCTTGCTTTGAAGGCTTGGAAAAAATGGATGGAAACTGCTGTTGTTGTACCAGGCGGGTACTATATGTCTTCAGGGTCATCATCTGATGTCACTCTCAGAGTGGCTGCCAGGACCAAAGCCAGTGCCCCTACTGCCAGTGTGATAGCTTGGAAGTTTCTGGATCTACTCTGGTGCCTGCAGTTGTTATACAAATAAGGAATCTGCAGGTAGATAGAGTATCCAACTGAATGATTGTTACCACAGGTGAGTACATTTTTCTTGTCTTTTGGAAAGGAATTCTGTGCCCACAAGTACGGCATGCATAGCTGCAAGTGGTTCCATGTCATCTGTGACACCTTCATCCAGTTCTGGCGTTTGACCTACATGACTTTGCATTTTCTTCTTTCTGAGACCATAAGGCAAGTGTAAACTGTACAGTCCCCAGAGTGCAACTTGCTGTTGACTGAAAACCCCTGATTGGCTGCTGATATCACAGAGGACGTGGAACCACTTGGAAACAGTGTGCTCCATACACAATCAACTGTCATGGGCATAACCTATATCACATGTGTTCCAGTGGTGGTTACCAGGCTGCCTGGTGCACTAACTTGGACACTATGGCTACACTTCTCTGTGAGTCTTTGCATGTTGTCTGTGTCCCCACAACTCTGCAGATGCACTTCCGATGTTTTCTTGAAAACATCAGACATGTCAAGGAAACAAATATGCCACTACCTGCTCTTGCAGTGGGTTGTGGCCTCTTTTGTGATCATTCACCTGCCGGCATGGAACTTGCACTGTACCATGGCCAACACTCCATCACTTGTAAGCAGTTCTTGAGTACTATATAGTAATCTTTATAGTATAATTAATAAAAATCTTTGCAATGTAGCTAAAACATTATGCATAAAATCCATAAAACCCCAAACGTCAGTAACAAGAGAAAAACTGGCTCTGTATAATAAGTATTGGGTGGAGTGCTAAAATCAAAGTTTAGTAGCAGCATCTAAGAATTAGGATAAGTGCACATCAATGTCTCTAAAAGAAAACAAGCAGCGTGACGACAACGTGTAATAACAGCATCTAAGAAATAGATGAGTGCTCATCAATGTCGCTGAAAGAAAACAAGCAACTTGAATCTGCCAGTTTTTAGCCGCTAAAAGCAGTTCATAATGAGTAGAGCAGGTGTCCCAGATGAAGCGATCAGGCCCATTCTTCAGGGGATAGTGTCCTCTAATCTCAGTTTCATGATTTCTGTGTATTTGCTTAAGTTTGCTAAGTCCGCCGGCTCTGTCATGCTGAACCCCATATTTACTGCCTCATTGCAAGTTCGGGGGCCGTGAGCGATAAACAGGGGTTTTAACAGTCTGCGGCGTGGTGTAAGAAGTACAGGGTAACAACAAAGTAGATGGATAAAAGATTTGTTTTTATAGAGTCAAGTCGACTGGTTTCTATTGCCTTGAGAGGTTGCCATCTTGGGTAAATTCCTTGATTTGCAGGTTCATTAACCTGGCAAAAAGGATTTGTTTTAAGCAGCCTTTATGTAGTGCACTCGACAGGCAGGACTGTGGCCAGAGGAAATCTAATAGTGCGCTAGAATACGACCGGTCCACGTCTCCCCGAGCTCTTGAGTTTCTGTTTTTTTCAGATCATTTTCCTTGGATAGCCTTCTAGACTGTTTTTCAGGGCGTATTTATGCATGTTGCATGAGAGCTGCGGCCCATTTAACACCTTTTGGTCAATTTGGAGGGTATCAATAGCAAGTTGTAAGTGTTGTGACCACAGGTTCCCACTTTGGTTTAAAATGGGCCAGACAGCTGATTTCATTGTGTTGGGCGACGCCTTGGTTATTGTTGGACTTGGCCCTTCTGGCAGGTTCACCCCTAGACTTTTTGCTTGTAATGGTGACCTGGTGATGGTGATTTTTGGGTTCTGCGCACTTTCACTGTGTCCCAGTGGAAAGTGCGTGCGCACTCTGAGTGCATGTGATGAGATAGGCCTGCCCTCCCATAGGAATGCATGGGGAATGTATGTGTCCCTGGTAGTTCCTGATGCGTGGGGTGTACAGGTTCGAATTTAGTATGTGCGAACTCGTGAGAGTGAATGCTTCGCAATGATGTATGTGGCATGAGTGTGTCTTGTGTACAAATGCCACTTCTAGGAGTTGGCATATTAGTGTAAAATATGCCTGGCGTGTGATTGGCTGGAGCTGGCTGGTGAGCCTGGCTCCAGGAAGGCTGGATGGGTCTGCCCGGTGGTGAGTGGGAGATTAGCATGCTGATGGCTGGGGAGGAGTGTACCTGTGTCCTGAATGAGGCTGGGTTTTCCCCAGACAATGCTGGCTCCGCCCCCTGTGGTGCGACTGATGACCCTAGCCCTGCCAGTGAATGAAATGGGTGGTTGAGCCATCAAGAGTGCTCCAGAACCAGCTGCGACTGGTTTCTCCCCCACCCTGCACCCTTAGACAAAGGAATGTGATGTATAAAAATGGGGCTGTGTCCCCACAGAAATTGTTCTCTTCCAGGATCCTACTTGAGGGGGCTGCTGCTGCTGCTGGGGCCAGGAGGAACCGCCACTTGGACTGCCTCCCTGCCTGGAGGGCCAGTGAGCTGCCCCCTGGCCCAGCCTTGCCCCCCCCTGCCTTGCTGCACTCCTGAAGGACTTTTGCTGGGCTGGTTATCCCCTAGCGCCTGGGAGCGCTATTGATTGTCCTAAATGTGAGAAGGTGGCCTGATATGCAGTGCTCACTATTCTAGTGAACACTATGTATCAGTCCAGCAACCCTTATTGATGATTGGTTGTAAGTCAACCTTATAGACCAGCTATCCTAGTAGCGTGGATACGAGCAGTCTAAGGCTAAAGACTCAAGAGGGCGTGTTAAGCCAGCTGTTTACCACACATATACCCCTTGAATACCCAGTGAAAGGACACCACACAAGTGTTATGAAAATAAACAAGTTATTTATTAAGAATCACAACAGCCCTGTACTCTTTATGAGGACAGGGTACTAAGCACAAAACAAAACTCTTACGAAAATACTTAAGTTAGCACAGTATATACAAATGCCCGAGGGGCACGGAAAACCATATACTCTGAAAGTGGAATGCGAAATTACTAGCAGGTAAGTACAGTACTAATAGGCTTAGGAATCGCTAGGACTTGACTATAGAACCTTCAGATCTGAAAGAGACACGTTAGTGATAGATTCCTTACCTTAGAATATCCCCAGGCGTCAGACTGGATCCGGAAACTTTTGCGTAGCAATACCCCTGCGCGCCGGTAGGCGTCGTCTGCGGCTCCGCGTCCGTCGTCGGCGTCGTGAGCGCCGGGATGACGTCGTCGGAGTACTTAGACGGCGCCCATGCGCGCTGACGTCAGTTCTTCTTTTTTCCGCGCCAGCTAGCGCAGATCCGGAAGAAGCTCTACCCCCAGTCACTTTTTGACTGAACATTTTTGATCCTTTTGATCTTCTCTTTAGTCGACTGTCTCGACTATCGGTGCCAGGGATGCCCGGGTTCAAGCCTTGTTCGAAGTGCGGCTGACTCATGTCGGTCACGGACCCCCATCGCCGGTGCCTGAAGTGCTTAGGCCTCGACCACGACGATCGATCCTGCTCCGACTGCCGGGCCCTGACGTCGAAGGCTAGGCGGGAGCGGTCCCGCAAGCGTCTCGAGCTGAGGCAGTCGGCCCCGCGCCGCTCCAGGTCCCGGTCCCGGTCCCACGGGAGGTCGAGGGACAGGTCGCGAGGTCGGAGTCATCGACGTTCCTGGAGTGGACACCGATCGTCTGGTTCCAAGTCCTCAGGTAAGAGGCATGAGAGGTCGGAGCGACACCATCGATCCTCCGACCCGCCCCGACGCTTGCACGATGCGGCCGGGGACTCGGGCGACACCGCCCACGCGGCTCCGCGGGAGTCGCAAGCGTCGCCGCCTGCCCCACACCTTCGGGTCCCTGGGCACGGCGCGTCGCAAGAGGAGGTCGAGAGGTACCTCATGGCCATGAGGGCCCTCCCTCCTCAGTCGGTTCCCGTGGCGCCTTCGGGCCGATCGGTTCCGTCTGGAGGTCCTTCCGGGTCGGGCGCTTCGGCCCCGACGACGTCGGGTGCTTCGGCCCCGGCGCCGCTGGCGACTTCGGTCCCGGCGCCGCACGACCTCGCTGGATCCGGCTCCGGATCCGGGACCTCGCCGGTCGACCTTACGACCTCGCCGGCGCCGTCCCTTCAGGTGTCGTCCCCGGCAGCCGATGTGGTTGCCGCCCCCAATGTTTCCTACGGTCCTACTCAGGAGTCGGAAGGGCGCCGCTGGGCGCCAATTCCGTCGGCCTTTGGAGACTTTTATCTCCACGAGGAGGCCCTGGCTGTTAATCCTGGTCTCCAGGAGCCAGGTGACGAGGAGCAATGGGAGGGGTCCGAGGACCCTCTGGCACGTGATTTCCAGTCGCAGCAGGACTGGACATATGAGCTTGGGGAGGCCAGTGGTATTGACACCTCGCCAGACACTGGATTTACGTCGCCCCCGACTGTGGCTTCGGAGGCGGGTTCTGCTTACAGCGTAGTGTTGACGAAGGCAGCTAAGGCCTTAAACCTTCAGCTCCCCGTCGCGGCCGTGAGGACTAATCTCCTCACCGAGGTCCTCAAACAGCAGTCAGGCTCCGCGGAGCCCCTCCTGCCGTTCAATGAGGCCTTGTGTGACGTTCTTCTGGGCACTTGGTCCAAGCCCGCCACAGGCCCCCCTGTGGACAGGAACGTGGCCAGACGCTACCGCCCGGCACCGGGCGACCCATGCTTTTTGTCCACCCATCCCACCCCCGAGAGTCTGGTCATCCAGGCCTCAAACTCCCAAACCGCATTCCCGTCGGCCCCGCCCGACCGACAGGGAATCCAAGAGATATGAACAGTTCGGGAAGAAGGTTTTCTCGTCTGTGAGCTTAGGGCTGCGGCCTGTGAACACCACCTGTCTCTTGGGCCGCTACACCCACACCCTGTGGGACACGGTTGCGGAGGTGCTGCCCAGATGCCCGGAGGAGGTCCAGGCTAAACTCAGCCAAGCCCTAGCGGACGGCCGAGATGCAGCACGCTTTTCTATCCGGTGTGGGCTGGATACTACGGACTCACTGGGCAGGGCGATGGCAACGACGGTGGCGGTTCGACGCCACGCCTGGTTGAGGTCCGCCAACTTCTCGGCCGATGTCCAGGCCACCCTCCTGGACATGCCGTTTGATGGCCGTCGCCTCTTCGGCGACAAGGCAGACCATGCGCTGGAACGTTTCAAGGACTCCAGGGCCACGGCCAAGTCCTTGGGCCTTACGGCCCCACGCCAGCAATCGGGTGCCTTTCGCTCCTTTCGTGGCCACGGAAGGGGCGCCCCACCACGTACCGTCAGCCACGCGCCGCAGAATGTACAACAACGCGGTGGCGGACGTGGGAACCGCCGTGGCGGTGGTCGGGGCCAGCGGCGAGGCCAGTCCACACCTCCCTCAGCAGCCCCTGCCTCAAAACCTTCCTAGTCCGAGTTTTCAGGCCCATGTGACGCCTGTGGGAGGCAGGGTTCGCCATCACCTCTCCCACTGGCATACAGTCACTTCGGACAGGTGGGTGCTGCAAATTGTCCGAAGGGGCTTCTCCCTCCCCTTCGAGTCATCCCCTCCATCCATGCCACCTCAATACCACCGTGTGTCGGGGGATCACTTGCAACTTCTGCAAGAGGAGGTTTCGGCCCTCTTGGCCAAGAGGGCCATCGAGCGCGTTCCTGGGCCAGAAGTAGGACGTGGTTGTTACTCCCACTACTTTCTGGTACCCAAGAAGGGCAAAGGGGGCCTACGCCCTATCTTGGATCTGCGGAACGTCAACGGCTTCCTCCGGACGGAGAAGTTCAAGATACTCACTTTGGCTCAGGTCCTGGCTGCCCTGGACCCAGGAGACTGGATGGTAGCGTTGGACTTGCAGGACGCCTATTTCCACATCCCCGTCCTGCCGGCCCACCGGCGTTACCTGCGGTTCACGGTAGGCCAAGAGCACTTTCAGTTTACCGTGCTCCCCTTCGGCCTTACCAGTGCCCCACGGGTGTTCACGAAGGTGATGGCGGTGGTCGCAGCCCATCTGCGCAGGCAGGGGGTATCAGTCTTCCCCTACCTCGACGACTGGTTGTTGAAGGCGGGCTCGCCCCAGACAGTCGTCAGCCACCTCCAGACTACGGCCGACCTCCTGCACTTGCTGGGGTTCTCCATCAATGTGCCGAAGTCACACCTGTGTCCCTCTCAGAAGCTCCTCTTCATCGGAGCGGTTCTCGACTCGGCGCAGTTTCGGGTTTACCCACCCGAGCAGCGGGTTCGGGATATTCAGGCTCTGGTTCCCGTCTTCCAGCCGTTATCCCGGGTCTCGGTCAGGTTGACGCTACGGCTTCTGGGACTGATGGCCTCCTGCATCCTTCTGGTGCGTCACGCCAGGTGGCGGATGCGGGCTCTGCAGTGGGACCTGAAGTTTCAGTGGGCCCAGCATCAGGGCAACCTGTCCGATCATGTCCTGATCTCAGAGGGCACTGCGAGACAACTGCAGTGGTGGCTCACGGACCGCGACTGGGTCAGTGGCAGACCCCTCTCCCTACCCCAACCGGAGCACGTAGTTGTGACGGACGCGTCCCTCCAGGGCTGGGGAGGCCACATGGGAGAGGCGGAGATCAGAGGCCTCTGGTCTCCGGCGGAGTCCCGGCTTCATATCAACCTTCTGGAGCTGCGGGCGATTCGTCTAGCACTGAAGGCATTCCTCCCCTCTGTCCAGGGGAGCGTAGTGCAAGTGTTCACCGACAACACCACCGCCATGTGGTACTGCAACAAGCAAGGCGGAGTGGGGTCGTGGACCCTCTGCCAGGAGGCTCTGCGCCTCTGGCAGTGGCTGGAACATCAGGGCGTGACCCTGGTGGTTCAACACCTGGCAGGCTCTCTGAATGCCAGGGCGGACGAACTCAGCCGCCGGTGCATGATGGATCACGAATGGCGTCTGAACTCGGACGTGGCGCAAGGTCTCTTTCGGCAGTGGGGAGAGCCTTGGTTAGATCTATTCGCCACAGAAGAGAACGCGCAATGTCATCAGTTCTGCGCGTTGGAATTTCCAAGGCGGCACTCGCTCGGAGACGCTTTTCGTCGCGAGTGGAGCTGCGGTCTGTTGTACGCCTTTCCGCCTATACCACTTCTGCCCAGAGTGCTGAAGAAGATCAGGCGCGACCGGGCCCAGGTCATCCTTGTGGCTCCGGACTGGGCACGAAGATACTGGTATCCCGAGCTACTCAGCATGTCAGTCGATCCCCCGATTCGTCTGCCTCTTCGGGAGGACCTTCTGTCGCAGCAGCAGGGGACGGTCCTGCACCCGAACCTGTCCAGTCTCCACCTACAAGCTTGGAGATTGAGCGGCGGCAGTTGAGGCCATTTGACTTGCCTCCTGAAGTCTGTGATATCATTCTGGCAGCCAGGCGTCCCTCCACAAAGTCGGTATACGCCTGCCGGTGGAACAGATTTGTGGCATGGTGCACAGCAAAGGCTGTGGATCCTCTCTCGGCACCCCTTTCGGAAGTGCTGCTCTTTCTTCTTTCCCTTGCCCAGCAGGGCTCTGCTCTGGGCACTCTTAAAGGGTACCTTTCTGCTCTATCAGCCTTCTTGAGGCTACCAGATCAGCCTTCTTTATTCAAGTCCCCTATTGTAAGTAGATTTCTGAAGGGCATCACGCACATGTTCCCTCCTGTTCCCTTCGTGATGCCCCAGTGGGACTTGAATCTTGTTCTCACTTATCTGATGTGTGCTCCCTTTGAGCCACTGCATAACTGTCCTCTTCGTCTCCTTACTCTGAAGACTGCCTTCCTGGTTGCCATCACCTCTGCCAGGAGAGTGAGTGAGCTCCAGGCTCTTTCTTCTTCTCCACCTTTCCTGTCTGTTCATCCTGACAAGGTGGTGTTACGTACACGACCTTCCTTTCTGCCCAAGGTTGTTACGGCCTTCCACATCGGGCAGTCCATTACCTTGCCCACTTTCTTTCCGCCTCCGCATCCCTCGAAGGAGGTAGAGAGGCTCCACCGTCTGGATCCAAAACGTGCGCTCTCCTACTACCTAGATCGCACACGCCAATTCCGGGTGGATGACCAGCTCTTTGTTGGTTACGTGGGCGCAAAGAAGGGTAAGGCTGTGCACAAGAGGACCATCTCTAGGTGGATCATCTTGTGTATCCAAGCATGTTACTCCATGGCGAGGAAGAAGCCCCCGGCTGGATTGCGGGCTCACTCCACTCGGGCCACGGCAACGACAACTGCCCTGGGCCGCGGTGTCCCCCTGCAGGACATTTGCCAGGCAGCTACGTGGGCCTCGCTGCACACGTTCGCAAGACACTACTGCCTGGACAGTCAAGTCCGGAGGGATGGCTTGTTTGGCCGTTCCGTCCTCCAGGACTTTCTGGTGTGATATTGGTTCGCAGACCCACCACCGGGGTTGGTATTGCTGGGGTATCTATTCTAAGGTAAGGAATCTATCACTAACGTGTCTCTTTCAGATGCACAAGTTACTACTTGTGTAACGATATATCTGTAAGAGACATTAGTTAGTGATAGATTCCTTACCGACCCACCCATCCTCCCCGTTCTGCGAACCGATATCTAGGGTTAAGGTCATCCCCTTTCAGGGCCCTAGTTTCATGGCACCAGTGTTAGTTCTATCATGGCTCTGCATATCTGGCGCGGAAAAGCTGTGTGTCAGAACTGACGTCAGCGCGCATGGGCGCCGTCTAAGTACTCCGACGACGTCATCCCGGCGCTCACGACGCCGACGACGGACGCGGAGCCGCAGACGACGCCTACCGGCGCGCAGGGGTATTGCTACGCAAAAGTTTCCGGATCCAGTCTGACGCCTGGGGATATTCTAAGGTAAGGAATCTATCACTAACTAATGTCTCTTACAGATATATCGTTACACAAGTAGTAACTTGTGCATTACTTATAGGAGGCCTAGGGGATTCGGGTGCAGAGTGTGCACTCTCACGCGTGATGCGGGACAAAGTCTATGGTAGCTAGTAATGACAAAGTTAGTGTTCTCGGGCGAACCCGACCTGGTAGGAGGAAAACGAAAGTGGATCCTGACCCTTGGATAGTGAGGCTATGCTGGGGCACCGAAATGCCGAAGTTACCTAGCCCAGGGGCTGCAGCTGCATAGGTCTCAAAAGACGTCGGGAATCCTCGTAGACGGACCAGGAGCCTGGAAGAAAGAAGTTGCTGGCAGGCGACCAGTGAAGAAAGTTCGATGGATCCAAGCCTGGATCGAAGGAAGATGACACCTGAAAGCAGAGGGGACCAAGTTCGAGACTACTAGCCAGTAGTCAGGTGGCACCAGGAGGGCACCGGATGGTAGTCACCTCGACTAGGTGAGTGGGTGACGCTGTGCTCGCAGATCTCACGGACCAGGAGGCGTTGTCGGCGACCAGGATGGAGGAGCGAGCTGTCCCACGATGGATGAAGCTGTTGGCGTCGCTGGACCCAGGATTGGGCAACAAAGCCTTGGCAAATTCAAGCCCACGTGGTGGACTCAAAATGGCGTCTGGAGTGGACCAGGAGGGTCCGGGTGCCTCTCTTGAAGAAGGAAGCAAGGGCCAGTCTGGAGCAACCAGACCAGCAGCAGTGATGTCGTCGGGCGTCGTGAAGAAGGCCACAAGCCAGCCGGCTAGTAGCCACACAGCGCGGTGAGCACGCAAAAGCAGAAGGGCCCCACGCAGATCGTGGAGATGCTGGAGGGCTGATCTTCGGTGCTGGAGCTGCTCAGGGTTGGGGCTTCTCGGACCCCAAAGCACTCACCAGTGGAGCACACGGTGGGCTTGTTGCAAAGAAGTCGTGCAGTCTTGGCGATCGTCGGTCCCTCGAGGTCTCGTCGCACTCACAGTTCTCAGCTTTGCTGTAGAGGTGAGTAGAGGTCAGAGGTGCCAGGGAAGCCGGGTCTCGTCGAGCTGGGTCGTCGGATTCGTGAAGAAGGACTTGCAGCAGACCGCAGTGTTCTTGGGATGGTGCCTGCGGATGCAGGGTGACTACTCCTTAGCCACAAGGGAGAATCTTGAAGAAGAAATCTTGATGTCCTTTCGTAGAAAGTTGTGTCTTGATTCCAAAGATGATCTAATTTGAACAGGGGGCCCGCTCCCATCTTTATACTAAAAAAGGGGGCTGACCCGGTGACTAGGTCCTGCCTATGGGTGGGACTAGAAGGGGGGTGGTTACACCCCTCTGCCATGCCGGACTTCCCCAGGCCAGGGGCTGGTGTGCCCCTGGAACTGGTTCAGACTGGCCTATGCGTAGTGAGCACCGGGGTGCCACTCAGCAGTCACCTTCCTGTAAAGCCCCGCCTACCCAGGATACACAAAACCATGTCTGGGACGGTGCTAGCACCGCCCCTGACAGGAAACCCTTTGTCCAGGCTCCCCTCGCTGGAAGGACTCCCAGCTGCAGGGGGTCAGACTCGTGTCTGTGGTGGCAGCATCCATTTTGTGGAGCTGAGGCTTCAGTTAACTTTAACTGGGGTTCACAGTTACCTACATGTCGTGTCCCTCTAGAAGGGTGGAATGCTAACCCCCTCGCCAGAATTGGCGAGGGGTTAGTATTCCAATTCGTATGACACCTTACTCGACATGTTTTGATAAAGCAATACCAAAGTTAGCATTTAACCGCGAGGATTATAATGCACTTAAGAGTATATGGTATGCGTTATCATGGAACAGCTATTAGGACTTGGTTCCGCAAGCTGCCGACAGGCTCAGCTCATGCCAGAGCACCATCTCACACGATTCCAAGCACTCTGCCTTCAGGATTGTCAAGGCCTGCCATAGGAGTGACTGATAGGAATCTGTGTGTCCATTTTAGGGTTAGGTATAGGTATACTACACCTACAGCAAAGGGTGATTACACGACTTTGCCCCAGCTGTCATGCAGCCAGTTGTGTCAAATTTAGGAGGCCAGCCAGGGGTGGCATAATACATGCTTCAGCCCCTGGTAGGCCCTGGGTACACCTATGCCCTGAGTTACAGGGTCTGATAAGGGGGCCCAGTACCAATTGGAAATGTACCTAGGGTACATGGAATCCATTTTACAGAGAGAGCAGTAGGCCTGGGGTCCTGATTGGCAGGATCCCAGGTCGACTATGTCAAAAACCAGCTAAAACACAGGGCAAAAAGTTGGGGGCAACCATAGTCAGGAGGTACCTTCCTACACTAAAGCGCTTGGAAGTGCTTCCTTGCCACTCACTGCTCTTGGGAGCGCTTTGTTTGTTCAGCCGGTGCCCACCTGGCGTTTGCCCCGCTTTATTGCCGCATTTTAAGGTCCCCTGGCAGGTGCCCACCCCGCCAGGGACATTGCCGCTAATTCTTTGGCCCCCACAGCGAGTGCCCACCTCGCTTTATAGCTAATTAACACTGGAGCCCACTCCGTTTTGAAATCATCGCCGCAACCCGGGAGATTCTGCCAGGCCGCCGCTCTGCCTACGGCGACCCGAAAGTCCCGCCTCCCTTCTCCCAGTGCCACGCTGCTATTGGCTGCAGCCGCGACCCGGAAGGCAGGCACAAGACGCCCGGACGAGGGCAGGACCGGCGAGTCTCCCTTCTGCTTCCCCCGGGCTGGGGAAGCCTAGGAGTGTCTCCGGGGAAGACAGAGGTTTGCCAGCGCAGGCGGGGCTCCCGTAGTGCAGGGAGAGCCCCGCAGGTAGCAGAGAGCCAACGCGACGTCGGAGCCTCCGCCCTCGACCCCGGTGAGTGTGCACGGGCAGGGGGAGGCTCAGGGGGCATTTTCTTTCTGAGTCCCAGGGAAGGACTCCACCAGCGGGGGCATTCTTCTTTGCGAGTCCAGCGAGGCTCGAGTGCCAGTTGTTCTTTGCGCCCTGAGAGAGGCTCTCCGCCCGCACTTTGGTGATTGGAGCCCTGAGGCTCCTGGGGGGCAAGTTGTATTTACGAGCCTGAGAGAGGCTCAGGAGGGCCAGTCTTGTTCTCGAGCCCAGAGAGGCTCATCGCCCACATTTGTCCACGAGCCCAGAGAGGCTCAGCAGTGCCATAGTTGTGGTTCTTGAGCCCAGGAGGCTCCAACGTTGCCCTATCATTTCCTACACCAGTTGCCCAGCACTCTGTGGGCAACTGCCACGTTTAGGCTTGTGTTCTTGGCTGCCTGTGCAGCCTGCCTGACATTGGGACTAAGGGCATTTCAGCCCTTGTGAGGCTAGTTGGCCTATGGACTGTCACAGGTGGTGACTAATGTGAGTTTGGCACACTTGTTCTTTTGCTGCACCTCTGAATGTGTTTTGATGCGTCATTTGCCTTATCCTTACACCACTGAATGTAGGTACTGCATCATGTGTTTTCCTCTCTTACACCTCTGAATGTTTTTAGGCATCATGTGTTTTCCTTCCTTACATCGCTGAATGTAGGTTCTGCATCATGTGTCTTTCTTCCTTACACCACTGAATGTATGTATATCGATCATGTGTTTTGTCCCCAGGTCTATACCCCTAAATGTATGGTGATATTTAGTTGGTTGTTTTCTCCTAGTACAGGTGGTGCTAGTGAGGTCCTGGTTCCCTGCGTGACCTGTTCCTAAGGTGGTTAGGATTGCGTAGGTGGTACTTAACCTTTACCAGTAGTTACTGGTTGTGTGCTTTATGTTCTATTTTGTGCTACAGTGATTTGTATTCTAAGTTCCAAAAGTGCTGATTCCTGACAGTGGTCCATGTGGCCCTGTCTTGTACATATCCCCTGTAAATTCTGCCCGTGCCTGTTGGCACATTGTAAAGTGTGTGTTTTATCTAATGTGTTTTGGTGTAATACAAAGGCTATTTTTATATATAACCTTGTTTGGAGTTTCCTTTGTGGTGGGCCTTGGGTGTTGTTGCTGGGGTGCGTGCGCAAATACTTAACTCATATCGCCTCCAAGTTTAGCCTTGCTGCTCACGCCACGTTACCTAGAGGGTGAGCAGGGGGTATCTTGGCGTGTAACTCCCTTGCCCTGACTTAGGAGTGGTGGTCTCTGACTGACTTTGGCGCAAGCCCTGGCCAGCCAGGTATCCCATTTCTAACAGTTATCCTGTGGTAATAGCTTACAAGTGACAACATTCTTGCCCACATTTGAGCCACCAGACCAAATTCCAGCCTTATCAGGCAGTTTCATAATTATGGAGGAAGGCTAAAGACTCTTTTATCACCTTCGATGCTCATGACGAGCTCAGCTCGTCATGAGGTACACCTCTCGTACACTCAAGACGAGCTGAGCTTGTCATGAACAATGGGAATAAATCAGGGCCAGCACAGGAGGGGAATACCATCAGCATTGATGGTGTTAAATGCCTTGGCCTGGTATTTGTCCAAGATACATACTAGCTGACTCAGACAAGCCTTGTGTCTTTGTAAGTAGTCGTTGAGAGCAGAGTGGCTGCCAGGACCCGTCTTATTGGAACGGTGGACGGGCTTTCCAAAGATTTATTTAATTTACTCATAGTGATGATGATGGCTTTAGCTTTTGCAATGGCCTGTCTCAGTTGCTTTTTATGTCCACCTTTAATGGTAAATCATACACCCAGGTAGTTGTAGGAATCAGACTTTTCTATTTGTAGCTCCCTCAGGCTCCACCTATAGGTGTTTTTTGAGTGGGTGGCCAAAGGTGAGTACTTTGGTCGTAGAGCCATTTGCTGCTGTTTTATTAGCCAAGTTGTAGTTGTGTAGTTCATTCAAAGCTCTCTGGAGACGTTTCTCGAGTGGTCGAGAAAGATGACGTCATCTGCATATTGCATTATAGGAATCTTAATACCCCAATCTTTGGAGGGATGTGGTTAGCGTGTTAAAGCGCTACAACAATATCAGCCGTATAGAAATTAAATAAAAGGGGTGCAAGCACACAGCCCTGCTCGAGGGTGTTGTTAGTCGTGATCTTCCTGGAGACGTTAACTTGAGTCTAACCCAGGTGGAGGTATATAAATATGAAATTGCTAAAGGTTAGGTGTTCAGGATGCCCCAATCCTTGTAGCTTTTTCCATGCCTTCAAGTTCTTAAAGTACAATGGGCATGTAGGCTTTAGCTTTGATGTCCAGGAGGGCGATCAGGTGGTAGTTGGACGGGTCTGCCCTGTCACCCTTCTTATAAATGGGACTCAAAATAGAGCCCCTCCAAATCTCTGGAACCTGCGCAGTCAATTAGCAGGTTTGGAAAAGGGAGGCAATATAGCGGACCACAGCTCAAGACCCTCTTAAAAGAATGCTGCTGGTATCCCATTTGCGCTGGGAGCCCCATAGGCTCTGATCATTTGCAGTGTTCTGGAGATGTCGGAAGAGTTCTGGCGTACCTATTAATGGGCAAGTGGGTTTCAGATACCCACTGGTAAGGCAGAGGAGCATTGCCCCACTGCTTCAACTGCAAGCTTAATACAAAAAATTAAATAATAATAACTTTCCATTATTATAATTGTATTTTTGTATTGAGCTTTCAGTTGAGGGGAGGAGGAGTGCCGGCTGCACCTTAAGTGTGCATGATGATTTGTAGGGCCATCTCGGACCGGCCAAACCGTCATGCGCACTTTGCATGCTCTCCACATGCTGTATTGTACAGCCTGGTTGGAGAACATGCCCAGCCTCCCAGCCCCCATCTGAGCACCGAACCATGGCGCTTGAACCAATCACCACGCTGCTGTAAGGCCAGGGGATTCTGGGAGGCTGTGTGCTTCCTACTGTAGAGAGGACGGAGGAGAGGTGGCAGCCAGCGGTATTAAAGTAAGTGCATTATTATTTTTTTTGCCCCCCCCCCTTCTGTTTTCCCCCTTCCCTTCCTCACCCCCCTGCCCGACCACCTGCGTTCAGTAGCAACTGCTACTGCCACTGGACACAGTTTTTATGTACCATGTCCATGGTGTTGTCTTGGTGTGTTTGCGCACCACGTACTCAAGCACCATGTGCAAGCTGATGTCAGGTATTGTCAGACCGATTAACACTCGATTTATGCGTGTCAGGTATCCACAAAGAGACACCTTATAAGCATAAATACATTAACTACTGAGTAATTGCACACCCTATCTGCATACACGTACGCAGTAGTAAACACAAGGCAAAGGTTGGCGAGTGGGCGGAGCATGGTGTGGTTTTCCTTGTGAGTTGGTAAGCAACCATAAACTCATGAGTTTGGAGCATTCTTGGACTCCTTATTGACTCGCTCTTAGCTTGGAAATATTTGGACATTTGCTCCAGTAAAAGACTGAGGACTCCGTGCTTAATTTGTGCTGGTGGTTGCATGTGGTGGGCCTCTGGACTTATTTATGTGGGCTGGGGCTTATTTTTCATCATCAAACTTTGACACAGAGCGTCAAGAGAGAACAGTAGAAACGGGAGTGAGGAAAAATAGGATGACACTTCCTGAGGGTGAGCGCTGTGAGGGTAAGAACCAGGGGGGTGGGGGCGAGATAATGAGCAAAAAAGTGTCTGGGGAGAAGGAAGATGCAAGGTGAGATCAGACTAGGTAACCTGGATGTTGAAAAAACGCAGCAGCAGCGCTAGGCTCCTAAGACAACTTTGAGTCCCTGCACTTTAGTTTATTTTATCAAATAAGCAGCAAGAAGTAAATCCAATTTCCTCCTTAAAACCGAATACGAAAATGCTTTCCCTCCACTGAGAAAACAAAAAGAAACGTGCAATTACATAGTGGAGACTTCTTTTATGTGCAATTGTACTTTTCGGTTTTTTTTGTAAAAATGTCGCGCCTGGACACCAACTGGCCAGTTTTCCAGGTGTACTACATGCCATGTATTTGAATCAAAAGTAATACATCTGTGCCGTTCGTAGAAGTATTTCCACGAATGCAAATCTGGTTTTTTTTCCCGCTCCTTCCTTGCATCTTGTTCTCGTGCTGAATCTACAAGGTGTGAGTTCTCATGGTGACGTGGGGCCGTCCCTCGGAGCGGTGCGCTCCCTGTGTGAGGGGCCCTCGACGGCTCCCCTGGACCGCTGACCTGCAGTGCTGTTATTGTTGGCGTGGACCCGGAGGGTTACTCAACAGGCTCTGTTGAAGTAATCCTCTGTTACACTGGGGCCCGGGTAGTAAACAGACGCCCCCTGACTCTTGCAGCAACCCTGTCACGGGATGGATATACAGTCCTGCCTGCAGAAGCATGGCGGGGAGGGGCGCGCGCGTTCTCGGCTCCCTCCGCGCTCTCTATTTCCGGCCATCTCCTGCGGCCTCGTTTTCGATTCTCAAAAGGCGTCGCCATACCTTGCTACTGTGGTACTCGAGGTTCAATCAACTGCTACCAGAGACGTTTGAAGGCATGGACAAAGTGGGCTCTGGCCCAGGGCCCCTACCTTTCAGATAGAGTCAGCTCTGTTCTGCAAAGTCTTGCCCTGATGACCTAGACTAATTCTTAAACAGATTTTTTCAAATACCGTTTTCCTTTAATTTAGTTTTTAATGTTGGTTATGTGTGAGAGTCTATTGTAGGCATTTTGCAGAGAAATGTTATGTTTGTTTCATGCAACAACATACATAAAAAAGTTTCTTCCAGATCAAAACAGGAACTGACATATGAGAAATGGGAGGGGGCCACAGGAGTTATTTGCAGTAATATTAGTGAGATGCTGCTGTGTTACATTGTTAAAAAGACAGATCACTATTTCTGAATATTAGCTGTAAACACATTTAGAACTTGGACCTGGTCAAAGAAGTCATGAAAGAACTGAAATTGAAAGATAAATTCAAAGCTGTTCTGAACAGGGGCCCCCAGTATACGTTCGGCCCAGAGCCCCCAAATTCCTTAAGATGTCCCTGACTGCTACCCCGGTGAATGATCTAGTTAGAGGCTGTCATTCTGAGGCCGACCTAAGCATCTGGCTTGGCGCTTATCCCCGGGAGGGGGTTTGTGGGGGGACTGTCTCCAGTGTAGTGCAATAAAATATAGCATATTATATATCTAAGCAATACCCCAGGCGCTGCCCCATTTTCATCCTATTGCGACTAGAAACTGTTAAAGCAGGACACACAATTGAACTAAAAGTAGATCATGTAAATGAATGTTTTTTCAGTCCCTATCTGCACTTCACTTGTGTCACTTGAAGACCTGTGATCAAGATTCTCTCTGTCAGATCTTCAAGCCCATTTACTTTGTTGATTTATTTAGAAGCTATGGTTGAGGTGTTCATTTGTAAAAGAATAAGAGCTAGATGTACGAAGATTAGAATAGTGATTTTCAAATTGCACTATTTCTAAGGTATGAAACTCTTTTGAGTTTCATTATGCGAATAGACCTATCTGATGAATGTTAATGAAGTAGGTCACAGTATTGCCACTATGGATAGTGGCCTGCTGGCGTCAGCAGCACACCATGTCTGTGATTACTTTTAATAAAGCAATTTTTTTTTAAACGCAGCCCGTTTTCCTTTAAGGGAAACGGGATGCGTTTATAAACAAACAAAAAAAAGAAATTTTGAAGTTTAATTTCTTAAGGAACCACTCACTGCCTGCTCCTAAAAAACATTTTTCCAACCATTCTCAAAGGGGAAGGGGTCCCTTAGAGACCCCTTCATCTTTGCAAATGGGTTACCACAGACTTTGATTTGGTAGTAAATTGTGTATGTTTCACGACTGCATTTTGGTCACAAAGCATTTGTACATAACACTGAGATTTGGTATTACGAAGGTACACCCTCAACACGCCCCTTCCAAATACCGAATTGCAAAACCTATATTGCGATTCTGAAACAAGTAACTGAATTGCAATTTGGGCTTTGTACACAAAAAAATCATTTTTGCCTACACAAACACCCAATTCTGTGAATCGGGTCATTTGCTAATGCAAAAATGCTCCCTACATCCAGCCCGAACTGCCATGGCAGGTCCTCCATAGACCGGACACAAGTATCCTGGGATCGGTTATCAAAAACTTTGGTTTGCCAGTAAATTGTGAATGTTTTACGGCCGCAGTTTAGTTGCAAAAAAGTTGTACATGACACAGAGATTCGGTGTCACGAAGGGGAACCTCAACACACCCCTTCCAAATACTGTATCGCAAAAGCCATTTTGCGATTTAGTAACAAGTTACCGAATTACAATTTATATATGTATGAAATATTTATTTATATATATATGTATATATATATATATATATATATATATATATATATATCATTCCGAGTTGCCCTGTGAACTGAAGACGCCACTCCACCAGGATTCGGTCAAACAACCTTTTATTGACAGCAAACAGTTTTTCACTCGGAGTAGTTCACGAACGCCCTGACGCGTTTCGAGGCGCCTGCCTCTTCCTCATAGGGCTGAGCTAAGTGCGTGGTTAATTGTCTTTAAATCTCCCATTGCAAGCCGCTCCCACCTGGGTTTCAAGACGGCATGCTGGGCATTGTAGTTGCTTCGTTACCTTCGGTGGTTTGCCAAGCACTTTCAATCATTTACGCTTGCTTTTGTTCCTTCAAGTCCTTTATAATAAGGCTCCGTACTGAAAAACTGTTAGATAAAGGCAATCCTTATGCTTTCATGCCGGCATGATTCCGACATGCAGACCCGTATATTCTTTTCCACGGGCGGTGCATACTCACACGGCCGGGCTGCCGTGACAAACATCATTCCGAGTTGCCCTGTGAACTGAAGACGCCACTCCACCAGGATTCGGTCAAACAACCTTTTATTGACAGCAAACAGTTTTTCACTCGGAGTAGTTCACGAACGCCCTGACGCGTTTCGAGGCGCCTGCCTCTTCCTCATAGGGCTGAGCTAAGTGCGTGGTTAATTGTCTTTAAATCTCCCATTGCAAGCCGCTCCCACCTGGGTTTCAAGACGGCATGCTGGGCATTGTAGTTGCTTCGTTACCTTCGGTGGTTTGCCAAGCACTTTCAATCATTTACGCTTGCTTTTGTTCCTTCAAGTCCTTTATAATAAGGCTCCGTACTGAAAAACTGTTAGATAAAGGCAATCCTTATGCTTTCATGCCGGCATGATTCCGACATGCAGACCCGTATATTCTTTTCCACGGGCGGTGCATCCTCACACGGCCGGGCTGCCGTGACAAACATCATTCCGAGTTGCCCTGTGAACTGAAGACGCCACTCCACCAGGATTCGGTCAAACAACCTTTTATTGACAGCAAACAGTTTTTCACTCGGAGTAGTTCACGAACGCCCTGACGCGTTTCGAGGCGCCTGCCTCTTCCTCATAGGGCTGAGCTAAGTGCGTGGTTAATTGTCTTTAAATCTCCCATTGCAAGCCGCTCCCACCTGGGTTTCAAGACGGCATGCTGGGCATTGTAGTTGCTTCGTTACCTTCGGTGGTTTGCCAAGCACTTTCAATCATTTACGCTTGCTTTTGTTCCTTCAAGTCCTTTATAATAAGGCTCCGTACTGAAATACTGTTAGATAAAGGCAATCCTTATGCTTTCATGCCGGCTTGCAATGGGAGATTTAAAGACAATTAACCACGCACTTAGCTCAGCCCTATGAGGAAGAGGCAGGCGCCTCGAAACGCGTCAGGGCGTTCGTGAACTACTCCGAGTGAAAAACTGTTTGCTGTCAATAAAAGGTTGTTTGACCGAATCCTGGTGGAGTGGCGTCTTCAGTTCACAGGCAACTCGGAATGATGTTTGTCACGGCAGCCCGGCCGTGTGAGGATGCACCGCCCGTGGAAAAGAATATACGGGTCTGCATGTCGGAATCATGCCGGCATGAAAGCATAAGGATTGCCTTTATCTAACAGTTTTTCAGTACGGAGCCTTATTATAAAGGACTTGAAGGAACAAAAGCAAGCGTAAATGATTGAAAGTGCTTGGCAAACCACCGAAGGTAACGAAGCAACTACAATGCCCAGCATGCCGTCTTGAAACCCAGGTGGGAGCGGCTTGCAATGGGAGATTTAAAGACAATTAACCACGCACTTAGCTCAGCCCTATGAGGAAGAGGCAGGCGCCTCGAAACGCGTCAGGGCGTTCGTGAACTACTCCGAGTGAAAAACTGTTTGCTGTCAATAAAAGGTTGTTTGACCGAATCCTGGTGGAGTGGCGTCTTCAGTTCACAGGGCAACTCGGAATGATGTTTGTCACGGCAGCCCGGCCGTGTGAGGATGCACCGCCCGTGGAAAAGAATATACGGGTCTGCATGTCGGAATCATGCCGGCATGAAAGCATAAGGATTGCCTTTATCTAACAGTTTTTCAGTACGGAGCCTTATTATAAAGGACTTGAAGGAACAAAAGCAAGCGTAAATGATTGAAAGTGCTTGGCAAACCACCGAAGGTAACGAAGCAACTACAATGCCCAGCATGCCGTCTTGAAACCCAGGTGGGAGCGGCTTGCAATGGGAGATTTAAAGACAATTAACCACGCACTTAGCTCAGCCCTATGAGGAAGAGGCAGGCGCCTCGAAATGCGTCAGGGCGTTCGTGAACTACTCCGAGTGAAAAACTGTTTGCTGTCAATAAAAGGTTGTTTGACCGAATCCTGGTGGAGTAGCGTCTTCAGTTCACAGGGCAACTCGGAATGATGTTTGTCACGGCAGCCCGGCCGTGTGAGGATGCACCGCCCGTGGAAAAGAATATACGGGTCTGCATGTCGGAATCATGCCGGCATGAAAGCATAATGATTGCCTTTATCTAACAGTTTTTCAGTACGGAGCCTTATTATAAAGGACTTGAAGGAACAAAAGCAAGCGTAAATGATTGAAAGTGCTTGGCAAACCACCGAAGGTAACGAAGCAACTACAATGCCCAGCATGCCGTCTTGAAACCCAGGTGGGAGCGGCTTGCAATGGGAGATTTAAAGACAATTAACCACGCACTTAGCTCAGCCCTATGAGGAAGAGGCAGGCGCCTCGAAACGCGTCAGGGCGTTCGTGAACTACTCCGAGTGAAAAACTGTTTGCTGTCAATAAAAGGTTGTTTGACCGAATCCTGGTGGAGTGGCGTCTTCAGTTCACAGGGCAACTCGGAATGATGTTTGTCACGGCAGCCCGGCCGTGTGAGTATGCACCGCCCGTGGAAAAGAATATACGGGTCTGCATGTCGGAATCATGCCGGCATGAAAGCATAAGGATTGCCTTTATCTAACAGTTTTTCAGTACGGAGCCTTATTATAAAGGACTTGAAGGAACAAAAGCAAGCGTAAATGATTGAAAGTGCTTGGCAAACCACCGAAGGTAACGAAGCAACTACAATGCCCAGCATGCCGTCTTGAAACCCAGGTGGGAGCGGCTTGCAATGGGAGATTTAAAGACAATTAACCACGCACTTAGCTCAGCCCTATGAGGAAGAGGCAGGCGCCTCGAAACGCGTCAGGGCGTTCGTGAACTACTCCGAGTGAAAAACTGTTTGCTGTCAATAAAAGGTTGTTTGACCGAATCCTGGTGGAGTGGCGTCTTCAGTTCACAGGGCAACTCGGAATGATGTTTGTCACGGCAGCCCGGCCGTGTGAGGATGCACCGCCCGTGGAAAAGAATATACGGGTCTGCATGTCGGAATCATGCCGGCATGAAAGCATAAGGATTGCCTTTATCTAACAGTTTTTCAGTACGGAGCCTTATTATAAAGGACTTGAAGGAACAAAAGCAAGCGTAAATGATTGAAAGTGCTTGGCAAACCACCGAAGGTAACGAAGCAACTACAATGCCTAGCATGCCGTCTTGAAACCCAGGTGGGAGCGGCTTGCAATGGGAGATTTAAAGACAATTAACCACGCACTTAGCTCAGCCCTATGAGGAAAAGGCAGGCGCCTCGAAACGCGTCAGGGCGTCCGTGAACTACTCCGAGTGAAAAACTGTTTGCTGTCAATAAAAGGTTGTTTGACCGAATCCTGGTGGAGTGGCGTCTTCAGTTCACAGGGCAACTCGGAATGATGTTTGTCACGGCAGCCCGGCCGTGTGAGGATGCACCGCCCGTGGAAAAGAATATACGGGTCTGCATGTCGGAATCATGCCGGCATGAAAGCATAAGGATTGCCTTTATCTAACAGTTTTTCAGTACGGAGCCTTATTATAAAGGACTTGAAGGAACAAAAGCAAGCGTAAATGATTGAAAGTGCTTGGCAAACCACCGAAGGTAACGAAGCAACTACAATGCCCAGCATGCCGTCTTGAAACCCAGGTGGGAGCGGCTTGCAATGGGAGATTTAAAGACAATTAACCACGCACTTAGCTCAGCCCTATGAGGAAGAGGCAGGCGCCTCGAAACGCGTCAGGGCGTTTGTGAACTACTCCGAGTGAAAAACTGTTTGCTGTCAATAAAAGGTTGTTTGACCGAATCCTGGTGGAGTGGCGTCTTCAGTTCACAGGGCAACTCGGAATGATGTTTGTCACGGCAGCCCGGCCGTGTGAGTATGCACCGCCCGTGGAAAAGAATATACGGGTCTGCATGTCGGAATCATGCCGGCATGAAAGCATAAGGATTGCCTTTATCTAACAGTTTTTCAGTACGGAGCCTTATTATAAAGGACTTGAAGGAACAAAAGCAAGCGTAAATGATTGAAAGTGCTTGGCAAACCACCGAAGGTAACGAAGCAACTACAATGCCCAGCATGCCGTCTTGAAACCCAGGTGGGAGCGGCTTGCAATGGGAGATTTAAAGACAATTAACCACGCACTTAGCTCAGCCCTATGAGGAAGAGGCAGGCGCCTCGAAACGCGTCAGGGCGTTCGTGAACTACTCCGAGTGAAAAACTGTTTGCTGTCAATAAAAGGTTGTTTGACCGAATCCTGGTGGAGTGGCGTCTTCAGTTCACAGGGCAACTCGGAATGATGTTTGTCACGGCAGCCCGGCCGTGTGAGGATGCACCGCCCGTGGAAAAGAATATACGGGTCTGCATGTCGGAATCATGCCGGCATGAAAGCATAAGGATTGCCTTTATCTAACAGTTTTTCAGTACGGAGCCTTATTATAAAGGACTTGAAGGAACAAAAGCAAGCGTAAATGATTGAAAGTGCTTGGCAAACCACCGAAGGTAACGAAGCAACTACAATGCCCAGCATGCCGTCTTGAAACCCAGGTGGGAGCGGCTTGCAATGGGAGATTTAAAGACAATTAACCACGCACTTAGCTCAGCCCTATGAGGAAGAGGCAGGCGCCTCGAAACGCGTCAGGGCGTTCGTGAACTACTCCGAGTGAAAAACTGTTTGCTGTCAATAAAAGGTTGTTTGACCGAATCCTGGTGGAGTAGCGTCTTCAGTTCACAGGGCAACTCGGAATGATGTTTGTCACGGCAGCCCGGCCGTGTGAGGATGCACCGCCCGTGGAAAAGAATATACGGGTCTGCATGTCGGAATCATGCTGGCATGAAAGCATAAGGATTGCCTTTATCTAACAGTTTTTCAGTACGGAGCCTTATTATAAAGGACTTGAAGGAACAAAAGCAAGCGTAAATGATTGAAAGTGCTTGGCAAACCACCGAAGGTAACGAAGCAACTACAATGCCCAGCATGCCGTCTTGAAACCCAGGTGGGAGCGGCTTGCAATGGGAGATTTAAAGACAATTAACCACGCACTTAGCTCAGCCCTATGAGGAAGAGGCAGGCGCCTCGAAACGCGTCAGGGTGTTCGTGAACTACTCCGAGTGAAAAACTGTTTGCTGTCAATAAAAGGTTGTTTGACCGAATCCTGGTGGAGTGGCGTCTTCAGTTCACAGGGCAACTCGGAATGATGTTTGTCACGGCAGCCCGGCCGTGTGAGTATGCACCGCCCGTGGAAAAGAATATACGGGTCTGCATGTCGGAATCATGCCGGCATGAAAGCATAAGGATTGCCTTTATCTAACAGTATTTCAGTACGGAGCCTTATTATAAAGGACTTGAAGGAACAAAAGCAAGCGTAAATGATTGAAAGTGCTTGGCAAACCACCGAAGGTAACGAAGCAACTACAATGCCCAGCATGCCGTCTTGAAACCCAGGTGGGAGCGGCTTGCAATGGGAGATTTAAAGACAATTAACCACGCACTTAGCTCAGCCCTATGAGGAAGAGGCAGGCGCCTCGAAACGCGTCAGGGCGTTCGTGAACTACTCCGAGTGAAAAACTGTTTGCTGTCAATAAAAGGTTGTTTGACCGAATCCTGGTGGAGTGGCGTCTTCAGTTCACAGGGCAACTCGGAATGATGTTTGTCACGGCAGCCCGGCCGTGTGAGTATGCACCGCCCGTGGAAAAGAATATACGGGTCTGCATGTCGGAATCATGCCGGCATGAAAGCATAAGGATTGCCTTTATCTAACAGTTTTTCAGTACGGAGCCTTATTATAAAGGACTTGAAGGAACAAAAGCAAGCGTAAATGATTGAAAGTGCTTGGCAAACCACCGAAGGTAACGAAGCAACTACAATGCCCAGCATGCCGTCTTGAAACCCAGGTGGGAGCGGCTTGCAATGGGAGATTTAAAGACAATTAACCACGCACTTAGCTCAGCCCTATGAGGAAGAGGCAGGCGCCTCGAAACGCGTCAGGGCGTTCGTGAACTACTCCGAGTGAAAAACTGTTTGCTGTCAATAAAAGGTTGTTTGACCGAATCCTGGTGGAGTGGCGTCTTCAGTTCACAGGGCAACTCGGAATGATGTTTGTCACGGCAGCCCGGCCGTGTGAGTATGCACCGCCCGTGGAAAAGAATATACGGGTCTGCATGTCGGAATCATGCCGGCATGAAAGCATAAGGATTGCCTTTATCTAACAGTTTTTCAGTACGGAGCCTTATTATAAAGGACTTGAAGGAACAAAAGCAAGCGTAAATGATTGAAAGTGCTTGGCAAACCACCGAAGGTAACGAAGCAACTACAATGCCCAGCATGCCGTCTTGAAACCCAGGTGGGAGCGGCTTGCAATGGGAGATTTAAAGACAATTAACCACGCACTTAGCTCAGCCCTATGAGGAAGAGGCAGGCGCCTCGAAACGCGTCAGGGCGTTCGTGAACTACTCCGAGTGAAAAACTGTTTGCTGTCAATAAAAGGTTGTTTGACCGAATCCTGGTGGAGTGGCGTCTTCAGTTCACAGGGCAACTCGGAATGATGTTTGTCACGGCAGCCCGGCCGTGTGAGGATGCACCGCCCGTGGAAAAGAATATACGGGTCTGCATGTCGGAATCATGCCGGCATGAAAGCATAAGGATTGCCTTTATCTAACAGTTTTTCAGTACGGAGCCTTATTATAAAGGACTTGAAGGAACAAAAGCAAGCGTAAATGATTGAAAGTGCTTGGCAAACCACCGAAGGTAACGAAGCAACTACAATGCCCAGCATGCCGTCTTGAAACCCAGGTGGGAGCGGCTTGCAATGGGAGATTTAAAGACAATTAACCACGCACTTAGCTCAGCCCTATGAGGAAGAGGCAGGCGCCTCGAAACGCGTCAGGGCGTTCGTGAACTACTCCGAGTGAAAAACTGTTTGCTGTCAATAAAAGGTTGTTTGACCGAATCCTGGTGGAGTGGCGTCTTCAGTTCACAGGGCAACTCGGAATGATGTTTGTCACGGCAGCCCGGCCGTGTGAGTATGCACCGCCCGTGGAAAAGAATATACGGGTCTGCATGTCGGAATCATGCCGGCATGAAAGCATAAGGATTGCCTTTATCTAACAGTTTTTCAGTACGGAGCCTTATTATAAAGGACTTGAAGGAACAAAAGCAAGCGTAAATGATTGAAAGTGCTTGGCAAACCACCGAAGGTAACGAAGCAACTACAATGCCCAGCATGCCGTCTTGAAACCCAGGTGGGAGCGGCTTGCAATGGGAGATTTAAAGACAATTAACCACGCACTTAGCTCAGCCCTATGAGGAAGAGGCAGGCGCCTCGAAACGCGTCAGGGCGTTCGTGAACTACTCCGAGTGAAAAACTGTTTGCTGTCAATAAAAGGTTGTTTGACCGAATCCTGGTGGAGTGGCGTCTTCAGTTCACAGGGCAACTCGGAATGATGTTTGTCACGGCAGCCCGGCCGTGTGAGTATGCACCGCCCGTGGAAAAGAATATACGGGTCTGCATGTCGGAATCATGCCGGCATGAAAGCATAAGGATTGCCTTTATCTAACAGTATTTCAGTACGAAGCCTTATTATAAAGGACTTGAAGGAACAAAAGCAAGCGTAAATGATTGAAAGTGCTTGGCAAACCACCGAAGGTAACGAAGCAACTACAATGCCCAGCATGCCGTCTTGAAACCCAGGTGGGAGCGGCTTGCAATGGGAGATTTAAAGACAATTAACCACGCACTTAGCTCAGCCCTATGAGGAAGAGGCAGGCGCCTCGAAACGCGTCAGGGCGTTCGTGAACTACTCCGAGTGAAAAACTGTTTGCTGTCAATAAAAGGTTGTTTGACCGAATCCTGGTGGAGTGGCGTCTTCAGTTCACAGGGCAACTCGGAATGATGTTTGTCACGGCAGCCCGGCCGTGTGAGGATGCACCGCCCGTGGAAAAGAATATACGGGTCTGCATGTCGGAATCATGCCGGCATGAAAGCATAAGGATTGCCTTTATCTAACAGTTTTTCAGTACGGAGCCTTATTATAAAGGACTTGAAGGAACAAAAGCAAGCGTAAATGATTGAAAGTGCTTGGCAAACCACCGAAGGTAACGAAGCAACTACAATGCCCAGCATGCCGTCTTGAAACCCAGGTGGGAGCGGCTTGCAATGGGAGATTTAAAGACAATTAACCACGCACTTAGCTCAGCCCTATGAGGAAGAGGCAGGCGCCTCGAAACGCGTCAGGGCGTTCGTGAACTACTCCGAGTGAAAAACTGTTTGCTGTCAATAAAAGGTTGTTTGACCGAATCCTGGTGGAGTGGCGTCTTCAGTTCACAGGGCAACTCGGAATGATGTTTGTCACGGCAGCCCGGCCGTGTGAGTATGCACCGCCCGTGGAAAAGAATATACGGGTCTGCATGTCGGAATCATGCCGGCATGAAAGCATAAGGATTGCCTTTATCTAACAGTTTTTCAGTACGGAGCCTTATTATAAAGGACTTGAAGGAACAAAAGCAAGCGTAAATGATTGAAAGTGCTTGGCAAACCACCGAAGGTAACGAAGCAACTACAATGCCCAGCATGCCGTCTTGAAACCCAGGTGGGAGCGGCTTGCAATGGGAGATTTAAAGACAATTAACCACGCACTTAGCTCAGCCCTATGAGGAAGAGGCAGGCGCCTCGAAACGCGTCAGGGCGTTCGTGAACTACTCCGAGTGAAAAACTGTTTGCTGTCAATAAAAGGTTGTTTGACCGAATCCTGGTGGAGTGGCGTCTTCAGTTCACAGGGCAACTCGGAATGATGTTTGTCACGGCAGCCCGGCCGTGTGAGGATGCACCGCCCGTGGAAAAGAATATACGGGTCTGCATGTCGGAATCATGCCGGCATGAAAGCATAAGGATTGCCTTTATCTAACAGTTTTTCAGTACGGAGCCTTATTATAAAGGACTTGAAGGAACAAAAGCAAGCGTAAATGATTGAAAGTGCTTGGCAAACCACCGAAGGTAACGAAGCAACTACAATGCCCAGCATGCCGTCTTGAAACCCAGGTGGGAGCGGCTTGCAATGGGAGATTTAAAGACAATTAACCACCCACTTAGCTCAGCCCTATGAGGAAGAGGCAGGCGCCTCGAAACGCGTCAGGGCGTTCGTGAACTACTCCGAGTGAAAAACTGTTTGCTGTCAATAAAAGGTTGTTTGACCGAATCCTGGTGGAGTGGCGTCTTCAGTTCACAGGGCAACTCGGAATGATATATATATATATATATATATATATATATATATATATATATATATATATATATATATATATATATATATATATATATATATATATATATGTGTGCAGATATCTTTTTTGGATTTCATGGGACTTTCGATTAGGGTGGCAATAAACCTGATCTGGTTACATGGCTTGGTCTATGTAACAGAAATACCATATTATAATTCGATCCTATTTTTGGTGTCTGCTTTTGCAGATGCCTGTGTCATCATGCAGTGTGTGTATCTCCACTAACATATCTGGCCTGTATGTTTTTCTCCTACATATATAAAGCCTTGTTGCTACAGTTCCCCATGAGTGGCAGCTCTTGCCTTGTTCAAGGAGTCTTTGCATATGTTTGGGCGGGGATCTGCACTCTGTGGCTGTGCACTTGTGTCGTCTGGTGGAAGTGACGCCTTTCCAGATGTGACCATGGAGATTTATATAAAATCTGAATAATTATAGATGATAGTTGTATTTATTGACTGTTATATCATGAAATAACTGAACAACATTGTTACTAGATAAGAGACTGAAGGCGATATCCATCCAGAGTCTGAAGGCTGAATCATACATTGTCTAACAAGGAAATCTGGGCTCAAATCCCAGCTTTCTCGTTTGACCAAATTGTGTGACTCTAGATACATCTTTTGACTTCACAGTGCGTAGTTTTCATTGATTAACTGTTTTGAGAGCACTGCAGAGTAATTGAGTTTCTGATGGATACTCATAACTGCAAAGTTCTTACCTTAGAATATCCCGGAGGGGCCGGTTTGGATTTGGAGAATTTTGCAGTAGTAATCCTGCATGTTACATGTAAGGGCCACCTCAATGTGTTGACGTCAGTTCCTTTCTTCCCAAGTCTTCCAACAGGGATCCAGAGGTCCGCTCCCTACTTGTCAGTTTTTCAACAACTCCAAAAACCTTTCTACAATGTGCTAGGACACGGTATTCCCACTGAAAATGATGGTTACATGCCTTGCAGTGACTGTGGGTAGCCGATATTGGTCACAGACTTGCTTGACGTCTGCTTTTGGTACCTAGGCTCAAGACATCACTCAAAGTTTTGTGGTAAATGTGCCTTAATTCACCAGAAGTAGTTCTAAGATCTGGAGGTGAAGTTGTATGTTGCTGAACACAAGAAGGTACAGCCTTCACATAGACCTCACTACAAGTTGTTGGCTGATCTATGTCCTGGTGATGGGGTCATTCCCACTACCGCTCCACTGCCTGCTCAAAGTCATCCGGTAAGTTCAAGTCCAAAAGCAAGCATAAAAAAGCAAAGTGGGATCGACCCCCAACTCAGGTTTCAAAATGAAGGTGCTAGGACATGAAGAGGTCAGTCACTCTATCGAGGTCTCAGGTCACATAGCTAATTCCTCAGTTAATCCCAACATTCCCCGAGTTCCTGGGGCCATTGTCGACCCCACATCAGATTGAGGCCTTAACACGCACCATATTGCACATTTTCTGTGCACTTACAGCTCGCTCTGATGCGTTTTCGGGCTCTATGGAAGAGTAAAGCCCTCTTGTCGTGGTAGCCGGGGTGTCTCTCCCTGGTGCCGCCTGTTCCTTAAGGGTCCATTACCAGGCGCGTACCAACTCTGTTACATAGTTTCACCGTGGCCTTGAGATCCTGGTAGTTACCACCAACCGACGGTGGTGCCAACCCCACTGGCATCAGTGGATGATCCAGTGCCAACGCTCATGTTGGATCCTGAATCTATGTCTATTTGAGCTTCATCAGTGCCACAGACTCTTAGCGTGTGTCTCTACTACATCAGCAGGTTTTCCATTCACTTTTTAGCTCAGATTCTCACCCCGTGCCAGAGGACGGGGCACCCCAGGGTATTGGTGGAGAGGAGGAAGTCTTGCTCCCCCTTAATTGCAATGACGGTGCCTTATTCCTGGAGTTTTCTTTTTTTTACCCATAAAACCCAGTAAGACTTTTTTGAACCTTAACATTTCTAGTCCTGTTTTGACTGGAATCCAACATTTTGTGCTGTTTAATCAGCCACTGCAAGATGACTGCCAGTTCTACTTCTCCTCTCCCTTATGCCAACTCTTCCATTGCTCCCTGTGCCTTGCATGCTTTATTTGCTGACAGGACTAATGGGACATTTCTGCGCAGTTGACCATTGATGTGCTAGAGAGACACCTCTGCACTGCTCCATGAGAGTCTCAGCTCTCAACATCTTGAACCTGCCTTTGCGAGCCACATGTGGTGCTGCTGAGGAAGGTCTAGCTTTGTGTTACAGAGGAAGAGTGCTGAAACAAGACGGGACAGTTGCTGTCCACCCTGATGCGCTGCTGAAAGGCTCTGATGGATGAGACAGATTAAAACATGTCAGGCTTATAAATGTCCATTTTTTCTACAGGCCATATCCCTCCTGAAAACACTGAGGTATTTGTATTCCCTTTCCTCTTTCCGTAGCACAGAAGAAGAAACCGCATTTAGACACTGGCAGTCATGTCTAGACCAGGTATGTAAGATCCACCAGAAGGATGTAAACTTCAGCACGAAGCTGAGTGACCTTACTGCCAGAGCCCCCATTGTTCACACGTGATCACATATTCAAAGAGGCCTCTGTCATTCCTGCCATGGAAGAAGAAAGCTACCGGGTATTGAAACTGGAACTACAGTTCCAAGGGGTCTCCCACCCGTGTTCGTGATGCCATAATCTAGTATGATAGCTCAATTATTATTAATGTTTTTGTTTAAGCAGAAGAAAACTACAAACGTCCTCTTTGCAGGCAGCCCTTACGTTGCAAAGTGCAATGAATGTCACATATTTGAAGTGAATAATATTAAGATTAAGAGGAGGAAGGACTTTGTCTTTCTTCGCACCACAGCTAGTATCTCAAAAATCACCGAAAACAAAATATCAGTCACAAGTATGCTGTATAGTCTAAGCTGATAATCAAATAAGCACTATGTAAGTTCACAGGTTTGTGTTTTTTATGGTGCATGCACACCTAGCAAAGAAGCACAAGGAAACAGCCCACAGACACCTACCTGCACATAGATCTATAAATATACAAACACTCAGACACACATAGCAATATATCTAAAAACACTCATGCATGCAGATCAGTAGGCAGTCACTCACAAACATACACCCACGTGTAAGCCCATATATGTGCTTAACATACAGATATTCACCTTACAATGTCACTGCACAAACCAAAAAGTGTTAAATGCAGAGTTCTCTATAATGACTGGAAAAACACCAGCCACATGCTTTTTATTGCCCAAAAAATTGTAAACACTGACAAGCACTGATTGAAAATAGGAGAGCCTAGTTATATCTTGATTTACAAAATGCCAGTTATGTTATGTTATGTCAATAACACTTCTATAGCGCACAGATGCCCCAGCAAAGGGGCGTCCCGGCGCTTCTGGAAGGGAATCCAGACACAACACAACAGAAAGATGGAGGAAGCACACAGAACAGAATCCTAAGAGGAATGGGGGAACAAATGCGTTTTGATGGCTCTCCTGAATTTTAGCAGCTCATCAATTTCGCGGATGTGGGATGGTAAAGAATTTCACAGCTTCGCAGCCAGGACTCTGAAGGAACGTCCTGCCGCTCTGCACAATCTGAATCGCGGCACCACAGCCAAGTTTTGGCCCATGGATCTGAGAGGGCGCGAGGGAACATAAGGCTTCAGAAGATTGTCAAGAATCGGTGGGGAGGCCATCCTGAGGATCTTGAATGACAGGCACAGTGTCTTTAAATTGATCCTCTGTGCCACCGGCAGCCAATGTAGGGAGCGGATAGTACTCTCAGCAGAGCAGAACCTTGGTAGCCCCACCAGGGCTCTGGCTGCAGCGTTCTGGATACGTTGCATCCGCACGATTTCAGCCTGGTTGGCACCCAGCAATAATGAGCTGGCGTAATCAAGCCGGGATAGTATAGATGCTTGAATGACCAGTTGCCTGGTTGAGGCATCAAAGAACCTCAGGATAGGTCTCAGCCCTCGTAAGATGCCGAAACAGGTGGCCGCTACTTTTTTCGTATGGCCACAAAAGTTGAGGGCAGGATCCAGCCAAACCCCCAAGTTCTTTACCTCTGTCACTGGGGTAGGGGTTACACCCAGCTCAGGGGGCCACCACTTATCATCCCAGAGATCCACTTGCTTACCCACTATCATGACCTCCGTTTTTTTGGCGTTAAGCTGGAGACAGTTGGTATTCATCCAGCTGGCCACTGCCAGGAGTCATTCCCGAAATCTGGGGGCATCACGGTCGGAGTCCCCACTCAGGGTGACCGCCAGCTGCGTGTCGTCAGCATAAGAGGCCATGGTCAGACCCCAATGCTTGGCGACATCAGCCAGCGGCCTCACATAAAGATTGAATAATGTGGGGCTCAATGACGAACCCTGAGGCACACCCAGATCCAGGGTATATAGTTTGGACTCAAACGGTGGAGTGGAAACCTTGAAGGTCCGATCAAAACAGTGCGCATTGTATCTCTGTTGAAATGGAGCTCGACTCTCCACATGGGCCACCAACGGAACAAAATGCCTCCTTTGTTGTGGCGGTTCGAAGGGCAGCTGAGGTTCTAGAATTGCAGCTAGCCTCCACTAAGAGTAACACAAATGTTTTGATAGAATCTTTACAGTCTGGTCCAGCAACATCTGAGGACCTGCTCCCATTTACTGATGCCCTCAGAGGTACTCAGAAGTCTAGCTGGGCGAAACCATGTTCTTGCCTGCCTGTTTGAAGGCGGGTGGCCGGATGTTATAGGCCGGTGTCTGGTGGATCTTCCCACCAAGCACTTCACTCCAGAGAGTTTCATTGTACAGGCCTCGATCAGTAAAGCAAATCCAAATTCTTTTCTGACAAATCCATGGGACAGAGAATCCAAAATGATTGATGCCTTTGGCAAACATATGTTTTTGTATGCCAACTTGGCTGTTGAGATGAGTCACACATTCTCATGGAGACATGGCCAACGAGAGCTTGTTTGTAGTCCCTGTGGATCTTACGGCCTCTCTGGCTCAAATGATACATGATGGGCTAGATGCAGCCAAGTTTGTTATCTTTACCAGTTTGGTTGGCCTTTGTACACCTACGAGGATGAGGTCCACCAGATTCTCTGGCGATGTGTAGCTTTTGGTAATGGACATGCCCTTTGATGGGTCTCATCTCTTCAGTGAGATGGCGACTCAGATTTGGAATACTTTAAAGTTAGCAAAGCTACTGCTCATTCTTTGGGAATGTTGAGTCCCGCCAAACACTTTCCGAACCAGTTCTGGAAATTTAGGGGCTATTCCACAGGGCTGGCACATAGGTAAAGACAGTCTTCTGAGCCAGTGATGCAGCTGACAGCTCACTCTTTTCGGGCTGCGGATCCAGTAGGTAACACACAGGCCTGCAAAGGTACCAGTTTTTCAGCTTCTTTCCCATGGATAAAACGACCAACAAAGCTTTTAAGTTTGCCCTCAGCGGCTCAAACCCAACCAGTGGGGGAAGGATGCAGCACTTCTTCCCAGGTTGGAGATCCATCAAATCCAACAGTTAGGTCTTGCAAGTTGTTCAAACAGGACATGCCTACCTTTCCTTTCCTCCCTAACCAACTTCCCTCCCAACACCAGAAAAAATTTCAGCCCAGCATCTGTCTATCTTGCTACAAAAGGGACGTCCGTTTCTTTCCAAGGGTCTCATAGAATGTGTACCAGACCTTTAGAAAGAGGGGGTTGTTATCCAGTATTGGGGTATCTTTCATAGATTCACATGCCTGAATCATTCCCCGTCGCTGAAGCGGGAGTCCCACGGTAAATAAAAATGCAGTGCCAAAAGGCCCTAGAAAAGGCCTGAGACCTAAATTATAGTAGTCTATCTACCTCATTATGCTAAAAAGACCAAAGTCTTTGCTCCAACCAGTCAGCTTACAGCACCCTCTAGAACCCTCTCTGCAGAGCCAGTTCTCCTCAGATTTTCACTGCACGTCGTGTGGAAGGGAGTCTCCCTGAGTCTTGACTCAGTTTTTTCTTCAGAGCTTCAGGATGTCTGACAAGAAGGCCTTGTTAAGACCTTGTAGAACCTGCGAGAAGAAGAGGGTCCATGTTGATGACCAGCATAAGGACTGTATTTATTGCCTTAACCCCAAACATGAGGCAAAAAATTGTAAGATCTGTTGCACCTTCCCTTCTAAGACCTTAAGGGATAGGGAGGCCAGAGTCCTTTTGTGGCTAAAATCCTCTTCCACGGATGATGATGACAGAGCCTCTACCAAGAGGGCAAGGTCTCAAGAGGATAAGGCAAGTGAGGGGAGAAAACATGCTTAAACATCCCACTCCACTTCAGGCTCTTCACAGAGATCTCAACATTCTATCTCTGGAGCCTCAGCCACCAACGATTCCTCAAAGAAAACCGTGAGTAAGAGCTCTGCTGTCTCCTCACCAGTGACTACTATTTCTACTTCAACCTCCTCTTCTACGGCTATGATTTCCACTACATCTATCACTTCGCCTATTGTGTCTACAATGATTTGTATTGTGGCTAAAAGAACTCTCGTAGACGGCTCGTCGACGAAGGCCTAATCGTCAACAAAGCCTTCGTCTTCTAAAAAGAGCCCGTTGACGAAGACATCGACGCCACCGTCGACGACGGTCTCGTCGACGAAGAAAGCATTGATGACATCGACGAAAAATCCGTCGACGGCTGCTCCGTCGACGATGAGCCCGTCGACAGCTGCTCCGTCGACGACGAGCCCGTCGACAGCTGCTCCGTCGACGACGAGCCCATCGACGATGGTCCCGTCGACGGCAATTTAATCGACGACGATTCCTTCGTCGTCGACGATAAACCTCCCGTCGACGACGGCATCTTTTCAGCTGGCAGCTGCACCTTTGTCACCAGTGCCATCAAAACTGATGGATTCAGCTTTAGTGAAGCCTATTACTGGGAATCAGGCTTTTTGTACGCCACTTTCAACGAAGACCTTTCAACACGTATCTTACAAGAGGCAACAAGGTTCTTATATGTCGCCATTTATGCCCTCTCATCTTCTAGAATCCTACTCCGATGAGGAAGAAGATGACTTTGAGGATAATGATAATGAAGGAGCCTTTGGTTTGGCGCGTCACCCATCTGATCTCATCATCAGGTGTCAAGATGATGATGAAGACGACGCTTACTCTGAGCATTACTACCAGGAGGACATTATAGTACTTCATTATTTGGAACATCAAAGACGGCCTAAGGTCTCAGAAGTCACTCATTTACTGCCTACCCTGATACAGGACTTACAGGCTATGCTGGCAGACTATAAACAACGCTTTCCGCCACAAATGCCTCAGCCTATTACTCCTGTTCCTCCACCTCAAATTACACCGCTTTCTCCAGTCGTGGAACCTCCGCAACCTGAGTTGCCTCCACGAACCCCAGACACGTCATCAGAGGAGGAAGTAGAGGAAGGAGAATTGCCTAACGCACCTTCATCAGACCCGTGGGTTGATTACGTTATCCCCATGCCATCCCCCCCGACTCCTCAGCCTTCAGATTCACCACCTGAAGATGTAGGTGGGTTCCACAATCTGATGCAGAGAGCAGCAAACAGATTTAAACTCCCGGTGACGGTGGAACAAACTGAGTGCTTTCTTCACGATTTTAAAGAAGAAACCAGGATGGTGTCTAGAGCCATTCCTATCATTGATTACATTTGGAAAGAGGGCCTCAAGGTAATGAAAAACCCTGCTTCTGTACCTGCTGTGTTGCCAAGAATTGAGAAGAAATACCGTGCCCCACTCAATAGTCCGGCGTGCCTTATTGGCCATCCACGTGCGGAATCGTAATCTCTCAGGCTGCGCAACAAACGTCGCAAAACCCGGCTACCCCTACTTCTACACCACCTGATAAAGAGGGGCGATGTTTAGACCTTATTGGTAAAACGTTTTCCACCATGGCTGCGGCCTCCATCAGAGCGGTGAATTCTTCGACGACTATAGGGCGCTATGATCGCCAAATGTGGTCCGAAATGGCTGGTTTCATAGAGGTGATTCCAGAGGACAAGAGGCAGGAAGCGCGAAAAATATTAATGGAAGGGGAGCGCGCAGCTGCGGAATCCATCGACTGCGCATTAGATATTGCAAACACAAATCTCAGACAGCTGGCAGGAGCGGCTGTCTTAAGACGTCAAGGGTGGTTGAAGGCCACTACCTTTCGTCCAGAGGTCCAATTGAAAGTACTTGACATGGCATATGACAGAGAGTCTCTCTTTGGGAAACATGTCGACGAAGCTCTCCAAGCAATTAAAACAGATACGGATACTGCAAAATCACTGGGTCATTGCAGTACAAAAGAGGATCGTTCAGAGGCGCGAGAGGACGCGGTTATTCGTCCAGAGGAAATTATTATCAGCAAGGCAGTCAATACCAGCAGCAATACCGTCAGAACTATCAATCCTCTTATCGCCAGTCTGGATCGTCTGGTTTCTCTCGCCAAGGAGGAAGAAAGCGCACGAACAATCAGGGGCAAGACACTCACAAGAAACAGTGAGGTCAATTGGGCTCCAACTTCAATCCCCTACCTTCCCGTGGGCGCGAAGAGATCTGCCTTCCAACAACAATGGCATCAAATAACAGATCAGTGGGTTTTGGACCTGGTCCAACATGGTCACACCCTGGAGTTCATCACCAAACCTCCAACAACTCCGCCCAGGGGTCCCCCTCCCCCTCGTCTTTACTTATTGATCAAGGAAGTTCAAGCAATGCTTCTCAAGAACGCTGTAGAGAAGGTTCCAATCCATCAGAGAAGGACCGGTTTCTATTCCCGTTTTTTCCTCATAAAGAAGAAATTGGGGGAATGGCGACCGATCCTAGACCTACGCAATCTGAACAGATATCTCAAGAAGCAGGGATTCCGAATGGTCACTCTCTCGGACATTCTCAACTGCCTCAACGAGGGAGATTACATGGCTTCTTTGGACATGGAAGATGCATACTTCCCCATCCCAATCCACCTAAAGCATGCATCGAAAATACCTCTGTTTCACTGTGGCTGGTGCCCACTATCAGTTCAAAGTCCTCCGATTTGGCCTCAAGTCGGTCCCAAGGATTTTTACAAAGTGCCTGGCTCCTGTAGCCTTGGAACAAAGAAGGGTTTGGCTTGAGCGCAGTAAGGCTACGCCTATAACTCAATGATCAAAAAAACTGCCAGTACTGCTCACACTATTTAATCCTATACACAAGACGTTGAGTATACGCTTCTCAACCTAGAAGGACCAGTCATTCAGTCCACACCGAATGTTTATTGAATATAAGTTTTTATTCTCTACTTACACGCCGGAAACAATTGCCCAATTGAATTCTGCGGTTACAAACCAAGGACGATTGACTTGGAACGGAGTTTCTCCCTTGACTTGATTACCACTGACCGGACTACACCGATAACTCTTCGAGGGTATTCGAAACACAATCAACTTTCAAAGGATTAGAACCTGAAGAAACAGGACAGATCTTTTTCTGTTTTTCGGTCCTGAGGAGAATCCCAAGGAGTGGTGGGATTCGAAACGCGTCGACCCCTCTAGATTGAATAATAACTTCCACAAAATCTCTTCTCACGGGGACTTTGTGTCACCGGAGTGATTGTTATTTCAGTCATTTGTTTGCATATATTGCATTGAATAGAGCAATTCTATCTTTAAATTGTATAGTGACTGTTTGTTTGTGTTTTCAAAAGAAAAGTCTAGCTTTTGTTTGCATTCTTTAGTGTATATAGTAGACAGGTTTTTCCGCCCACTTGTAAATATTCACTCTTTTCACTTCCCCCTTTTTTGTATGAGTAACGATGTGTGGTTTGAGTGCCGTAAGAGTGAAGATTTTGTTGAGTGAGATAAACTGTACATTAATGGTGAGTGTGTGCCTTTCTTATCCCCTTGCACTACTTGCACAGTGAAGCCCCCCCCCCCTTTTGTGAATCGAATTGTATAGTGTAAAAATTTCTTTTTGTTTTGTACATAGTGATTGGTGGCTCTTTAATCGAAAAATAATCTGAAAAAGTTCAAAAAATTTTGTAAGTAGAGAATAAAAACTTATATTCAATAAACATTCGGTGTGGACTGAATGACTGGTCCTTCTAGGTTGAGAAGCGTATACTCAACGTCTTGTGTATAGGATTAAATAGTGTGAGCAGTACTGGCAGTTTTTTTGTTCATTGGCTCCTGTAGCAGCAGCTCTTCGATCAGCAAATGTACAGGTCTTCCCGTACTTGGACGACTGGCTAGTCAAAGGTCCATCAAAGGCCAAAGTAAAGTATGACATTACAATATGCCGCAATCTCTTTGCATCGCTAGGCCTCACAATCAACAGGAGCAAATGGCAATTGGTTCTGAAGCAGAACCTACTGTTCCTAGGAGCTTGTCTGGACACAGTAGGATGCAAGGCATTCTTGTCGAGAGAGAGAGACTACTCCGACTACAGGCTTTGGCCATAAAGCTGTCAAGAAAAAGGTCACTTTCAGTTCGCCTATTTGCATCACTTCTGGGGATGTGGTCTTCGGCCATCAACCTCATTCCATTAGCACGTCCAAAGATGCGGCCTTTACAGGAAGAGCTACATCGTCAATGGCAATAAGCGACAGGCTCTTTCGAGGACACCATCACAGTCACCAACAGGAGGGTGCATGCTCTTCAATGGTGGACACAGCTGAGCAATCTGGAGCAAGGGCTCACGTTCTTGCAAACTCCTCCGGATTTCATTCTGACGACAGATGCGTCCATGGAGGGCTGGGGAGGTCTTCTCCAGGACTTACAGGTGCAAGGAAAATGGTCTCAACAGCACAAAAAATGCCACATCAACAGTCTAGAGTTGAAAGTCATTTTACTTTCTCTTCAAGCGTTCCTCCCCAGGATAACCGGATCCTCAGTCTTGGTCAGAACGGACAACACTACCAGCATGTTTTATATAAACAAGCAGGGGGAACGAGATCAGCAACATTGTCCAAGGAAGCCCAAGAGCTATGGCAATGGTTAACATTTCACAACATAACTCTCAAGGCAGAACACTTCGGAGGTCTCTACAACACCTTAGCAGACAAACTGAGCAGGTCCTCGTCAGATTGCCACAAGTGGGAACTGCACAACAACCAATTGAACAAGGTTTTTCAGAGATGGGGCAAGCCGATATTGGATTTATTTGCAACCCAACAGAACAAGAAATGCCGGTATTACGCCAGCAGGTACCCTCAACAGGGATCAAGGGGGAATGCCCTGTCCATGCGATGGTCAGGGATTATGCTTACGCCTTTCCTCCGATCCCCTTGATTCCACGAGTGGTACGCAAGATAAAGTTGGAGAGTTGCCGCCTTCTCCTAATTGCTCCCAGGTGGCCTCGCCAGTATTGGTTACAGGAGGTCATGCTACTCTCACAGGAGCCACCGATCAGGCTGTTGGTAACCCCAACGCTACTGTCACGCAACGAGGGTCAGATAGTTCACCCAGATCCTCAATCGCTGAAATTGCACGCATGGCACCTAACTTCCTAGAATTTGAACATTTCCAAATTCCTCAAGACTGCGGAGACATTCTAAAGAAAGCAAGTGCCCAGAGTACATTAAAAACTTATCGTCTCAAATGGAAGCGCTTCTACGATTGGTGCATCTCAAACGCTTTACACCCTATAGAGGCACCAGCAGAGAAAATACTGTCTTATTTATTGCATTTGGCGCAATCTGGTCTTTCTTTTTCTTCAATAAAGGTCCACTTAGCGGCCTTATCCAGATACAGGAAAATGGCTAACACTCTATCGCTCTGCTCTTCATTGTTAATTAAACAATTCATATGGGGTCTTTTCACGGCTTATCCTCCAGTAAAGCCTTCACCACCGGAATGGGAGCTCAACACAGTCCTCTCACAACTGATGAAGCACCCGTTCGAGCCCATCCATAAAGCTGACCTAAAATTCTTGACATGGAAGGTTGCTTTGTTATTAGCACTAACTTCCGCCAGAAGAGTGGGAGAAATTCAAGCCTTCACTATAAAGGAACCCTTTTTGCATTTTCCCAGCACTATGTCACTTTGCGGACGAATCCAACCTTCATACCAAAGGTGCCTTCCCAATTTCATCTAAATGAACCAGTCAAACTGAAAGTTTTCTTTCCAAATCCTACAACCCCGGCGGAAAGAACATTGCATTCTTTAGACATCAAGCGATGCTTAAAGTTCTACCTCCAGAGAACCAAGACTTTAAGAAAATCAGATCAACTGTTTGTAGCTTATGGCCAGACTACATTGAGAAAAGCGGTCACTAAAGCCACAATTTCTAGATGGATAGCCTCCGCCATTCAGTTCTGTCACATCAAGGCTAATCGACCATTGACGAGGTCTGTTCGATCTCATTCCACAAGAGCTGTGGCAGAGTCTGCAGCTTTGTTTGCAGGAGTGACGCTTGAGAACATTTTCCGTGCTGCGACATGGAAGAATGTCCACACGTTTACAAGACACTACTGCCTGCAATCAGCAAATCAGGATGATTCGGCAGTGGGCCAAGCTGTTTTACGTCACCTGTTTCCATAAGGAGTACATTCAGGTACTAATGTTGGCTTATTTCATATAATGTACATACAATTCAGTATATTGTTTATAATATGCAGACATATGTTAACATATTGTGTGTTTCTATGGTGCTTAAAATTACTTTCCTGTAGGAAATCTGAACATGATTTAATAATAGATCAATCTCTAGGCGATTGTTGGTTGTTAACTAGACATTCATGGGGGTGCACTACAATAAGTCTCCCACTATCCGCAACCGACTTTGCCTGGCTTACTGCTTGCTATTCTGATTCAAGCATGTGAATCTATGAAAGATACCCCAATACTGGATAAGAAAACAAGTTACTTACCTGTAACTTCAGTTATCCAGTATTGGTATCTTTCATAGATTCACATGCACCCACCTTCCTCACCGGAGAGTCAGTTCTCTAAGTTTGGGATACTTGTTTCCCACTTGTGCTACGAAAATCTGAGGAGAACTGGCTCTGCAGAGAGGGTTCTAGAGGGTGCTGTAAGCTGATTGGTCGGAGCAAAGACTTTGGTCTTTTTAGCATAATGAGGTAGATAGCCTACTATAATTTAGGCCTCAGGCCTTTTCTAGGGTCTACTACTACAAAGTGCTTTTGGCACTGCTTTTTTATTTACCGTGGGACTCCCGCCTCGGCGACGGGGAATGATTCAGGCATGTGAATCTATGAAAGATACCAATACTGGATAACTGAAGTTACAGGTAAGTAACTTGTTTTCTTATTTTTGCTATTTCCTCATCCCTAAAAGACAGGGGGATCAGACCTGTGTTGGTCCTCTGAACCCCGAACATCTTCCTGCAAAAGGACACATTCAAAATGTTTATATTGACTTGGATCCTATCTACTGTGGACCTGGGAGACTGGATGGTATCCTAGGACTTGCAGGACTATTATTTTCACATAGATGTTCTGCAGTCCTACAGATATTACCAGTAGTTCAAGGTGGACCGAGAGCATTTTCAGTTTGCTGTGCTTTCCTTCAGCTTCACCTGCACCCCATTAGTTTCCATGAAAGTGATGGCAGTGGTCGCTGCCCATTTTTAGAGGTCGAATTTCTTTCATTCCTGTACCTCGATGACTGGCAGCTGAAAGCATGGGCTCGCCACAGTCAATCATGATCCACCTCCGCACATAGGTGGAACTCCTGATTTCATTGAGATTTACTTTAAACATCACACCTGATTCCTTCAAAGAGGCTGCCATTCATTGGGGATATCTTGTACATGGTGGAATTGAAGGCATTTCCTCCACAACGAGTCCTAGACATTTGGGCTACGATCCCTATGTTTCAGCCTCATCATGGGTCCAGGGAATGATGGCTGTGAGGTTTCTTGGCCTCTTATCTTTGTGCAACCTCCTTGTTCGTGATAACTGGTGGCATATATGAGCATGCAGTGAAACCTGAAATCCCAAAGGGCCGAGCATCATGTTTACCTTTCTGACACCATCCATGTGTCTGAAGATATGGCTCAAGAACTCCAGTGGTGGCTGACTGACCACAGTTTGTTCTATGTCAGGCACTGTTCCTTTCCCTCCTAGATCTGACAGTGGTTAAGGGCACATCACTACTGGGTTGGGATGGGGGTCGGGGTAGGGATCTTGAGTGAGGTGGAGATTAGAGAAATTTGTGGTCTCCATTGGAGGACTGTCTCTACATCAACCTACTGGAGCTATGGGTCATTCTTCTTGCCCTGAAGGCCTTCCTCTAGGTGTCAAGGGGGACTGGTGTAGGCTGTCACAAACAACAACACCACCATGTGATACTGCCACAAGCAGTGCGTGGTGGGTATCTGGGTCCTTTTCCAGAAGGCTTTGCGTCTCTGAAGATGGCTAGAGCCCCAGGGCATCTTTCTGGTCACCAACCACATGGCAGGGTCCTTGAACACCAGAGCGGACAAAATTGGCAGACATTGTCTGGCAGGTCACAAGTTGCATTTACATCTCAAGGTGGCACAGAGCATCTTCCACCAGTCTGAAGAATCCTGGCTAGATCTTTTTGCTAGAGTTGAGAATGCGCGGTGTCAAGAGTTTTGCAGGCTGAAGTATACGCAAGAACACATGTTTGTAGATATATTTCAGCTTGAATGGAACGAGGGCTCCTGTACTCCTCTCCTGTCCCTAGTTGTGAGGAAGATAAAGAATGACTAGGCCAAGTTTTCCTGGTGGCTCTGGATTGCACTGGAGCTCCTCAGCTGAGCATCTGTCCCAGGATCAGGCGTCTACTTTGGGAGGTCCCCCTGTCTAATCAGCAGGAAGTTGTCCTCCACCCAAATCTGCGCCACTTACACCGCCATGCCTGCAGATTTTGCTGCAGCAATAACCTGCTTTTGATCTGCAAAATGAGGTGGTAGAAGTCATTTTCACTGGTGATGCCCCTCAATGAATTCATCTATGTTGGATGCTGGGTCAAGTTCATAACCTGGTATGGTGCCCGTAACACTGACCTCTTACAAGTGAAGCTGTCAGACTTTGTTTCATTCTTTTATCCTTAGCCCCGAAAGGTTTTTATTGGGCACTGTAAAAGGTTATTTGTTGGCTCTTTTGGCCTTACTATGTTTGCATGACCATCCGTCTTTGTCAAATCACCTGTTGTGATGAGATTTGTTAAACATTTGACAGACGTTCCCTCTCAAATTGTTTGTGATGCCACAGTGGGACCTTAACTTGGTCTTGACTTTTCTCATGTGTATGCCTTTTGACCCAAATCATAGCTGCTTCCTGCATCTCCTACCTATGAAGACTGTTTTCCTCATTGCGATTACATCAGGTTGTCGCTTCAGTAAACTGCAGACAATGTCAGTGTAACCTCCCTACCCATGTTTTTCCAGACAAATTGTAGCTGAGGACTCTGGTGGTCTTCTGACCAAACATTGTAATTCCCTTCTATGTTGGGCAATCCACCACTTTTATAGCATTCTTTGCTGCCCCTTGCCCCTCGAAAGAGGAGAGGCTCCATCATTTGGCCCGTAAATGGGCTTTAAGCTTTTACATAGATTGTTCACTCAATGGTCCTTGGTACAATCAATGTTTTGTTATGTTTTCCAGAACAAAGAAGGGTAAGGTGTGTAGAAGAAGACCTTGTACAGATGGATAGTCCTCTTCATTAACATTTTCTACCCACTGGCCAAAAAGCAGCCCCCTGATGATCTGAGGGCCCATTTTGTCATGGCCAAGGATGCTACCACAGCATTGGTGCAAGGCGTGCCTTTCCTTGATATCTTTAAGGCAGCAATGTAGCGTCAGTGCATACGTGTGTGACTCACTACTACCTTTGCAGCCAGTTCTAGTTGAAAGGACACTTCACACATTCAGATCTGCAAGACTTTATGGTGTGAGTCCACTCCACGGATCCTTCATTATGGCAAAGGGGATTTGTTAGTGGAATAAGTAGAGAGCATCCAGGAGCACGGCACATAACTGTCAGTGAAGATGGAAAGTGCAGGATAGAGGACAGGAAGTTGCCCAAAGCACTGGTGTGAAATGTGGTATGGTATGTGAATGAACATAGCTAAAATGAGATGGTACTCATAGAGGAGAGCTAGATAGGAGAGTGTTCTGTTCGTAGAGAGTGACAAGATGTTAGTAATAGTATTAGGCCTGACACTAGTGACTTGGAAGTCCAAAAGAACAGTGATAAATATAAATGAATGAATGAATTTATATTTATATAGCGCATGGCTACCCTGAGTCCTCCCAGCGCTGAGGACAGACGCAGATGGACACAAAGCAGAGAGTACGAGCAAGTCCTTGAAGAGGCAGGGTTTCAGGAGTTTTCGAAATGCTAACAGGTTAGGCTCCTTCCATAGATTGGGATGGAGGGTGTTCCAGAGGTTAGTGGCGTTGAAAGAAAAGGAGCGCCCGCCCCATCTAGTTCTTCGTATTTTTTTCGGGACGGCAAGATAAGAGGAACTGGAGCGGAGATTTCTGGGAGGATGGTAGGTGGTAATGAGGGAATGGGTAATGACCGGGCAGTTCCTGTAGAAAGCCTTGTGAGCCAAGCAAATGGCCTTAAATTGTATCCTTGCCGTGATAGGGAGCCAGTGCAGGCTCCTTAGTGCTGATTTCGCAGATTGCCTCCGAGGAATCTGAAGAAGCAGGCGAGCAGCACAGTTCTGGATCGAATGGAGTTTATGAATAGTGAATTGAGGCGCTCCCAAATAGAAGGCAGTCCCATAATCCAGGCGAGAAAGAATGAGAGCTAGGACCATGATCCTTCTCGCCTGGAAGGGAAGAAGAGAGAGGATCTTACTCAACATCCTCATCAGGCCGTAGCAGGTGGCTGAGAGCTTGGTGGCCTGGTGGTTGAAGCTAAGAGAGCAATCAAGCCACATACCAAGGCTCTTAATCTGGGCTTTTGGGTCTGGGGCAGGGCCAAGGCAGTCCAGCCCAGAGGAGAGCAGGGTTGAAGAAGGGTGATTTGCCGAGGAGCATGAGCTCGGTCTTGTCCCCATTGAGCTTGAGGCATGAAACTTCAGACTGGACAGAGATCCTAGAGAAGCAGTTATCTGGGCTCACAGTTTGAGGGAGGATGCCCTGAGGCAACATCGGTATTCATGAATATAAATCCCCATATTTGCTCATGGGCCTATGTTTCTGTTATGGGAGAGACCTCTGATTTCAATGGCAACACTCCTTCAAGGCAATAAAAGGCAGGTCATGGCATACTCATAATCTGAGATTGCGCAGCGTAAGCTTATAGAACTTAATTTATTGCCCTTGCCACACAAGCTCCTCACTCTCTCATTCCTACCCAAACTGCTCACCTGCCTCACTGCTTACTGCAGCCTAGAGCACCAGGGATCATGTGCACTGTAGCTACACTCTGAAAGTCCTTCAGTTTCTGACCATTGCAACTCCTGACATCAAGCTCCTTCTGGGACTCCAGCATATGTAGCAGTGAAGCCAAGGAGATTTGACCGACATGCTTTATAAAAGGATACGTAACCTGGAGAATAAGACTGGGTTGTTTCTGGCACGCTTGGCTCCAATAGGGTTTGCTGCAGCTCCTTCCACTGTATTGGGAGCAGTGGGGGAGGTTTAGTTAGAAATGACAAGAGCAGAGTTGAGCTTTCTACTTGTGCTTGAGTTTGCTCTGCCGATTTCTTTCTGTGGTCATGAAGATGTGATGGAACGCCTAGTTGTTTCTTTTTATGAAACTACATTGTTATTTTATATTATACTAGCAGCCTGTCCCGACGTTGTCCGGGTATGAATTCCTGCCGGCCAGTAGTATATTGTTTTGTAGGATTTCGTTTTGATAGCATTTCTTATCTGTGACAGGCCTGTGAAACGCTCCGATTCACAGTGCACTGCTGATGCACTTAAGAGTGCGTGTTCAGTAGTGTGTGAACTCGAGTTTCCCTACTTTATTTTTCCTTGCAATATTATATATCGCAAACTCGACAACATGGCATGAGCACAATTTACATTACAGAAGAACACATTCATTTTTGGTAGGCACGGGGAGACAAAGCGATTTGCCTGGAATCACAGGATGTTGAGTTGATGCCGAGATTCGAACGTAGCTCCCCAGCTCTAAAGTTCGCAATTCTAGAACTTGTGACGGGAGGTGTGTCTAAAAGTGTATGTCGGTGCTGGCCATCAATGAGAGAGACCTGTGCATTTTTCAAATCAGTGGTGAAAAAATATGAGTATATTGCTGGAGATGTGGGCCGCCGTGCCACCAATGTACTTACCGGGGGAGGGTAAACACCCATTATTCTGCAACTTTCTTTCCGCATACCATCACTCCTCATACTTTCATTACGAAAGTACCATGACTCCGTAATGCCATTATAACGCATGGCATTACATTTTATATGCTTTTACCACGCATACATTTACAACGAAATTCGTTGTAAATGCATGAATGGTAAAAGCATGTTTTTTTTTTATGTTTGTATAAGGTAAGTATGGGTATAGGGGTATATGTTTTGGGGTACTAAGGTATATGTTTTGGGGTGTTTGGGTATTTTAAGGGTTCAGATATAGTTTTGGGTTATGGGGCACAGGGGTAGTTTTAGGGTTTAGGGATAGGTATGGGTTTTGGGGTACAGGGGTATTTTTAGGGTTCAGGGATAGGTTTGGGTTTTGGGGTATAGGGGTATTTTTAGGGTTCAGGGCTAGGTTTGGGGTACAGGGTATTTTAAGGGTTCGGGGCTAGGTTTGGGTTTTGGGGTACAGGGGTATTTTAGGGTTCAGGTGTAGGTTTGGGTTTTGGGGTACACAGGTATTTTAAGGGTTCAGGGCTAGATTTGGGTTTTGGGGTACAGGGGTATTTTAGGGTTCAGGGGTCAATCAATCAATAAAAGCATTTATATAGCGCACTACTCACCCGGAGGGTCTCAAGACGCTAGGGGAGGGAGGTCCGCTACTGCTCGAACAGCCAGGTCTTGAGCTGTTTCCTGAAGGCAAGGTGGTCCTGGGTCAGGCAGAGGTGGGTCGGGAGGGAGTTCCAAGTCTTGGCGGCCAGGAAGATAAGGACCTTCCTCCTGTGGTTGCTCTTCGGATGCGGGGGACGGAGGCGAGGGCGTGGCCGGTCGATCGAAGTTGGCGTGTGGGAGCGTAGAAGTTGAGGCGGCTGTTGAGGTATCCTGGGCCTTGATTGTGTAGGGCTTTGTGTGCGTGGGTGAGGAGACGGAAGGTGATTCTCTTGTTGACCGGGAGCCAGTGCAGATCTCTCAGGTGTCTGGAGATGTGGCTGAGACGGGGGATGTCCAGGATGAGTCGTGCTGAGGCGTTCTGAATCCGCTGGAGTCTCTTCTGGAGTTTGGCGGTGGTTCCGGCGTAGAGGGAGTTGCCGTAGTCCAGACGGCTGGTGACGAGGGCCTGGGTGACCGTCTTCCTGGTCTCGGTGGGGATCCACCGGAAGATCTTACTTAGCATGCGAGGATGTTGAAGCACGACGAAGAGACGGCGTTGACTTGTCTGGTCATGGAGAGGGAGGAGTCCAGGATGAAACCCAGGTTGCGTGCGTGGTCTGTTGGTTTGGGTGTGCTGCCCAGGGCGGGGGGCCACCAGGAGTCATCCCAGGCGGAGGGTGAAGATCCCAGGATGAGGACTTCCGTCTTGTCTGAGTTCAGTTTCAGGCGGCTGTTCATCATCCACTTGGCTACGTCTGTCATCCCTTCGTGTAGGTCGGCTCTGGCGGTGGCGGGGTCGTTGGTGAGGGAGAGGATCAGCTGGGTGTCGTCGGCGTAGGAGATGATGTTGAGGTTGTGTTGGCGTGCGATGGCTGCGAGGGGGCTCATGTAGACGTTGAAGAGGGTTGGGCTGAGCGAGGAGCCTTGAGGAACGCCGCAGATGACTTCGGTGGCTTCTGATCTGAACGGGGGGAGGCGGACTCTCTGTGTCCTTCCGGCGAGGAACGAGGTGATCCATTCCAGTGCCTTCTCCTGGATTCCGACGTTGCTGAGGCGCTGCAGTAGGGTGCGGTGGCAGACAGTGTCGAAGGCCGCGGAGAGGTCTAGGAGGATGAGGGCCGCTGTTTCTCCGTTGTCGAGCAGGGCTCGGATGTCATCGGTGGCTGCGATCAGGGCGGTCTCGGTACTGTGGTTGGCCCGGAAGCCAGACTGCGAGAGGTCGAGGGGTCCGTTCGTCTCGAGGAAGGCGGCCAGCTGCTTGTTGACGGTCTTCCTGATGACTTTTGCAGGAAACGGGAGCAGCGAGATGGGGCGGTATTTCTTGAGGTCGGTGGGGTCGGCTGATGGCTTCTTTAGTAGAGCGCTGAGTTTGGCGTGCTTCCAGCTCTCCGGGAAGGTAGCGGTGTCGTAGGAGGTGTTGGTGATGTCCCGCAGATGGGATGCAATGACAGCGTCGGCCTTGTTGAAGACATGGTGAGGGCAGGGGTCGGTCGGAGATCCGGAGTGGATGGAGTTCATCGTGCGGATGGTGTCTTCGGTGCTGATCGGGGTCCAGGCGCGGAGGGTGGTGGTGGTGGGGGGCGGTGGTTCAGTTGTGGCGTGCGTCGGTTGAGTGCTGAAGCTGTTGTGTATGTCCGCGATCTTGTTGTGGAAGTAGGAGGCGAGGGAGTTGCAGAGGTCTTGCGATGGGGTGATGTCGTTGTTTCCGGCGTTGGGGTTGGAGAGCTCTTTCACGATGTCGAAGAGTTCCTTGCTGTTGTGGGCGTTGTTGTCCAGTCGTTCCTTGAATGCAGTTTTCTTGGTGGCGTGGATCAGTTGGTGGTGTTTTCGGGTGGCGAGCTTGAGGGCAGTCATGTTGTTTGGTGTTGGGTCTCTGTGCCAGGCTTTCTCGAGGGCTCGGCAGTTCTTCTTGGAGCTCTTGAGTTCGTCGGTGAACCATGGGGCTTTCTTGCTGCCGGGTCTGCTAGGCGGGGTCTTCAGAGGGGCGAGGTCATCTGCGCAGTTGCTGATCCACTTCGCGAGGTTGGTGGCCGCCTGGCTTGGGTTTGTTGCGCTGGTGGGAGGGTTCATGCTCAGGGAAGTCGCGAGCTGGTCGGCTGTTATCCTGTTCCAGCTTCTGCGTGCAACCTGTTGCTGGTGGTGGTGGATCGTGGTCCTTCTGAAGCTGAAGTGGACGCAGCTGTGGTCCGTCCAGTGGAGTCCGGTGGCGTGGCTGAAGGCGATGTCCTTACTGGATGAGAAGACGGGGTCGAGTGTGTGTCCGGCGTAGTGAGTGGGGGAGGTCACTAGCTGCTTGAGTCCGAGGTTGTCCAGCAGGGTGGTTGTGTTGCGGTCGTTGTTGTTCTCCAGGTGTAAGTTGAGGTCCCCGAGGAGGATGTAGTCAGCGGAGGGGAGGGCGTGCGGGCTGATGAAGTCGGCGATGTCTTCGCTGAATTGTGTGCGTGGTCCCGGGGGTCTGTAGATGAGGGTACCTCTGAGGGTGGTCTTGGGGTTGATGTGAATCTGGAAGTGCAGGTGTTCGGTGGGTGAGAGGGTGTCGTCGGTGTTGGTCGTGATGCGGATGGAGTTCCTGTGAATGATGGCAATGCCTCATCCTGTCTGGTTGACGCGGTCCCTCCGGATGATCTTGTAGCCGTCCGGGATGGCGATGGCGATGTCGGGCGCTGAGGAGGCGTTCATCCAGGTTTCCGTGAGGAAGGCGACGTCAGGGGCTGTGGTGTCGAGCAGGTTCCAGAGCTCGACGGCGTGTCTGTGGATGGAGCGGGTGTTGAGCAGGATGCACTTGAGGTGGTTGTTGCTGGTGCTCGGCTTGGTCGGTGCTGGTGTAGTGCAGGTCCGGTTGCAGGTGAACTTGCAGGAGTGGCAGCAGAAGGGTCCGTGGGTGCGTCTCGGAGTGACTCGATAGCAGCCCGGGATTCTACCGGCGTTGAGTGCGTAGAGGTCGGTGGAGTCGTAGGTCCGGCGGGTGGGCTGGTGTCGACGGGGGCCAGGGGTCCTGGCACTGGGCGCGGTCCAGGCGCGGACGGGCGCAGACGGGCTTACCTTTGGCGCACCTTCGGCGCTCAGTCGGCGCTCCCGCTGCGCGCGTCCTCTGCGCGGTTGCTCTGGGGGCGTCATAAGAAGGGAGCCTGGAGGGAGGGTCCGCAGGGAGGCGGGAGCGTGGGAGCCAATCGGCTGGTGGGGGGGCGGGGCCGCAGGCAGGCAGCAGCGGTAAAACGAGTGCGGGCTTGGCGGGTGGCCCTGCGGCAGCTGGGGCGCTGGATGAGGGAGCAGACGGCGTAGATAAACGGCGTAGGCGAGCAGGCAGGCACAGGCAGCAGGAGACAGGTAAGGCACAGGAGCAGGAGCAGGAGACACGAGGAGCGTGGGGGCGACCCGGCCGATGAAGGCGCAGTGGTCGCTCCAGAGAAGGAGTCGGGGTCCCCTTAAGAAGGGAGCTGGGAGGCGGGAGCATGGGAGCCAATCGGCTGGCGGGGGGGGCGGGGCCGCAGCGGCGGGAAAACGAGTGCGGGCTTGGCGGGCGGCCCTGCAGCGGCTGGGGCGCTGGATGAGGGAGCAGACGCGTAGGCAAACGGCGTAGGCGAGCAGGCAGGCACAGGCAGCAGGAGACAGGTAAGGCACAGGAGCAGGAGACACGAGGAGCGTGGGGGCGACCCGGCCGATGAAGGCGCAGTGGGGTAGGTTTGGGTTTTGGGGTACAGGGGTATTTTTAGGGTTCAGGGCTAGGTTTGGGATTTCGGGTACATGGGTATTTTTAGGGTTATGGGGTAGGTTTGGGTTTTGAGGTACAGGGGTATTTATAGGGTTCAGGGCTAGGTTTGGGTTTTGGGGTACAGGGTATATTTATAGGGTTAAGATGGGTTAGTGTTTAAGGGTGTTGAAGTATTTTAAGGAGTAAGGGTGGGTTATGATTATGGGGTGCAGGGGTATTTAAAGGGAGCAGGGTGGACACCCGGAGCTGGAATGTACAGAACCTGGGAAGAAAAAACAATTAAATATTGGGCAAAACGCTCGCTTTTTTTTCCCATAATCCTGCGCCCCGCACACACCCACGCCCACAGCACACGATATGAGACATGGCATGAAGGGCGGAACGTACCACACGCCCCCAGCGTTTGTCACGCCCCCCAGCACACGCCCACAGCACAACGCAGACATGCCCACAAGGGACTACTTTGCTGGCTTGGTTCTTTTACCTTTTAAATGTATATGGTGGTAGTCTGCATAGCCTATGTCCTTCTGCTGCAACTGCCCTTTCCAACGCTGTATTGGGTGTTGTGATTGGTGCTGTGGTTCCTGAGATTACCCGCCTCAAAGGTTTGGGCTCTCTCTTTATTATATTAGTACTAGCAGCCCGCCCCGGCGTTGCCCGGGGCAGAAGGGGGCTGGGGGCAGCATTTTGGGCTTTGTGCAGACCCAACTGGGCCCCCGCCCGCCCCGACATTGCCTATACCGCCCCCCGCCTGTCCGCCTGCCTCCCGCCTCCCGCCTCCCGCCCGCCTGCCTCCCGCCTCTGCCTTACCTCAGCCGCGCTCCGAACTTCACCGCCACTCCCGGGCCCCCGCCCGCCCCAACATTGCCCGGACCGCCTCCCGCCTTGCTTTACCTGAGCCGCCACGCCACTCCTCGCCGCTCGGAGCCGCTCTACCACTCCTCGCCGCTCGTCACTGCTCCTCCCCCGCCTGTCGTCATCACGCAGGTGTAGGTCGCGGTCAGTGCTACGTCGCGGCCGGCGCTAGTTTTAGGCGACTACTTTGTTTATAAATTTTATATTTTTAATTTACATTTTATTTTTATTTTAAGTCGCCTATGTCCATCTACACACCCTGAGGATTCCAACAATGTATTGGGTGTGTGGATTGGCGCTGTGGTTCTCGAGTTTACCTTGCCAAAAGGTTTCTGTTCTCTCTTTATACTAGTAGTATAGATCTAGAAGTACTGGTAAGTAGACTATTGAATTATCCGTATTAACTGCTGGTGGTTTGGTTAGAACATTACCACACTTAATACATTTTCAGATATTATATACATTAATGTATGTTGTGCCAGCATGTTAACCTTTGGGCCAATTAAGACAACTATAGGACTTTGGTGAAACAGCATGAAAAGTGGGGGCTGTGGAAGTATATAAGCAGATCATGAGAATGGGAAAGAAGACAGTCTCAAAGCACAGAATGAACACTGTACAGGCCCTTGATTTGCTTACTTGAACAGGTGTGGGCATAGTGCTAAAAGGAACAGCTCTCCTCTAGTTGTTACTCTCCAGAAGTAGGCAAGATTCTGTAGGAATGTCGCAACCAATAGAAGAAGAACACAGTATATTTTTTCTTCCTAACTGTAAAAGTCTTGGGGAATATTTTTGGAAGTAATCATAAATAAGCCCAAAGTAACCGAGGATAACACCTATTGAATTCAACTCTTGCTAGGTTCCTTTAACTTTACATTTGTTCTTCAATTAATGGTACTCCGCAAAAATGAATTCCATTGCATTGTTCCAGTAAGATACCTTTATTTAATTGTAGTCCCTTTCCGTCATCACTTTACGTGTGTGTGTCAGTGATCGCTTTGAACTTTTGTACAATTAATTCTGCTTGTAATGAGAAGATACCTCATTCAGATGATGCAAAACATAATGACTGTCATAATGGTTGAGGATGCAATAAGCAGAAATGCTGGCTTTGAAGTTGCTTCAGATGATAGGGTCATTGTTCTAAAATGGAATATTTGTTTTGCATTATTTTTGTTAGATTTGGGCTGGTATAAAATGTATACAGTCTTCATAAATGCCACTTAAGTACATAAATATGCATTGAAATTCTGGTCAGATAATTTCTTGCCTTCACGGTTAAGCATGAATCTTTTCCTTTGCACATCCCATTACTTTGTTTGTGGCAAGGAACTTGTTGTGTCTATTGTGCACTGTAAACAAGATAAGGAAATATTTTTGGGGAGCATTGTAATGGAAAATATATTAAATGCGACCTCAGTTGTGTGTGTTTGCTCTTTTGCCCATACATCCATACATAGTAACTACTTTTTTAATATCCTGTAGAACTTTGAATTCTGAGACTGGAAGTTTTGCATGTATTCACTTAGTGTAGGCAAAGTTATGCATAATACAACACTGCCTTTCCTAGGAGCTACAAGTGGAGGGATAAAATGCAATATTGCACAATGAAAAATTTCCTATCATTCGTAATGGAAAGTTTCAATTCTATTAAGGACATGGAGGCTAGGATTATGCTCAACTCTTTCTTTATTCAATCGAAGCAGTATTCAACACTGGGAAAGGGCTACAACAAAAGTTCATCCAATCAGAGCCAAGGTCACATCCAAAATGCTGACTGCACCTGTTCAACCTCCTCTTTCTTGAGTGCGACTTGAAACTCTCCAGTACTATTCTTTACTCTCCTTTAGTTGACTCTGAACCTGGGAAGAAATAAGAGCCATCACACATATATCCCGATGAACTAAACCACTCAATGCAGACGATGAAAAACAATGATGAACAAGCCATGGGAGTCATGTAAGAAGAACACTGAACTTTCAGTAAAAACAGAATAATTGAACTTAGACCTAATAACCATGTGGGACACGATTCCAACATTTCCGACTATATTCCTTTGTATGAACCTTTCTGGGTGGGTATAATCATCGCCTCTGTGTCCTTAATAGATTTGAAACATTCCGTTACGAATGCTAGGAAATTTTTCATTCTAAGTCTGGACCAGAGGCGAGGATTATGCTCGTTCAAATCTTGTCAACCTCCAAGAATGCCATATCAATCACAGGCTTAAAATAAAACCAGTTAAACATAGAGTCCGAAGACCAAACTGCTGCATTAAGAATATCCTCTAGTCAAGCCCCTAGAGTAAAGGTTTTAGAGGCCATTGCCCCTCTCACTGAGTGAGCTCCAAACTGCAACACGTCAGTGCTTGCCTCTTGCATGACTTAACGAATCCATCGGGCAACAGTGGGGGAAAGAGACTGCTTTGAAACGTTTCTTTAAGGCGATTAACAGCTTCCGCTCTCCGGGAGGATGAACGTCTTCTGTCATAGCTTTGTATGCGTTCCATCATCTTACTACACACAACTTGGTAGACTGGTCAAAAGCCGGATAGGATATTACTCTCTGAGGAGAAAAAACGTGCTCTTTAATGTCGAGGGCCCTAACAACAGAAACCCTGTGACATGAGATTAAGCATAATAGCATTGTCTATTTTGCAGACAATTCTTTGGGTGACAGAAGGTCATTACGTTGCCAAGAATTGAAGAGGAGTAACACCTTTTCTGATGGATACATCTGCCAGTGGATTCCTCACCTTGTGAATATCCCCTTGCGTCAGCAACATTCGGAAATTCTTTTTGTAGCTTCGCGCCGATGTGGACGACGTCACAGAGGCACGGCATCACGCGCGACTCCGCTGACGTCACCGACTCCATAATAGGCCCACGCCGGCGTGATGACATCAGTTCCCTTTTTTCCACGTCGTCGACGCTAACGGTTTTCGAGGGATCCTCTGTAGCTGTTGGTAACTTTGTTACTGTTTGTTCTTTTCGATGTCATCTTGCTTCTTTTCTCCTGTCGAGATGTCTACGAAGAAGACTGGATTAAAGCCGTGCGAAGAATGCGGCAAGATGATGCCGATTACGGATCCGCATGAGTTCTGTGTTTGGTGTTTGAGTTCGGACCATAACGTCGAAGAATGTTCTTCTTGTAGGAAGATGAATCCCAAGGCACTTCATGAGAGGGAGGCTAAGCTCCTTGTTGCCAAGTTGAAGAACAAGAAGGACAAGAAGAGATTGAGGTCACTGACTCGTCGGTCGAGGTCTCGATCGAGGTCGCATTCAAGGTCGTCTTCGGCTCATGCTTCAAAGTCAAAAAAGAAGCACAAGAAGAGAAGTCATGAGTCTCGTCATCACTCTGGGAAAGACTCTGACTCGACACTGAAGTCGCAGGTGAAGTTGCTTCGCAAGGGTGTGGGGACTCCGACTCCAGATGTTCAAGTCTCCGAGGGTGAGGCTTCGCCTGCGGATTCACCCGTTCATTCACCGAAGCCGTTATCGAATCCGTCTCCAGCTCCATCTCATTCACCTGTCTAGGAGGGTGAAGGAGAAGATGGAGGAGAAGAAGATGCTCTGTTGCCTGCGGGTTCATCGACCCCGGTGCACCAGCCTGAGGTAGAGGTCAAAGTCGAGAAGACTCCGCTCCCTCGAGAGCAGCCTGTGGGCTCTTATCCAGCTTTTCCAGCTCCAGGTCAGGACCCTACTCAGTTCCTGAATGCTATGTATGGAGTGTATTCCAGGGCTATGTACCCCTCTAGTGCACGGTTGGTCGCACGGGTCCATTGGCATACAATCTGGGTATTCCTCAGACTTATGTCCCTGCGCCTTTCATGCCATTCATGCCGGCTCCGACGCCGCCTAGGCATTTCTCGGCGCCGCCGCTGCCTTCGACACCGAAGCCTTCGACGCCAAGACCATCGACCTCGACGCCGATGCCAAATCCGATCCGATCTCGTGTTCAGCGGTCTGGTCCTCCAGCTTCGAGTACGACGCTGGCTCCGACGGAGTTGATTCCGGATCCGTCTACGTCTTTCCCGAAGGAGAGGTCGAGGCGTGAGCCCCAGAGGCTTCTGGAAGAGCGGAGGTACCGTGATGCAGACATAGAAGAGGGTGAGCTGCAGGATTCGGAGGATGCTGTCGATAATCTAGGAGAGGCTAGTGGCCTTGAGCTGTCTCCTGATTGGGAATTGGCCTCTGTTTCTGACGCCCCATCTAAGGATGTGACACCTTATCATGTAGTTATAAGGAAGGCTGCAGAATTTTTGAATATAACACTGCCTACTGCAGAGTATAAGTCCAACTTACTAACAGAGGTACTTCATTCACCTTTCTCTGTTGTCGAGCCTATACTCCCTTTCAATGATGCTTTGGCGGAGCCTATATCTGAGGTTTGGAAGAGACCACTTACAGTTCCTGCTGTTTCGAGGGCTATTGCGAGAGGTACAGGGTGACGCCTAGTGACCCAGACTTTTTATCTACGCACCCCTTACCAGAGAGCTTGGTGGTGCAGGTTGCCTGCTCGAAAAAAATCTGCGGGCACATTTCCACAGGTTCCTGGGGATAAGGAATCGAAGAAGCAGCACCAGGCTGCGAAAAAAGTCTTTTCCGCAGCAAGTATGGCGCTCAAATCAACAAATGCTACTTGTCTTATGGGGCGCTATATCCATGCATTGATGGATTCAGTCAAACAGCTGGTCACAAAGCTTCCTGAGGAGGATAGAAAGGACTTTCAAGAGGTGATTGCTGACACTCAGGCTGCCATTAGGCAGGTCATTCAGAGTGGGCTGGACATTGCTGACTCTGTGGCTAGAGTTATGAGATCTTCAGTGGTCACCAGGAGAGCTGCATGGCTGAAGTCCTCCGAATTCTCTGCGGATGTTCAGGCTGCCTTGATGGATTTGCCCTTTGATGGGTCAGGTTTATTTGGAAAAAAGGCTGACGCTGCTTTGGAAAGGTTTAAGGACAGCAGAGCGACGGCAAGATCTTTGGGCCTACAGTCCAGGCGCACTGTGGGTAAAAGATTCAGAGGTTTTGGCAGGTCTTCCTTTTGGACCTACAAACAATCGCAACAGCAGCAGCCGCAAAATTTGCTGTACAAGTCATACAGGGGCAGGCAAAGAGCTCGTCCTAGAGGTCGTCAAGCTTCCTCCTCCTCTTCCTCTCCCTCTACCCACACCCCTCCCACAGCAGCAAAGCAGCCCTAGATCCGCCATTCCGGATCATGCGGGTCCTGTAGGGGGTCGGCTTACCTACTTTCTACGGGATTGAGAATAGGTTACGTCAGATCTTTGGGTTCTCAATCTCGTGGAGAGTGGGTATGCTCTTCCCTTTCGGGAATTTCCTCCAAAGTACCCACCTTGCCAAGGTTTTTGCTCGGAAGACCACCTATTTCTTCTGCAGGAGGAAGCCCTGGCACTGTTGAGAAAAGGTGCGATAGAGGTGGTTCCAGAGCAGGAAAGGGGTCAGGGATGCTACTCCTGGCATTTCCTGATCCCCAAGAAGGATGGCAGACTTTGTCCAATCCTGGATCTCAGGCTCTAGAACCTTTACTTAAAGCAGGAGACGTTCAAGATGCTCACCCTTTCGCAGGTTCTTCAAGCACTGCAGGAAGAAGACTGGATGGTGTTGATCGACTTGCAGGATGCATATTTTCACATCCCTATCCTGAAGTCGCAGAGGAAGTATCTCCGTTTTACGGTGGGATCACAGCATTACCAGTTTGTGGTCCTTCCGTTTGGTCTTACTACTGTGCCTCGAGTCTTAACCAAGGTGATGGCTGTGGTGGCGGCACATCTCAGAAGATCAGGGTTTCCAGTATTCCCTTAACTGGACGATTGGCTGATAAAGGCGGAATCTCCAGAGAAAGTGCTCCATCATCTGCAGGACACAACTCAGTTGTTGTACAGGTTGGGTTTTTCGATAAATGTACCCAAATCTCACCTGGTGCCCTCCCAGCGAGACCTGTTCATTGGTGCAGTACTGGATACGACTGTATGTCGGGCATTCCCTCCTCAACAGATTCGCGACATACAGGAAATGATTCCTGCATTTCACAATGAAGCGGTCATTCCAGTCTTGAAGGTCCTTCGTCTGCTCGGTCTGATGGCTTCCTGCATTCTGTTGGTCAACCATGCACGCTGGTATATGTGGGTACTCCAGTGGTGCCTCCGCAGGCAGTGGTATCAACACAACGGACATCTCAGGGAGTCGATCAGGATCTCCAGAGAAACTGCAGCGGATCTGTCCTGGTGGAGCGTGGAGGGCAATCTGTCTCAAGTAAAGCCCTTCCATCTGCCTCCATCGGTGGCCACGGTGATAACGGATGCATCCACTCTAGGGTGGGGTGCTCATCTGGTGGATCTGGAGATCAAGGGTCTTTGGTCTCCAGAGGAAAGGTTGCTTCACATCAACCTTTTAGAGTTGCGGGCGATGCGTCTAGCGCTCAAGGCCTTCCTCCCTTCCCTTCGTGGTCGGTCGGTTCAGGTCCTGACGGACAACACCACTGCGATGTGGTATGTCAAACTGCAGGGAGGAGTAGGTTCGCAGTGTCTCTGCAGAGAGGCTCTGCGTCTCTGGTCTTGGGTTCAGGATCATCATATTTGTCTGATGGCAAATCATCTGGCCGGAGTTCTAAACGTGCGTGCAGACAGTCTCAGTCGGCAGTTCTCAGCCGACCACGAGTGGAGGCTTCATCCAGAGGTAGTTCGTCACGTCTTTCGGATGTGGGGAACTCCTTGGGTGGATCTATTCCCCACTTACGAGAATGCTCACTCCCCGTCATTCTGCAGTCTCCAGTTTCAGATGCAGGGAGCCTTGGGGGACGTGTTTCAGTTGAGTTGGGACTCACAACTCCTTTACGCGTTTCCTCCCATACCCTTGATTCCTCGGGTTCTGAGGAAGATTCGCCAAGACCGGGCCCAAGTCATTTTGATCATCCCGGAAACAGATCTTCTCCACCTCTTCTCGTGCCCGCCGCTCCGTCTCCCTCTCAGGGCAGATCTCCTCTCACAGATGGAGGGGCAGGTTCTACACCCCCACCTCCAGACCTTACACCTTCATGCCTGGAGATTGAACAGGGCAACCTGAATTCCTTTTCTCTCCCACATGATGTGCTGGATGTCATTTTATCGGCCAGACGTGACTCCACTAAGTCAATCTATTCATACAGATGGTCTAAATTTGTGTCTTGATGTGGGGAGAAGTCCATTGACCCTTTACGGGCTCGTTTATCTGACATACATCAATTTGCTCTTTTCCTGGCTCTGCAAGGGTTTGCTGTGGCTACAGTTAAGGGTTATCTTTCGGCTTCGTCGGCTTTTCTCTGCCTGCCGGATCAGCCGTCTTTGTTTAAATCTCCTGTAGTTCTAAGGTTTTTAAAGGGCCTTACAAATAAATTTCCTCCTACTCCCTTTATTGTGCCTCAATGGGACTTGAATCTTGTGCTTACATTTCTGATGGGTTCTCCTTTCGAACCTTTGCGCAAGTGTCCCATGAGACTTTTATATTTTAAGACGGTCTTCCTGGTTGCAATTACCTCGGCAAGGAGGGTAAGTGAGCTTCAAGCTCTTAGTTCAAAGCCCCCATTCTTGACCATTCATGCTGAACGAATGGTTCTCAGGACCAGGGCTGCTTTTCTGCCTAAGGTGGTAACTCCTTTCCATCTAGGACAGTCCATTACCCTCCCTACCTTTTATCCTCCCCCTCACCCTTCCAAGGAGGAGGAGCGACTTTACCGTCTGGACCCCAAGAGGGTGGTGAGTTTTTATCTTGATAGATCAAAGGACTATCGAGTGGATGACCAGCTCTTCGTTGGATTTGCTGGCTGCAGATAAAGGAAGAGCTGTGCACAAGCGCACTCTCTAAAGATGGGTTATACTGTGCATCAAGATGTGCTACGCCCTGGCTGGTAAGGAACTTCCAGAGGGTATAAGAGCGCACTCTACTAGAGCAAAGTCTTCTACATCTGCTTTGTCTAGGGGTGTACCTGTAGAGGATATTTGTAGAGCGGCAACTTGGGCTTCCCTCCACACTTTCGCAAAGCATTACTGCTTGGATACTGAATTGAGGAGGGATGGTCACTTTGCGTTCTGTCCTCCAGGATTTTCTGGTATGAAAGAGTGGACACCCTCCTCTGGGAGTGGGGACTGCTGTGGGACGCTATTCACAAGGGGAGGAATCCACTGGCAGATGTATCCATCCGAAGAACAAGTTACTTACCTTCGGGAACATTTTTTTCTGGTGGAAACAGTAGATGCCTGTGAATTCCTCACTGACCCACCCGCCTCCCCGTTGTCCACTCTTCTATACCTGAGTTACTGTAATGCTAATTTTTTTATTGTCAAAGGAAAGGTTTTATTTCAATTGCTTTTCTGCATTGGTTTCACACTATGTGTGTTATCTTGACATTTGTGTACTGTGTATATATCTACTGTTGTTGGTCCCGCCGTGTGCCTCGAAGGCACGGAAAAAGGGCGGAACTTATGTCATCACGCAGGCGTGGGCCTATTATCGAGTCGGTGACGTCAGCGGAGTCGCGCGCGATGCCGTGCCTCTGTGACGTCGTCCACGTCGGCGCGAAGCTACAAAAAGAATTTCCGAATGTTGCTGACGCAAGGTGATATTCACAAGGTGAGGAATCCACAGGCAGATACTGTATCCACCAGAAAAATCGTTACCGAAGGTAAGTAACTTGTTCGTTGTCCTGTAGCAATGAGTAGCGCAGCTCCAGCAGGAGTGCCAATTGGATCCCCCTCATCAGCTTACACACAATGTTTTTTTTTCCATTATTCACAACTTGGATTTGCATATGCCCCACTGAAATCACTGAACGATATGAATTGATTGTGCGGTAAGCTAGGCCCTTGGAATTAAACGAAGCCAAGGAAGATGGATAGATTAAAGAATCCAAAGGCAGTTCCAGAAGAAATGGAAACCATACTTGCGATCTCCAATGCGGAGTGCTCAGAACCAGGGATGCTTGTTAATGTTGCACCTGGGTTGAGAGGCGCATGACCATCATAAAGGGGGTTAAAACTCATACCCCTGTTCTCCAGATCAATCTTGGAGGAAGAGATCAGTCGACGTCTCTAACGGGTTTGGCTTCCAACTGAAATACTTTGCAACCTGGGAATATTATCCGGATGCAAAAAGGTCCCAACATTCCTCCAACCTCTTGAAGACCTTCCAGTCTAGTTACCACAGACTCAGGTTTGACCATTCTCTCGAGTTCCAATCCACTACCCTGCTGGATGCACCTGGGGGATACTCCCCCATCACGGGCAGATTGTTGGATAGGCAAAACACCCAGAAATGCTTATCTAAATCTACCAGAAGTTTCGATCTGGAGCCCCCCAAATGATTGATATAGCGAACCGCAGAGCGGTTGTTCTTCTTGAGCAGGACACAAGTCGCTTTGTCCTTGGTCTAACGTTGGAGTGCAAATGAGCCCGCCATGAGCTCCAGACTATTGCTATGCAGTGCCTGTTCCTCTGCGGACCATTTTCCACTTGTAAAAGAGTCCCCGCAGCAAGCCCCCCATCGGATCTGCTTGCAAGGTCCAATTGGATCGCCAAATGGTTTGACTGAACTCTCGGCTCTATTTTCACCTGTTCGCACCGCCAACAGTCCCTCTCTAGAGCGTAAAAGGTAATCCAGTCGTGCATACAAACGGTGTGCTTGCAAGTAGAATGTGTAGTCTCTTGCATTGGGTGAGGCTCTCTCCATAGATCTCTCAGTCCCAGTTCCCGTAGCCATCTCGCTCCTTCTTCATTAAGTGCCCCCGATGATCTGTGTCTCCGAGTCGAGCAGTCAAGGACGTTATGAAAAACTAGGTTCAAGTCGTCCACTAGCAGTACCCAACCATCTCATGCTACCATGATCTCCTTCACTGCGCCATGTAAAAACTGTTCCTGTCGTTCATTTGGGGAGTATATCGATCCTACCAGAAGAGAGTGTGTGCCAATGTGTATGCGGTAACCCAAGAGGCGCCCCTTAATCTCTGCCACTTTTACTCCTACCTTCCTTGGAAAGGACCTTGAGAGCAATATCACCACCCCGCCTATTACTTTTAAGTCTATGTCAATCTCTGCACAGTAGGTGCATCTCTTGCAGGAAATATATGTCTTCTCAGATGTTTTCCAAATTTAAAAGAATCGCTCTCCTCTTTACTGGGTTATTTGGTCCCTTAACTTAAAGGGTAACTACCCTTAAAGTCTGAAAGTCTGCTATCCTTCAGGGTTCTTGGGAAGAGCTGTGTGAGTTGCTGTATCTACCCCTCCGTCTACACCTATTATCAGGTGGGATGCACCATAATTGAGAAGCAAATGCATAGAATAGTTAGCAGGGACCCTATAAACAAACCCCCAAACCATCCCCATAGTCCAAAAGTCTCTCGATCAGTTCACCATCCTCGTATCAGCAAAGGGTCTATAATGTGGGGTGATATGGCAGGTCTTGTTGTCTCCCGCTCCGCCCCTGGCCCCCCCAGCCAGTTCATTATGATTGCTATGTTGCCTCAAGCCAGATGATTGCTGCCACTGTCTGCCAGCAACTTAGCCAGGAGAGCTTTCCTTTCAGTTGCCATTGTGTCCGGGCCAAGCCCCGGGACCGTCTCAGGTATTTTCCTCCACCTCTCTCTGTCTCCTCTTCTCTGCACGCTAAAGGGAATCCGGGTTGAGAATTCTCCCAGAGCTTGATCTGCAATAGCTCAGCCGCCTCGGAAAGGGAACAGAGCTGTCTTAGTTGACCCTGCCAATTAAACACCAAAGGAAACGGGGTCTCCAGGGAGCCTCCTGCTGGGCATCTTTTTCTTTCCCTGCCCACCATCCCCTGAGGTAGCAAGATTCCAGAGTTTTTTTTAAACTCCGGCTTTGTTAAAAATGTTGCGTGTAAATGTCATGAAATAAAGTTAAAGAATGTTTGAATATACCAACTTTTTTTACAGGAAATATCAGTCTTGTCGTGTTTATGTATCTCAGTATCCTTGGTCTGCGGTAAGGTCATGATTGCTAGAAAATAATTACTTCTACTAGTAGGCATCCCACTATTTAACGGGGACGCCTGGGGGGAGATATGGGGGGGGGGGGGGGGTAGTGGTCCCTCATCGCACTCCAGGGGGGGGGGGGGGGGGGGGGGGAGTATTGGTCGATAAACTGAAGGGCACGAGGGGTAGGAAGTGCCACTTCCGGTAGGCCGCTTGGGCCAACCCCTGCTCATGCGCATTGGGCGCCAACCTGGCACAACATCAGCCCCTGGGAGGTGTGAGAAAAGGGCATAGGAGGCACCCACATCATCTAGTGGGGACACGGGCCTCCTGCGCAAGGTCTCTCCGGTTTATGGGTGGCCTGCTAACTAGTTGGGAACAGTCATGGTCATGTAGGCTCATCCAGGATACGAAGAAAACAAATTGTACATATTCCAGTTTAAGTTAGGTATGGCTTTGTTTTAGACCCTTGTTAAGGTCAGCCATTTAATTGTAACAAATACTGTATAAACTTTTTATTGGATAAGTTTTGGGTTTTCTGTGTATATGTACAAACTCCCAGTTTTTAATTATGATTTATTAATAATATGTTTTATTAAAATGTATAGGGATCTGAAAGTATTAGATTCCTTACCATAGAGTATCCCCACGGGCTGCTTTTAGTGTGGTGCTGATGAGGGCAGCCAAGGCCTTGACTCTTGAGCTCCCTGTCGCAACAGTGAGGTCTAACATCCTCACAGAGGTCCTTAAACCAAAGGCAAGCTCCCCAGAGCCTCTACTGCCGTTTAATGAGGCTCTCATGGACGTCCTGTTGGGCACTTGGTCCAGGCCCACTACAGGTATCCCTGTAGATAGGAACGTCGCTAGGCGCCACCGCCCAGCCCCGGGCGACCCTAGTTTCTTGTCCACCCACCCAACCCCGAGAGCCTGGTTATCCAGGCCTCTACTTCCCAATCCGCATTGCAGACGGCACCACCAGATCGGGAATCTAAGAGGTATGAACAGTTCGGAAAGAAGATGTTCTCCTCCCTTTGTGTGGTGTTGCGGTCGGTCAACACTGCGTGCCTCTTGGGCTGTTACACCCACTCTTTGTGGGATACGGTTGCGGCCGTGCTGCCTGAGTGCCCGGAGAGAGCCCCGGCAAAACTCGCTCAAGCCCTCGCGGAGGGAAGAGATGCAGCGCGGTACTCTATACAATGTGGACTGGATACCACGGACTTGCTAGGAAAAGCGATTTCCACGTCTGTGGCGGTTCGCCTCCACGCCTGGCTGAGGTCCGCCAACTTTTCGGCCGATGTCCAAAACACCCTTATGAACTTGCCGTTTGGTGGCAAGGCAGATCATGTGCTGGAACGCTTCAAGGACTTCAGGGCTACGGCCAAGTCCTTGAGCCTGTCGACCCCGCGTCCGCAATCTTCTGCCCAGCGCTCCTTTCGTGGCCACGGAAGGGGTGCTCCCACATGTCCTGCCAGCCACGGGCTGCAGACTAACATTCAAAGCGATGGCGGACGTGGTTACCATCGCAGCGTTAACGGGACAACGGAGCGGCCTGTCCACATCCACCCCCGCAGCATCCGCCTCAAAGCCTTCCTAGTCCGAGCTTTCAGGCCCATTTAACGCCAGCGGGGGGCAGGGTTCGCCATCACCTCCTCCACTGGCGCACCATCACATCGGACAGGTGAGTGCTGCAAATCGTCCGAAGGGGCTACTCCCTGCCCTTCGAGGCGACCCCTCCAGCCATGCCACTGCAGTGCCACCGCGTGTCGGGGGATCACATGCAACTTCTGCAAGAGGAAGTTTCGGCCCTCTTGGCCAAGGGGGCCATCGAGCGCGTTCCTGGGCCAGAAGTAGGATGTGGTTGTTACTCCCACTACTTTCTGGTTCCCAGGAAGGGCAAAGGGGACCTACGCCCTGTCTTGGACCTAAGGAACGTCAACGGCTTCCTCCGGAAGGAGAAGTTCAAGATGCTGACTTTGGCTCAGGTCTTAGCTGCCCTGGACCCGGGAGACTGGATGGTAGCGTTGGACTTGCAGAACGCATATTTTCACATCCTCGTCCTGCCAGCCCACCGATGCTACCTGCGGTTCACGGTAGAGCACGAGCACTTTCAGTTTACCATGCTCCCCTTCGGCCTTACCAGCGCCCCACGGGTGTTCACGAAAGTGATGGCGGTGGTCGCAGCTCATCTGCGGAAGGTTAGGGGTTTCAGTCTTCCCCTACCTCGACGACTGGTTGTTGGAAGGCGGGCTCGCCCCAGACAGTCGTCAGACACCTCCAGACTACGGCCGACCTCCTGCACCTGCTGGGGTTCTCCATCAATTTGCCGAAGTCACACCTGTGTCCCTCTTCATCGGAGCGGTTCTAGACTCGGCACAGTATCGGGTTTTTCCTCCCGAACAACGGGTTCGGGATATTCAGGCTCTTATTCCGATCTTTCAGCCGTTATCCCGAGTCTCGGTCAGGTTGACGCTGTGGCTTCTGGGGCTAATGGCCTCTTGCATCCTTCTGATGCATCATGCCAAGTGGCGGATGCGGGCTCTGAAGTGGGACCTGAAGTTTCAATGGGCCCAGCATCAGGGCAACTTGTCCGACCATGTCTTGATCTCGGAGGGCACTGCAAGACAGTTGCAGTGGTGGCTCACGGACCGCGATTGGGTCAGCGGCAGATCCCTCTCCCAACCGGAGCCCGTAGTTGTGACGGGCGCGTCCCTCCAGGGCTGGGGGGGCACATGGGAGAAGCGTGGATCAGAGACCTCTGGTCTCCGGCGGAGTCCCGGCTCCACATCAACCTTCTGGAGCTGCGAGAGATCCGACTTGCTCTGAAGGCATTCCTCCCCTCTGTCCGGGGGAGTGGAGTGCAGGTGTTCACGGCAAACACCACAGCCATGTGGTACTGCAACAAACAGGGCGGGGTGGGGTCGTGGACCCTATGTCAGGAGGCTCTGTGCCTCTGGCAGTGGCTGGAACATCAGGGCGTGACCCTGGTAGTTCAACACCTGGCAGGTTTCCTGGACGCCATGGCGGACGAACTCAGCCATCGGTGCATGATGGATCACGAATGGCGTCTGAACTCGGACGTGGCGCAAGGCCTCTTTCAGCAGTGGGGAGAGCCTTGGTTAGATCTATTCACCACAGAAGAAAACGCGCAATGTCATCAGTTCTGCATGTTGGAATATCCAAGGCAGCGCTTGCTCGTAGACGCTTTTCGTCGCGAGTGGAGCTGTGGTCTGTTGTACACCTTTCCGCCTATACCACTTCTGCCCAGAGTGCTGAAGAAGATCAGACGCGACCGGGCCCAGTGCATCCTTGTGGCTCCGGACTGGGCACAAAGATACTGGTATCCCGAGCTACTCAGCATGTCTGTCGATCCCCCGATTCGTCAGCCTCTTCAGGAGGACCTTCTGTCGCAGCAGCAGGGGACGGTCCTCCACCCGAACCTGTCCAGTCTCCACTTTCATGCGTGGAGACTGAGCGGCGGCAGTTGAGGCCATTTGACTTGCCTCCTGAAGTCTGTAATGTGATTCTGGCAGCCGGGCGTCCCTCCACAAAATCGGTATACGCCTGCAGGTGAAACAAATGTGTGGCATGGTGCACAGCAAAGGCTGTGGATCCCCTTTCTGCCCTTCTTTCAGAGGTTCTCTTTTTTCTTTTTTCGTGATGCCTCAGTGGGACTTGAACCTTGTTCTGACTTATCTGATGTGCGCTCCCTTCGAGCCACTTCATAACTGTCCTCTTCGTCTCCTTACTCTTAAGACTGCATTCCTGGTTGCCATCGCCTCTGCCAGGAGAGTGAGTGAGCTCCAGGCTCTTTCTTCTCAACCTCCTTTCCTTTCTGTCCATCCGGACAAAGTTGTGTTGTGGACACGACCCTCTTTCCTGCCCAAAGTAGTCACAGCCTTCCACATTGGGCAGTCCATCACTTTGCCCACCTTCTTTCCGCCTCCGCATCCCTCGAAAGAGGAAGAGAGGCTCCACCGTCTAGACCCAAAACGTGCGCTCTCATTCTATCTGGATCATTTACGCCAGTTCCGGGTGGATGTTGGTTACGTGGGCGCTAAGAAGGGACGGCTGTGCACAAACGGACCATTTCTCGATGGGTCGTCTTGTGCATCAAGGCTTGTTACTCTCTGGCTATGAAGGAGCCTCCTGTGGGGCTACGTGCCCATTCCACTCGGGACACGGCGGCTACTACTGCCCTGGGTCGGGGAGTCCCCTTGCAGGACATCTGTCTGGCAGCTATGTGGGCCTCGCTGTACACGTTCGCAAGACACTACTGCCTGGACAGCCAAGTCCGGAGAGATGGCTTTTTCGGCCGTTCCGTTCTCCTGGACTTTCTGGAGTGGTCATTGGTTCGCAGACCCACCACTGGGGTTGGTATTGCTGGGGTATCTATTCTAAGGTAAGGAATCTAATACTAACCTTTGTGATAGATACATCTGCCAGTGGATTCCTCACCTGGTGAATATCCCCTTGCGTCAACAACATTCGGAAATTCTTTTTTGGAGCTTCGCGCCGACGTGGACGACGTCACAGAGGCACGGCATCGCGCGCGACTCCGCTGACGTCACCGACACCGTAATAGGCCCACGCCGTTTTGATGACATCAGTTCCCTTTTTTCCGCGTCGTCGACGCTAACGGTTTCGGGGAATCTCTGTAGTTGTTGGTAACTCTGTTACTGTTCTCTCCATTTTCTTGCTTCTTTGTCTCTCTGAAGAGGTCGACTAAGAAGACCGGGTTCAAGCCATGTGGAGAGTACGGCAAAATGATGTCGATCACGGACCCGCACGAGGACTGTATCTGGTGCCTCAGTTCGGACCATTAATGTGGATGGCTGTTCTTCGTGTAAGAAGATGAATCCAAAGGCACTTCGAGAGAGGGAGACTAAACTTTTGCTTGCGAAGTTAAGAGGAAGTAAGGAAAAGAAGACTTCGAGATCCCGTTCGAGAAGGTCGGAGTCGAGATCGAGGTCAAGATCCCGTACGGCGTCGCCTTCGAAGTCGTCTTCCGATCATGCTTCAAAGTCGAAAAAGTAGCATAAGAAGCAAAGGCATGAATCTTGCCATCACTCCGGTAAGGATTCGGGCTCAAGACCGAAGTTGCCTAAGAGGAAGCATAGGAAGGATGTAGTGTCTCCGTCACCAGAAGTCTTGGACCCAGAAGGTGAGGCTTCACCTTCGGAGTCGCAGGCTCATTCACCGGCTCCGGTAGTGAATCCGTCACAGGCGCCGTCTCCGGCTCGAGAGGATGAAGAAGTCCCTTTGCCTGTGGAAGAGGAGGCGACCTCCGAAGGGTCAGTTTGTGGGTTCTTACCCACCTTTCCCTGCTCCAGGTCAAGACCCTACTGCGTTTTTAAACGCTATGTATGGTGTCTATTCCAGAGCATGGTACCCCTCTGGTGCACCTTCGGGTCCTATGGGTCCTCTGGCGTATAATTTAGGAGTTCCCCACTCCTATGCTCCAGCTCCCTTTATGCCATTTATGCCGGCTCCCACGCCGCCTTGGCATTACTCGGCGCCGCCGAGATCGTCGCCGCAGATACCGACTCCGCCGGCTCCGAGTCGACCTCGAGAAGAGCACCCTGGGCCTACGGATTCGATCCCGACGTCGATACCGGCTCCGTCGGAGTCGTCATCAGATCTTTGGGTTCTCAATCTCGTAGAAAATGGGTATGCTCTTCCCTTTCAGGAATTCCCTCCAAATTACCCTCCTTGCCAAAGTTTTTGCACAGAGGAACACCTGTTACTCCTGCAGGAGGAAGTCCAGACACTGTTAAGAAAGGGTGCGATAGAGTTGGTTCCAGAGCAGGAAAGGGGTCATTGATGCTACTCCCGGTATTTCCTGATACCCAAAAAGGCTTTGTCCAATCCTGGATCTTGAACCTTTACCTTAAGCAGGAAAAGTTCAAGATGCTCACCCTTGCACAGGTTCTTCAGGCGCTAATGGAAGAAGACTAAATGGTGTCAATAGATCTGCAGGATGCATATTTTCACATTCCTATCCTGCAGTCACACAGGAAGTATCTCTGTTTTACGGTAGGATCTCAACACTACCAATTTGTGGTCCTACCGTTTGGTCTTACTACTGCGCCTCGAGTCTTCACCAAGGTGATGGCTGTGGTGGCAGCACATCTCAGAAGATCGGGGATACCGGTATTCCCATATCTGGATGATTGGCTGATCAAGGCAGAGTCTCCTGAGATAGTGCTCCATCATCTGCAAGAGACAACTCAGTTGTTGCACAGGTTGGGTTTTTCGATAAATGTACCCAAATCTCACCTGGTGCCCTCCCAGCGCAACCTGTTCATAGGTGCGGTACTGGATACAACTGTGTGTCGTGCATTCCCTCCACCTCAAAGGATTCGCGACATACAGGAAATAATTCCTTTATTTTACAATGGAGCGGTCTTTCCAGTCCTGAAGGTCTTTCGCCTGCTCGGTCTGATGGCTTCCTGCATTCTGTTGGTCACCCATGCACGCTGGCACGAGGGCACTCCAGTGGTGCCTCCGCAGGCAGTGGTATCAGTACGACGGAGATCTCAGGGAGTCTGTGAGGACCTCCAGAGAAACTGCAGCGGATCTGACTTGGTGGGGAGTGGAAGGCAACCTGTCTCAAGGAAAGCCCTTTCAACTGCCTCCATCGGTGGCCACAGTGATAACGGATGCATCCACTCTAGGGTGGGGTGCTCATCTGGGGGATCTGGAGGTCAAGGGTGTATGGTCTCCAGAGGAAAGTTTGCTTCACATCAACCTTCTGGAATTGCGGGCGATACTTTTGGCACTCAAGGCCTTCCTCCCTTCCCTTCGCGGTCGGTCGGTTCAAGTCCTGACGGACAACACCACCGCAATGTGGTATGTCAACAAGCAGGGAGGAGTAGTGTCGCAGTGTCTTTGCAGAGAGGCTCTGCGTCTCTAGTCCTGGGTTCAGGACCATCAGATTGTCTGATGGCAAATCATCTGGCCGGAGTTCTGAACGTTCGTGCAGACAGTCTCAGTCGGCAGTTCTCAGCCGACCACGAGTGGAGGCTCCATCCGGAGGTAGTTTGTCATGTTTTTCGAACGTAGGGGACTCCTCAGGTGGACCTGTTTGCCACTCACGAGAATACTCACTGCCCGCTCCTCCTCCTCCAAGGAGGAGGAGCGTCTTCACCATCTGGACACTAAGAGGGCGGTGAGCTTCAAACTGGTCAGGACAAGAGAGTTCAGGGTGGATGACCAGCTGTTTGTTGGATTTGCTGGCTGCAAGTAAGGAAAAGCTGTGCACAAGCGCACACTTTCAAGATGGATCATACTATGCATCAAGATCTGCTACTCCCTGGCTGGTAAGGAACCTCCAGAGGGTATAAGGGCTCATTCTACTAGAGCAAAGTCTTCAACATCTGCTTTGTCTAGGGGTGTTCCTTTGGAGGACATTTGTAGAGCAGCAACTTGGGCCTCCACACTTTCGCGAAGCATTACTGCTTGGATGCCGAAGTGAGGAGGGACGGCCACTTTGCGCATTCTGTTCTCCACGATTTTCTGGTATAGGAGAGTGGACACTCTCCTCCGGGAGTGGGGACTGCTGTAGGACTCTATTCACAAGGTGAGGATTCCACTGGCAGATGTATCTATCAGAAGAACAAGTTACTTACCTTCGGTAACGCTTTTTCTGGTTGATACAGTATCTTCCTGTGGATTCCTCACATGCCCACCCGCCTCCCCGTTGTCCACTCTTTTATACCTTAGATAATGACAATGTTTAAATGTTTATATGTTATTCTTCTTGAATTACTGCATTGTCTTTACACTGTGTGTTACCTTGACGATTGTATACTGTGTATATATCGAACAACAAAAGAGTACCAGAGGGTCTAGGAGAAAAGGTGGGTTTATAGTGTGTGAAAACCAAACAACAATGACCCCTACATTGACCTATAAAGGATGGTATTCAATGACACCCTGATAGATGGTCAGAGATACCCATCAGTCACCACTCGGAACTGCCCTTCATCATCTGGGATTCTTCCAAAACCATCTACTCAGATGTGTTATTTTCAGAGAGAAGGAGACCAAGATGTAAATAGATCCCTTCGACTGAAAAAAACAGTAGTATGGTATACCACTTCTCGAGGCTAGTGAGTGGTAGAGTGTGGTGTGACTGGGGGAGTGCAGTGCAGAAAAACTTGTACGTGAAAAAATAAAATAAAAAGGTGTGTTTAAAATTGGATGAGGGAGTATAGAACAGAATTTATTCAGGTGATACTCACTCCGCCAATATTAAAAATTTGTTAAGACAGTTTAAGAAATGCGCTGTCTAGAAATGGAACCAGGTCAACATGTTTCAGCAATTGGTGGACAGAGTTGTCCTTGCTTTCTTCAGGACCTTACAACAAATGAATGCTACTGCAAGTATAAAAGAAATAATAAGTGACAATAAGAAACAAAGTTCACAGACAAGTACCGAGGTCACCTGCAGTCTCTAGGTGAAGAGTCTTGTCTTGTTCCTTACAGGTTATGTCGTTCACTAAGAAAGGTCAGAACAAACAGGGTCAAATGTCAGAAAGGCTGAATTCACATACAAAAACACACAAGATCGCTAGGTCTAATAAATGTAGACCTTAGACTAAGTCAGACTTCCAGTGCTGACTCTGGACACTCATATACGTAGTGTAGTTGATTTAACATTTCAGGATATATCATTATATTCCAAATGAAGGAGAGGAAATCTTACCATAACTTGTAAGAAGTGAAGACCTCACCCCACCTGGCAGTGGCTCAGGAGTAGAGTGAAGCACCGCTCTAGAGGACAAGTAAACAAAACGAGAACATGTCTCTCCTCTGTGTACAGATACCCACACTGTGAAGATCCCCTTAGTGGGCTGAATAAGTATAGAAAGTTTAATTCAGCGTTCAAAATCAAAATACGAGATAGTCAGAGTCGCGTTGATCAACTCTGCGTTCGTATTAAGAGTATCTCGTTAATCGTTATTTCCTTAGCGTTCAGAGACACCCACAGATATATAGCTGGCCTGTAAGTCCGTTAAGCGTGACACAACAGTGATTAGCGTAAAAGACTATCCCAATTGCGCCAAACTATGGCCGTAACAGGCTTACCTATCCGTCAGTACTTCGAAGCCGGCGTCTGAACCTACTGGGGAGGCACCGGAGGATCGGGTTGCGTTTCGTTATAAGGTCAATTCTGATTGGGAGCGGAGGTCACGTGATCATGCATGGCGCCCTGTGATTGGCTCACTGATAAACGAGATGTGAGAGCGCTCATCATTGGTAGTATTCCAATTCCTTAGTAACCGGTGTTTGTTGACATGTTACCAGACGGGTCATCGTGAATTTATCAAAGCCCGCCTTTTTAACAGGCGTATAGCAACTGGAATGGTCGCGAGCAGAACCCCTACAAAACTGAGACCACGGCCAGAATATACATTATAACGTCACTACAATTCACATTCACAATTAAAAAAATAGGCATGGTAATATATGGCATGTCCGGGAAATGAAGGGGCGATATTATCGCGGATAAGGTGTTTAGGAAAGTGTGACTAAACACTGCTGGGTCAGATATAGATATAGAGTGGCAACTGATGGGTATCTCTGACCATCTATCAGGGTGTCATTGAATACCATCCTTTATAGGTAAATGTAGGGGTCATTGTTGTTTGGTTTTCACACACTATAAACCCACCTTTTCTCCTAGACCCTCTGGTACTCTTTTGTTGTTCTGTCTCTGTGGGGGTTGTTCCCAGAGCTTGGTCTTTAAATATTCCCCCGGGTCATACCCTACCGTAGTGTTGTTGTTGTTTACTGTGTATATATCTACTGTTGTCGGTCCATCCGTGTGCCTCGAAGGCACGGAAAAAAGGGCGGAACTGATGTCATCACGCCGGCGTGGGCCTATTATGGTGTCGGTGACGTCAGCGGAGTCGCGTGCGATGCCGTGCCTCTGTGACGTCGTCCACGTCGGCGCGAAGCTACAAAAAAGAATTTACGAATGTTGCTGACGCAAGGGGATATTCACAAGGTGAGGAATCCACAGGCAGATACTGTATCTACCAGAAAAAGCGTTACCGAAGGTAAGTAACTTGTTCGTTTCTTTCAGATGCACAAGTTACTTACCTTCAGTAACGATATATCTGTAAGAAACAGTAGTTAGTATTAGATTCCTTACCGCCCCACCCATCCTCCCCGTTCTGCGAACCGATATCTAGGGTTAAGGTCATCCCCCTTTTAGGGCCCGAGTTTTCATGGCACCAGTGTTGGTTTTTATCATGGCTCTGCGTTTCTGGCACGGAAAAACTGTGTATAGGAACTGACGTCAGCGCGCGAGGGCGGCGTCTAAGTACTCCGACGTAATCCCGGCGCCGACGACGGACGCGGAGCCGCAGACGACGCCTACCGACGCACAGGGGTTCTGCTACGCAAAATTTTCCCGATCCAGTCTGACGCCTGGGGATATTCTAAGGTAAGGAATCTAATACTAACTACTGTTTCTTACAGATATATTGTTACCGAAGGTAAGTAACTTGTGCGCCACTTTCAGGGAGGGGACTCAGCAGTACCATACCATATCCATTAAAGAGTTTGAAAACACCCTAGGACATCAGCACCAGTCTCAGCAAGCTTTTTAGACGGGAGGAGCGGGGTTGTGGGGGTATCGTGGGTTTCAAAAGTGCCTCTTAGGTACTTATCAGCACCGGCCCCACCCCTTCCTCACGGTGAGATTTTTGTTCAAGTTGGCAGGTATGGTGTGAACTTCTGTCCCGCAATCTCGATCTGAGCACTGCTTGCGTGACAAGGCGGCCTTTAACAACAGGATTGAAACCTATGCACTATTGCAAACACCTACATCATGGCCACCAGATATATAAGGACTGTACCAAGCCTGTGTCTTCCTCGCTGCACCTGATGATCCTCCAGATCCACTCACAGGCGGGCTAGAGTGACCTCCCCTCCCCCCACTGAGTTCTATACTCTGCGTTCCTTAGGGTTAGACCGCGTGTACCCCTGTATCTCCCACTTTAATCATTGCCATTTCGGCAACCACCCTATTAGTTGTTTCTTTTCTTTATTTGATATGCTGTTGGTGCTGCGGCCATTCCTGGTATTTAGATAGGTTTAATACCTACAGTGCTATAATTGTATGATTGGAATGTGGCAGCAGTGAGGATTTCTTTCTTCGTGACCTTGTCTGTTGTTTTGTAACTTATAAAGTTACAAATGCCAATTAAAAAAAATCTCCACCTGAGGCTTGAACCAGCTGGACTAGATGCAGGAATGCTGCGAGCTGTTCCTCAATAGGAAAACATACCTGCAGGATACTCTTCAAATAGAGCACTGCACTATAGCTTCTACCAATACAATCATAGGAGAGATCAAGCAGCTGAATCCCAGCATGGCCAGTGCACAATATGGTATCATCTGTCTTTGGCCAGCTAACCAACCTTCAAACGAGTATATTGAAATCCAAGCCCTGTGCTCATTTAGAAACGATACCCTGACATTGGCTAGAGTTTTGCTGCAACCAGCATGAACAGTATACTCCGTGAATGAACTTGATATAGGGTATTTGCATTACCTTCCCAAAATGTGATTAATGGAACTGAAATTTCATAACATTATTACACAAGAAGGCCTTTAAAGAAATAAAGCCTGATCTCTTATAGAAAAGAATAAACACACCCTCAACATCACACTCCCTATCCGCTCCTACGAATTTTGTGCGATGAGCAGGACATCATAAGTGGGACTCTGCCATTAATGGGCCATTGTAGCAGCCATGTGCCTCTGGAGGTTCGTTCAAACTAGCTGGCTCCTTTCTTAATGCTCTCTCCCCTGTATTTTGAAGTATATTAAGTGTAGTGTTGCATTTTTTTAAATGAAGTTACTGAAAGATTGTAGTAGGCATTTTTTTATTAAGTTGCCAATGATTTATTATCAGAGTGGCACCTAGGAACAGGAGATGAAATTAATCTTCTTTGAGCACAGCGTAACTGTCCCATGAATTGAAGAAAATCCGTATGTCATTGATCTCTAGCCACCTACAAAGACGGAGTTAGATGGTTCACATAGAGATTGCTAATAACTTTTTCATTTTTTACTTCTGTCTTTCAAGTGTTCAGTTGTAGCAGGTTTCCAGTCATTTTGGCCTTACCAATAGGTTTCCGCCTACTCCTTTGAATCTTGTTTTAACTTTTTTAATGGGTTCCCTGTTCGAACCCTTACACAGTTGTCCTTTGAGGCTTTTGTTTTTTAAAACGGTCTCTCTTGTGGCTATTACCTCAGCAAGGAGGGTGAGTGAGCTTCAGGCTCTCAGTTCAAAACTCCGGTTTTTAACTATACATGCTGAAAGGATGGTCCTTAGGACCAGGGCTGCTTTTCTGCCTAAGGTGGTTACTCCCTTCCATCTAGGGCAGTCCATTACTCTTCCTGTGTTCTATCCTCCCCCTCACCCTTCCTAGTAGGAGGAGATACTTCACCACCTGGATCCTAAAAGAGCAGTGAGCTTTTATTTGGAAAGGACTAAGGACTTGCAAGTAGACGATCAGCTCTTTGTGGGCTACGTTGGAAGGATGAAGGGCAAGGCTGTGTACAAGTGCACTCTATCCAGATGGATCATCTTGTGCATCAAGATCTGCTACGCCCTGGCTGGTAAGGAGCTTCCTGAAGGTATTAGGGCTCATTCTGCCAGAGCCAAGTCGTCAACTTCTGCTTTGGCCAGAGGTGTACCTGTAGTGAACATTTGTAAGGCAGCGACTTGGGCCTCCCTCCACACTTTCCCAAAGCATTATTGCTTGGACTCCGAAATGAGGAGGGAGGGCCACTTTGCGAGCTCTGTCGTGAAGGACTTTTTGGTATAGAAGGGTGGTCACCCTCCTCCGGGAGTGGGACTGCTGTGGGAATCTATTCATGAGGTGAGGAATCCACAGGCATATGTATCCATCAGAAGAACAAGTTACTTACCTTTGGTAACGCTTTTTCTGGTGGATACAGTATCAGTATGTGGATTCCTCTCAGACCCACCCTCCTCCCGTTGTCCACCCTTGTATACCCTAAAGATTGCTTTGTTGGACATGTTGTTTTACATTGTATCTTCTATCTATCTGGTACATTTGTAGGGAATGATTTTATTCTTGGGTTTTCCTTTTGATTTTACACTATGTGTATTTGTTTGAATATTGTGTACTGTGTCTACTTTGAATCTGTTGTCGGTCCACCTGTTCGCCTCGGAAAAAAATGGATGGAATTGATATCATCACGCCGACGAGGCTCTCTTATGGCTCCGGTGACGTCATGCGGAGTCACGAGCGGAGCCGTGGCATTGTGACATCCTCATCGGCATGGAGAGCTAGGGGAATGCTGGTGCAGGAGATATTCATAAGGTGACGCATCCACAGGCAGATACTGTATCCACCAGAAGAAGCGTTACCGAAGGTAAGTAACTTGTTCTTCCAGTCATCTCATTCTCTTCCAATCTATTCCAAGGTTGAAGATGCTGACACTTGTATGACTGGCAGTTCAGATGATTTAATTCCATTAGGGTTGATTAATCCTTTCAACCTTCCTATACACTGAGTACCATTAAAGCAAGTTATAGTGAAGTATGAGTTCTCGAGTATTAAGAGAGGGTTGAATGTGGGTGCTTCAAGAAATGGAATGATAATGTGATGACTTAAATATCAGAGGGATTTTAGGAGAGTTGTGCCAATGATAGTTGCAACCCATTCTGTTGCTCCGGTTATTTCTTCTGGAATATATCTTCTTCATGTGTGACTGTGTTGGCTGGTTCTTGATTCCATCTCAATGTTTAACACTTGCTATGTCATGAATTAAAAAACTTTAGTAACAACCGATAAATAAAAAATAAGTTATTCATTTTGTGTCATATTTTGTGTTTTTCTCTTTTTTTGCATTCTAGGGTGTACTTTCTAGTACTCAGTTGTCAAGTTCCACCCAGGGTTCTGTGCCAGAGAGCTCTGGTGCCCACTGGATGGGGCCCGTGCCACCAAACAGCCAAAAGATTGGATCCCAGAAGCCAACTTCAGCGCAGATATCTTCCCAGCATATCCCCAAACCACCTGTCAATCACAAGCAGGTCTTGCTTCGGAAAACTGCCTTGCAGCGCCCAGGAAGGTAAGTTCCTGCTAGATATTTTCAGCACAAGTTTATGAATCCAAGGACCTAGTGGAGAGGCACTTTATTAATAACTACTTTATTGAGGCCGAAGCCATTGTCTAGTAATGGTGTCAGCATGAAGCACTTGCAGATTAATTTAGCTGAGAGAGTAAATTGTTTGCTGAGAAACCTATGAAACAGAATTTATAAATTAATCAATAAGAGGGTCACTAACGATTGGCAGTTGTGTGGTACTGTTATCACATATGTACTCACATATCTTACCGCTGTAATTCTCATTCTCTATATTTCTCATTCTCATTTGTGCTAAGCGCTGTATTAACATAACACACATTGGTTTCCTCTTTGTTGTCAGTAAAGTGTGATAGGAGGGAAGTTGCATGATCTATCCTGTTCTTGGTACTTGTGACCACAGATTGTCTGCCTTCATCTGTTCGACTATATGCCTAGTGCTGTGGATGCATCTAACAGATTCAGTCTGCATTAGCTAAGCACTTAACACAGGCCAAGATGCATTTTGAGTCAGTAACAAACATTACTAAGGTTGTTAGGTTCACTTTGCTTACTTGTAATTATTCTGTTGCCCTTTTGACTTTGTCTATGTAAACAGACTAGTGACACACCAGAAGGCCAATAGTGAAGATTGTGGATTCATGATCATATGTATCTTGGCACCAGGAGCCAAAGTGACCCATTCCAAGACCTTCATTGATTGCTGTGATCCCTAGACTATCAGGGCCCACTAGCATGGTTTCCTATTACAACTTGGAAATACAAGTCCCCTGGTCTGAATTGAGAATATCAGTCTATTTAGCACACCCATAAGATGATCCAAAGCTTTGACAATTGTCACCTCCACATTTCCCACATGGTAACAGAATGCTGAGCTATGGAAAGGCCGGAGTAGTTAAAGGTGTGTGCTGATAAATGCCAGTTCAATTCATGGTAATATAATTTAATTCCATCACACTATTACTATTAACTCGTTGGAAATTGTATTTATAACTGAATCGTAACTCGGGACGCTGGACTCGCTTTTCTCCATTAATGCTTCACATACCGTGCTGGATTGTTCAATGGGTCATGGAGGGAAGCTGGCCGCAATCTTTTTTAAGACCCCCGTCAGTTATGTAGTTCAATCTTAAATGGGATATTTCAGCATATGTGTTTTTTTTGGTACAGCATTTCTGCAACAACATCTTTGATTCTCCTGGAGTTATATTGACCTGCTAAATCATGTACTGATTTTATACATGACTGGATAAATGTTTTCTGGCCCCTCACCCTGCCTAACACAAAATTGCTTATTATCGCTGATTTCAAACTGTAGTATTGTAGTCCCCATAGCAAGATGGGTTTGGGTCTAGTAGCTACCCTAGAATCGCTGGGTTTTGCAAAAAACCCTCTCACCACCACCCAAAATGGAGGGCACATTTTAGATAGTGTTTATACGGTGGAGCTTGACATTAGTCCAGTTACAGCTGTGCCATGCCATTCAATTGGCCTGACAACTATTTTCTCATGTTCACATAGACCTCTAAGAAACAGCTAGCATTGGCCTTACACTAATAATACCCACATAATAGTACACTCAGACACCAGCACACTCACTGCCCTTTGATGAAGAATTTGTCTAGTTAAAAATAGAAGGATGAAATGGCATTAATACATTCCTGTCCTTAAGTCAAATGACACAACCATTTTCGGGTCGACAATCAACAGGAAGGCATTTAAAAAGGCTACTTAAGTTGCTACCAAAGACTGCTTTATTAAGAAGATCAGGTATAAATTAAATTCTACAAAATATTTTTTTAAACTCTAAAAAATAAATAGTCAGTCCTAAACCACTTATCATCACTCCTGAATTTCCAGTTAACTAGAGCGCTATAGTCCAAGAACATTTTCAGGACAAGATAGGCCCGATTAGAGCCATGGTCTTTATTCCTGATAGTTGTCAGACCATCAAAATTGAGATTTCTGCGAAGGAAACCATTGCAGTTATGAGAATAATAAATTCTACCTGCCGAAAAAGAGATCCCGGTCCCACCACATGGATCAAAGAGGAACCTCAGGAGCAAGCCCCATTTATCTAATAGAAGCTTGTAACCCAAATTCCTTACCTTGGAGTCATCCCCAGGCGGCAGACTGGATCGGGAAACATTTGTATGCCTCTAGGTGGCGTCTTCAGCTCCAGCTCCATGTTGGCATCCATGCCAGAAGTGACGAGTGAAGTACCTACATAAGCAGCACCCCAGCATGCTGACGTCAGTCTTTTCTTTCCACACAGGTCAGTGCAGATCCAGGCTACCTCCAGTCTTTTTTAACACCCTTTTTTGACATTTTGCCGAGCCATTTTTTGAGACCTAGTCTCCCAGTGGTGTGCTAGGGATGTCCCCCAAATACCCAGTGGGGTTTAAACCCTGTGGTTCCTGTCACTGACAGATGTCTGTGACAGACTGTCAGAAGTTAAAGAAGTCAAATCACTCTTTGACTTCTCTGCACTGGTCCAAGTCATTGGACTAGGCACAGAAAAAATGTCACTCCAGGCCACGCGCCCAATCGGAGCCTGCCTTTGGATCTGCTCAACACCTCCCTAAGGTTTCTTGGAGAAAGACCCCTCCCACTACCCCAACTCCATGAGTTTTATAAGGCCATGCACATCCTATTTGGGCGGGCCGACCTCTCTCGAGCGCCTTCAGGGCCCGTGGGGGGGAGGGGTGCCTGCACTGGATTTCTGCCAGCAGGTTTGTCCTTAGCACCATTCAGGACCCTTGGGTCCGAGACTGCGACCTTCCCAGAGCCGATTCCAGCATTGACACTTCCAGCACCGTCACCGCCTCACGGTGGCGCCAACCCCGTCATACAAGACTACGATACAGAACCGGATCAGCGTCAGCCAACACGGATTCCAGCGTCACCCGGAACAATACCCTCTGAGTCTAAGCCAGTACCTCCTTTTTTTACCAGCCTGGATAGGTGTATGGTTGGTGGGGACATGAAGAGCCCTATGGCTGCAATCCCCTTGAGGAGGCCGAAGACAACTGGTATGAGGAACTGGCAAATGCCAGTGGTCTGGATGCCTCACCCGACAGTTGCCTTGTATATCCTTATAGTGTGGCTACAGAGGAAGGGGGCCTCTTTTTCTATGGTGGTGCCCAGGGCTCCTGATGTCCTCGACCTTTAGCTGCCTTTGGTGGCAGTCAAAATTAATGTTTTCACAGAGGTGCTTCAATTGGAAGTCAGTCCCTCAGAACACATTTTCCCCTTTAATGAAGCCCACATTGATGTCCTGTTCAGGGACTGGGCCAAGCCCCTCACAGGGGCGCCTTTGCACAGGACCATTGCCTGCCACCATCGCCCCACTCCTGGAGACACAGCTTTCCTCACCCCCCATCCCATCCCATCGAGCCTGGATGGCCAGACCTCCGCCTCAAAGGTTAACACTGGCGCTTTCCCTACCACACCTAGGGAATCAAAAAGGCTGGACACCTTTCGCAAGAGGATGTTCTTTCAACAGCCTAGCACTGTGGTAAGTGAACACAGCATACCTTTTGGGCTGATATACCTGCACAGTTTGGGATTCGGTTGCACACGTGCTGCCCATGGTTTCAGTGGAGGCCAAAGCTCTACTGTCACAGGCTAATGCAGGTGGCAGAGATGCTTCACTGTTCACTGCACACCACTGATTTCATAAGCAGAGCAATTGTCTCAATAGTGGCACTCGGACGCAACGTCTGATTGAGGTCTACTGGTTTTTCGGGGGCTAGCCAGGCATCACTTATGGACATGCCCTTCAATGGCACACGCCTCTTAGACAATAAGGCAAACTCAGTGCTAGAGCATGAAGGACTTGCAAGCAACTTTATTTTGCCTTTGTACCATCGCCATCACCCAGGTGGCGGCAGGATCCGCCATCACCTGCTCCACTGGCAGTCCATAACATCAGGCAAGTGAGTATTTCAGATCGTTCCGTGAGTTTACTCCACCCTCTTTTTCGAAACCCTGCTGCCCATGCCATTATCTTTTAACTGACTGACAAAGCACGACATCTTACTGCTCCATCAGGAAATACAGGCTCTTTTGGTCAAAGGAGCCATCGAGAGGGTGCCGGCATCAGAAGTTGGTTGTGGTTGTTATTTCCGCTACTTTTTAGTGCCCAAAAAGGACGAAGGCCTCCGCAATATTCTAGACCTGCGCACTCTCGATTTCTTCGTGAAGAAGGAGAAATTCAAGATGCTTACGTTGGCTCAGGCTCTGTCTGCTCTCAACCCCGGAGACTGAATGATATCGCTGGACTTACAGGTCACCTTGGGGTGTTGAAGCAGTAAGAGACTACTGCATTGACTTGGACAGGCATGTTCAGTTTGTTGACTATGATGATTCTGCAGTTTCTCGCTTGTGAGCAAGGCGTAGTGGTGGGTCAAAGGTGTGTGGGTCACCAGATCGAGTCTTATGGTGAGGCGTCTTTCCCAAAGACCACCACTTTAGTCTTGTCTGAGTTCAGTTTAAGGCAATTGGATTTTATCCAGGTGGTCACTTCGGTATGCATGTGGTAAACGTGTTCCTGCTGTTGGATGTTTTGTCCGAGAGGGACAGTATCAGTTGCATGTCATTGGCGTAAGTGAGGATGTTTATGTTGGGGGCTCATAGGACATCAACCAGAGGAGTCATGTAGATGTTGAAGAGCATTGGGTTGAGTGAGGAGACTCGCAGGACTCAGCAGATTAGATCTCGTAGTTTAGAGGAGTAGGAGGGCATGTTGACAGTTTGGGTTCTTCTGATGAGGAAGGAGCAGAGCCATTCAAGGACATGTCCCTGGAGGCCTCGTTTGTGGAGTAGTCAGAGTAGGATGGAGTGGAAGATTGTGTCTAAGGCTGTTGATAGGTTTAGAATGATGAGGGATGCAGTTTCCCCAGTGCTTAATTTGTGCCGGTGCTTTCCAGTTCTTAGCACCAGCACTTAATTGACAGGGCTGGGTCTACGCATCTCGCGCGTCATTGATGTTTTTTAAATTTACCTTAAGTAGTGTACTCAGCGTGTTCAAGCAAGGAGCGGTTAACAATGACTGCGTGTGAGATCTGAGATGACTACCAGTACACACACTTGCTTCTCTTAATTAGCTGCAGCGCACGGTGCCGTCCAAGTCCAACCAAGGGAGAATACATTATTATGTTGTGGTGGCGCTTGTGATCATGGCGGCCACCCTCGTTCGCAGCCCAGGCTTCTTGGTCACTTTCAGTTTCACAGCCACACAGGGAGTGGGCCACCTGTCACTGTGCGTGCACTGCACAGTTGGCTGTGTGTGCGTGCGCCGTGCGGTGCGCGTTGCTTGAAGGTGGGCAGGCGCGGGAGGGACCAACACACAGTGTTGTACACCGATTTATTGGGGCGCCAGGGGCGGTCTGGATTTGGGTTCTAACTTCAAGTACTGACTGTTCTGATAGGGGGGTAGGTAGGGGCTGTAGGGGCCGCTGTACGCACAGCATGCGTAGATTTTTGTCACATGGCCACGCGCGCCGCCCCCCAGTTCAACCACCGCAGCCAGTATCACTGCGTGCTAACCAGGCTAACTGAAGTAACGGTAAGATCATTGAATTTAATAAAACAGCTCAGATATTAACTACTGAGTGAGCTAAGCTAAGCGGAACTAAGCCAACTGAACTAACCTCTTGCCATTCCAATACCGTCAGCTCTGAATACCGTGCAAAAACCAACGCAGTATTTTTATTTTTGGTAGTCAGACTTGTGAGGTTCCGGTTGGTTGTAAGATTACAGGCGTGGGGGTGGAGATGGGGGAGGTGGGGGGGGGGGGTGGAGGAGGGGTGGAGGCAGCTCTATTAGGCTGATTATTAGGAATAAAAAAGGATGCCAATGCAATCATGCAAATGCTGCAATTCAGATTCGTTAAAGGCCCACCGGCCGGGCCGTAGGGGTATATTCGTGCTGGCGCCGCAGTACTGTACTGACCTGCACAGGCTGCGGGTTTAAGTAAAACTACTAGGCCCTGCTGTCCTACCTGCCCAGCCGCTCGCTGACTTGTCCAAATATGGCGGCTAGTGTGCACATCCGATACCGATGGTAATGGGTTCACTTTTTTTCTCGGGTGTGGTATGGCGTTGTCGCAACGTATAGGGATGCAATATATATTACTTTTTAAATTGATTCCCGCGGGTTCAGGGCTCATTGTTCTTGTGTTATATAATATTGTTGTTGTGTTTAGTTGTTGTCGACATCTAAGTGCAGAGTGCACACACACAGCCTGTTGATGGTATGAATGGTACTTAAAGCTCTAAGGCCTTGAGTAGCAACTTGTATAATCATAGATGCTAAAAAATAACTAGTAAATACTTAAAAAGACAATACCTTGTTTCCTTGGATCATCATGTTTAAATGTAGGTCTGAATGAAAGCGACAACTTCTTATGCACTGTAATGGAAAGTTAGTGTAAAGAGAAGTAGACGTTCCATGTTTGTACATCTTGTATTATTTGCCTGTTGTACAATAGCTCATCCACCCAAAAGCCAGGGCTTATCACTTCTGAAGAAGTCAGCTGTACAGCAGTGCATGGCATAGGATGATGGCTTTTGGAAAGGGAGCACACAAGCATAGGTTTCACCGGCTAGCACCACATGTTTAGGGCCAGTCTGCTTTGCACATCTCACCCTAGATATCCATCAGGCATTGAACAGTGAAAGTAGTGTCCGTCCCCTTTCCCGTCTGCATTGGAGCTCCCTACTTTTTAATGTGCATTCTATACCAGTTTTCCTAAAATGCAGAAAGAATCTGGAAGGATGGCAGCTTGCTTTGCAGAGATGGTGCGATACTTGCACAGTTGCAATAGTACCATTTCCATATGTGATCAGGCAACAACTTGCATATATACGAAGAAAGGGTGCCAGAATGGAGATAGCAATGTTTATTGGTGAACAAGGTGTCATAGGGATGAGTATGCAGGTGTAAAGACGGACAGAAGTTAAACAGAGCCTAAGAAAGGCAATGGGGGGATAAAGCAAGGAAGATTGCATGCGATTTCCAAATGAGAACAGCCATAGCTCAAGGAAAGCAGGGGTAAAAACATAAGCATCCCTAACACTATTGCCCATCATCAAAGAGCCATGAGTATAACAGCATGGATTCAGAATGTAGCAACTTTCCCCAGGCGTAGACGCTTCTTCCGGTGGGTTTTGAAGGATGTGAAGGATAGGCTTTGCCAGATATCACTAGGAACCAGAAAAGGAGTGAGAGTGTGGCGGTCCTGTTACAGTGACAGGTTTCAGATTGGCGCTTATTAGGTATGCAACCCCAGTTTGCACTTCCTCAAAACTCCAACCAATATCTGTACGAAAATATTTAGAAAAATGGTAGAGGTTGGTCTGCAACCTTTGGGATTCCACAGGCTGTCCCGACTGGAGTGGAAAAAGTAATCAGTCACTAGACTGGTCATCTGTCTCCCACCCTGTGGAGCTAATAGAGGAAGTGGGTGGAGCCATAGAAAAGTAGGTGTGGCCTCTGACAAAGATTTAAGCACCTGCACTTCATATTTTACAAATTAAGCACTGAGTTTCCCCAAGTCAAGGGTCATCTGTTGCTGCTATGAGGGTGGTTTCAGTGGTGTGGTTGGGTCCAAATCCTGATTGTGTGGTGTTGAGAATTTTGTGTTTGGCAAGGTGGTCGGAGAGCTGCTTTTCCCAAGAATTTGGCTGGGTATGGAAGAAGGGATATTGGTCGTTAATTAGTGAGTTTGATTGGATCGGCCAAAGCTTTCTTTAGGGGGGCGTTACAGCTGTGCATTTCCATGGTTCCGGAAAGGTGGCTGCACTAACGGAGGCGTTGAAGATGGGGGTGAGGGCCTTACTGATAAGGAATGCTACTCTGTCAAAGGTTTGCTGGAGGCAGGCGTCCACTGGGGCCCTGTAATGAATGGTCTTTATGATTGTTGTGGTTTTCTCTATGCTAATGGGATGCCATGTGGTGATCCTTAACGAACAAGTTACTTACCTTCGGTAACGCATTATCTGGTAGAGACTCTATCTATCTAGCTGCAGATTCCTTACAGCCCCACCCATGCCTCCCCGCTGTGTGGACTTATGTTGTAGAGCTAAGATTACTCCCCTTTCATGGCCCTAGTTTGCTCACGACTACCTCAGTTACTTCGTGGCTCTGTGCTTCTGGCATGGAAAAACGAAAAGTACTGACGTCTGCGCACCTGAGTTGCATCTATATAGGCACTGCGACATCATAACTGATGCTAACGACACCAACGATGTCACGCAGAGCTGATTGAAGCCAACCAACGGTGCACACAAGGGATATTGCTCAGCCAAATTTTCCGGATCCAGCCTGACGCCCTGGAAATTCAAAGGTAAGGAATCTGCAGCTAGAAGTCTTTATCAGATATCAGTTAGTAGTCAACCTGACTGTCTTTATTTAAAACTATACAGATGGCACTTGTGTTGTGTTTTGTCTCTTGTCATTTTGCTGATTGTTTTTAACAATATAAGATTGTATGAACATAGACCCTAGTGGAGCCTGGATGCTACAAAAAGCATTGTCTTGCTCACTGGACATATTACTGGTTGAAGAATATGAGCTCCTTCCACCACTCCTTTCTAGTGTGGTGATATTGGTAGCAAAGTCAAGAAACCTTAAGGTTATGCGCTAATGAGTAACTTGCTACTTATTACTAGGAAAGCCATATCTTCCAGACTACCAACTCCGCTCTCATGCTTTTTTGCAAGTCCCGTATATATCATCTCTGGAAGAAAAAGCAACCATTGCTAACACAGTCAATAGGTCTAAAATAGTCTATGGTAATGTTCCCTTTGCAGGAAACACACAGTCTAATATTGACAAGTTTTAAGTACTGCAGAATTCCAAAGCTGTGATTGTCTCTAGGTTACCAATGACTTCCCATATTTCTCCTCTTTGCAAAAATTGCGTTGTCCACTGGTCTCCTCTCAAAATCAATTTAAGGCTCAGACCGTGACTTACAAGTCACTTTTTTGTAACACTCCTGACTAGTTTTAGCACTGCTTTACACTTCACTGCCCCAAAGAGAGTTTTGAGGTCAGCAGGTAAATATGTTCGCCCTTACACTCACCCTTCCCTCCACAGAGTATCAGAACAAAGGTGGGGGACAAGTCATCACCACATACTTGTGGAATACCCTTTAAGATGATTTGCAACAAATGCACATGTTCTTTCCTTTCAGAAGGCGCTAAAGGCTTTTTTGGGGGGAGTAACTTTCCTCCTACTGGAGACAGCATCATGTCGCTCTTTATAGATTTTTGGTGCTGTAGAAATCTTTTTAGGTCTCGTCCTATTAATCCCGCAAGGGATAATTGGATGAGAGTATAGTAGGCAATTTAGGAAAGCTAAACCATCGGCGGATTTCCACGAGTGCATGTGCCCGTGCACCCGCCTGCCTTGCATCATTGCAAGACCCGCCAGCAGCTTCACTTCAAAGGGATCCGCTCCGCCCCCTGCTGCACGCGCTTTCTATCCGTCTGCCTCGCGTGTCCACATCAAAGCCATCTGTTGCTTCCCCAGGGCCTCGGCCTCACTTCTCCTCCCCCTAATTAACATCCCTGTTCACGACCGCAAGGCCGTGCTTCAAAGGGATCCGCTCCCCCGCCCCTAAAAGCTTCTTTCGGCGATGTTCTTGTTGTAAACAGCTCTTATTTCACTTGTGACACCAGGCCCGGGAGCACGGGAGTGTTACCGTGGTGTGCATTTATACTAGATTACGGGCAATTTTACATCAGTATAAGGGCATGTTTGCACGGACAAACTGGCCCCAAAATGTTACTTCTTGATCAGTCTAAGTGTTGCAGCATTTACCTGACCTCAGTGTAACAGAGTGCAGTGCATCACTCCACACGTGAGCTGTTCAAGCTTTACTCAACAGGTAACAGCGGACGCGTGAATGCATCACTGCGTTCCGACAGGTTGAGTGCGTGTGTGAATGCTGTACTTGGACACATAGCAGTGACCGAATGTGCGCATCTCTGTGTTCAGATGGGTAAAGATCCAGGTCTGTGACCCCCACGCCCCCTCCCCTCATACAGATCGTTAATTCCAAACGGCTGCCCTATTTGTACTTCTAACTGCACCTCAGGATTGGGAGTGGCCTGTAAACTCCGTGGTTGTCTGGTTGCAAACACATCCACATCCCTGAGGTCCTGGTCGTGATCCAGATATGCGAGGTAGTGGCTCTTAGTAACTGCGCAGCACTGTACGTCTGAAACTAGAGCAAGAAGTGCCACATATTTCCAGCTTGGAGGCTTCCATTATTCACTAAAACACGTGGGCTCACGGAAGCAGCACTGGGCCTTCTTGAGAGCGTCAGTGTGCATAAGACAGACCCCTACGATCCGCAACAGGGGCCGCCACCATGCACCCCAGGACCACTACCAGGATCCTCGGGCCGCCACCAGGATCCTCGGTCCACCAACCTGCAGGCACCTCGGGGCCACTACCAGGCACATCGTGCCGCTAACCTGCAGCTCCGGCCACCACCGGGCACCTCAGGCCGCTAACCTGCAGCTCGCGCCGCCACCTTGGGGCTGCTAACCTGCAGCTCGGGCTGCCAACAAGCACCCGGGCCGCTAACCTGCCGCTCGGGCCGCCACCAGGCACCCCGGTCTGCTAACCTCCAGCTTGGGCCACCACCTCGGCCGCTAACCTACAGCTAAGGCCGCCACCAGGCACCTCGGGCAGCTAACCTGCAGCTCGGCCCGCCATCAGGCACCACCAGGCACCCCGGGGTAGCCAACCTGCAGGCACCCCAGGGCAGGCACCTCGGGTCGAAGTGCGCATGTGAATCACTGTACTCGGACAGATAGCAGTGCACGGATGTGCACATCGCTGTGTTCGGACGGGTTAAGATGGTTTGAGTTGTACTAGGGTGCCTTGCTGGAAAACCAGCCTCACTCTTCAAAAATGTTTTTTTTTTCAATTTACTTCAGTGGGATCACCCTCCTAAACATCTAGTCTCGCTCTTGTTCCTGAGACACCTGGTTGACATGTATGTATTCACCCCATGCTCTCCTGTCTTGAGGCATCATAACGCTGCATTCACCTTACACTCCCCTGCTTTGAGGTGTCACACCACCTCATTCACTTCGCACTCTCTTTCTGATGTGTTTTAACGCTGTATTCACTTCACATTATACTGTCCTGTAGTGTAACAGAACCTTATTCACCCTAGCCCCACATATCCCGAGTTGTCAAAAAGCTTCATTCACCTCACTCTCTCCTGAAGAGTGACACCACGTCACTCACTCCACCCTACGATGACTGGGAGAGGGACCCCCTTGCAGTCATAGATCGGTGATGTGCTCTCTGACACTCCACCCCTCCACGGAGTCACGGGTGGGGTTTGAGGACTTCTTCATTCTGAACACGCCCGGCCATAACAGGCATTGTGCGCAAACCTACTGGTTGAAATGAACAGTGACCGCAAGGCCCACAGCCCGGTGATGGACTGTTCCAATGAGGACCACGATGAGGACAGCATAACGCGGGCGTCGGTCTAGAGGGGCGACGTAGTGAGAAAGTATAATCTGAAAGAAACACGTTAGTGTTAGATTCCTTACCTTAGAATATCCCCAGGCGTCAGTCTGGATCCGGAAACTTTTGCGTAGCAGTACCCCTGCGCGTCGGTAGGCGTCGTCTGCAGGCGTCCCCTGCGGCTCCGCGTCCGTCGTTGGCGTCGTGCGCCGTGATGACGTCGCTGGAGTATATAGACGCCGCCTCCGCGCGCTGACGTCAGTTCTTCTTTTTTCCGCGCCAGTGGACGCAGATCTGAAGAGCAGTACTCCGGTCTTTGACCAAGTTTTTCGATTGTTTTTTCTATTGTGCCTGATAGGATGCCTGGGTTCAAGAATTGCGATGGCTGTGAGCGCACGATGTCGGTCACAGACCATCACCGCCTCTGCCTCCGGTGTCTGGGCCCCGACCACGACGTGGACTCCTGCGTCGACTGCCGGGCCCTTACCAACAAGGCTAGACGGGAGCGGTCCCGCAAGCTGCTGGAGCTCCGGGTGTCGGCCCCACGTCGGGACCGGGAGCGGTCCCGGTCCGGCCGGAGGTCGGGAGAGCGTTCGAGGGAGCGGTCGCGGAGCCGCGCCGGGCGCTCCGGAAGTCGACACCACTCGTCAGGCTCGTCAGGTAAGAAGCACAAGAAGTCGGGGCGTCGTCATCGTACCCCCGACTCCCCCCGACGCTCGCGCGATGCGGCCGGGGGCTCGGGTGACCCCAACCCCGCGGCTCCGCGAGAGTCGCCGGCGCCGCCTGCCTCATACCCTCCGGTCCCTGGGCATGGCGCGACGCCTGAGGAGATCGAGGCGTTCCTCATGGCCATGAGGGCGCTCGCTTCTCCGACGGGGCCTACGGCGCCTTCGGGCCCAGTGCTACCGTCTGGGGGCCCTGGCGGTTCGGGTGTCCCTGCCTCGGCGCCGTCGGGTGCTCCGGCCCCGGCGCCGCCGACGGCTCCGACCCCGGCGCCGCAGGGGCCTTCGGGATCGGCGCCGGCTGGTCTTCCGGCCTCCCCGGCGCCGTTGCCATCGGGGTTACCCCCGACGCCGCCCCCGCGCGGCGCCGGTTCTCCGCTGCCGGTTCCGGCCGGCGGTGGGGTTCCGGCGCCGGCTCCGGGCGGCGCCGTCCCCTTACCTTCTCCGACGCCGGACGCGGCGCCGGACGGGCGTCGCTCGACGCCGGACCCGGCGCCGATGGGGCCCATGAACCCCGAGGAGCCGGTCTTCATCATTGACTCCGAATACGGAGAGGATGAGGAGTACGGTGAAGGTTGGGAGGGGTCCGAGGACCCTCTGGCTCGCGAGTGCCTGTATGACCCGGACTGGACAGGTGACTTGGGGGATGCCAGTGGTTTGGACGACTCTCCTAACCCTGGTTTGATCTCTCCTCCAACCGTGGCATCGGTGGAGGGAGCTGCCTATTCTGTGGTGCTGATGAGGGCTGCCAAGGCCTTACACCTTGAGCTCCCCGTCGCGGCCGTGGAGCCTAACATCCTCACCGAGGTCTTCAAACCGCAGTCATGCCCACTGGAGCCACTGCTGCCGTTTAATGAAGCCTTGTCTGACGTTCTGTTGGGCACGTGGTCCAGGCCCGCTTCAGGTGCGCCTGTTGATCGGAACGTGGCCAGTCGCCACCGTCCTTGTCCGGACGACCCCAAGTACCTGTCTACCCACCCCACTCCTGAGAGTCTGGTGATCCAGGCCTCGACCTCCCAGTCCGCATTCCCGTCGGCCCCGCCCGACCGGGAATCCAAGAGGTATGACCAGTTTGGCAAAAAGGTCTTCTCGTCCATTAGTTTGGGCCTGCGGTCTTGCAACACCGCCTGCCTCTTGGGCCGCTACACCCACTCTGTGTGGGATACGGTCGCGGAGCTGCTGCCAGAATGCCCCATGGAGGTGCGGGCAAAGCTCGGTCAGGCTGTGGCTGAGGGCCGAGATGCAGCGAAATATTCAATCCGGTGTGGTCTTGATACGACCGACTCGCTGGGCAGAGCTATGTCTACGACGGTGGCGATTCGTCGCCACGCCTGGCTGAGATCCGCCAACTTTTCGGCTGATGTCCAGAATACACTGATGGACATGCCGTTTGATGGCTGTCACCTGTTCGGTGACAAGGCGGACCACGCGCTGGAACGCTTCAAGGACTCCAGGGTCACGGCCAAGTCCTTGGGTCTCTCGACCCAGCGTCAGCAAACGGGTTCGTTTCGTCCCTTTCGTGGCCAAGGAAGGGGCGCCCCCACACGTGCTGCCAGCCACGCGCCGCAACAATCCTTTCAACGCGGTGGCGGCCGTGGAAACCGCCGTGGCGGCGGTCGGGGACAACGGCGGGGTCAGACCACACCTCCCCCCGCAGCATCTGCCTCAAAATCCTCCTAGTCCGTGCTTTCGGCCCCACGTGACGCCAGTGGGTGGCAGGGTTCGCCATCACCACGCTCACTGGCGCACGATCACTTCGGACAGGTGGGTGCTGCAAATTGTCCGAAGGGGCTACTCCCTCCCCCTCGAGACCTCTCCTCCAGCCATGCCACCGCAGAACCACCGTGTGTCGGGGGACCACTTGACACTTCTGCAGGAGGAAGTTTCGGCCCTCTTGGCCAAGGGGGCCATCGAGCGCGTTCCTGGGCCAGAAGTAGGGCGTGGTTGTTATTCCCACTACTTTCTGGTGCCCAAGAAGGACAAGGGGGGCCTACGTCCTATCTTGGATCTAAGGAACGTCAACGGCTTCCTCCGGAAGGAGAAGTTCAAGATGTTGACGTTAGCTCAGGTCTTGGCTGCTCTAGACCCACAAGACTGGATGGTAGCGTTGGACTTGCAGGACGCCTATTTTCACATCCCCGTCCTGCCGGCCCACCGGCGTTACCTGCGGTTCACGTTAGGCCTGGAGCACTTTCAGTTTATCGTGCTTCCCTTCGGCCTTACCAGCGCCCCACGGGTGTTCACAAAGGTGATGGCGGTGGTCGCAGCCCATCTGCGCAGGTTAGGGGTTTCAGTCTTCCCCTACCTGGACGACTGGTTGTTGAAGGCGGGCTCGCCCCAGACAGTCGTCCACCACCTTCAGATGACGGCAGACCTCTTGCACGACCTGGGGTTCTCCATCAATGTGCCGAAATCACACCTGTGTCCCTCTCAAAAGCTCCTTTTCATCGGAGCGGTTCTGGACTCGGCGCAGTTTCGGGTTTATCCTCCGGAACGGCGGGTTCGGGATATTCAGGCTTTGATTCCCATCTTTCAGCCGTTATCCCGGGTTTCGGTCAGGTTGACGCTGCGGCTGCTGGGACTGATGGCTTCCTGCATCCTTCTGGTGCATCACGCCCGGTGGCGGATGCGGGCTCTGCAGTGGGACCTGAAGTTTCAGTGGGCCCAGCATCAGGGCAACTTGTCCGACCACGTCTTGATCTCGGAGGGCACTGCGAGACAACTGCAGTGGTGGCTTACGGACCGCGATTGGGTCAGGGGCAAGTCCCTCTCCCTTCCCCAACCGGAGCACGTTGTCGTGACGGACGCGTCCCTCCAGGGCTGGGGTGGCCACTTGGGAGAGGCAGAGATCAGAGGCATCTGGTCTCCGGCGGAGTCCCGGCTCCATATCAATCTGTTGGAGCTGCGGGCGATTCGTCTGGCACTGAAGGCATTCCTCCCCTTTGTCAACGGGAGTGTAGTGCAGGTGTTCACCGACAACACCACCGCCATGTGGTACTGCAACAAACAGGGCGGAGTGGGGTCGTGGACCCTTTGCCAGGAGGCTCTGCGCCTCTGGCAATGGCTGGAACGTCAGGGCGTGACTCTGACGGTTCAACACCTGGCAGGTTCTCTGAACGCCAGGGCGGACGAACTCAGCCGTCGGTGCTCGATGGATCACGAATGGCGTCTGAACTCGGACGTGGCGCAAGGCATCTTTCTGCAATGGGGAGAGCCTTGGTTGGATCTATTCGCCACAGAAGAGAACGCGCAATGTCATCAGTTCTGCGCGTTGGAGTTTCCAAGACGGCACTCGCACGGCGACGCCTTTCGGCGCGAGTGGAGTTGCGGTCTGTTATACGCCTTTCCGCCTATACCACTTCTGCCCAGAGTGCTGAAGAAGATCAGGCGCGACCGGGCCCAAGTTATCCTTGTGGCTCCGGACTGGGCTCGAAGGTACTGGTATCCCGAGCTACTCAGCATGTCAGTCGGTCCCCCGATCCGCCTGCCCCTTCAGGAGGACCTTCTGTCGCAGCAGCAGGGGACGGTCCTCCACCCGAACCTGTCCAGTCTCCACCTCCATGCTTGGAGATTGAGCGGCGGCAGTTGAGGCCATTTGACTTGCCTCCTGAAGTCTGTGATGTTATTCTGGCAGCCAGGCGTCCCTCCACTAAGTCGGTATACGCCTGTCGGTGGAACAGATTTGTGGCATGGTGCACAGCAAAGGCTGTGGACCCTCTTTCTGCCCCTCTTTCGGAGGTTCTTCTGTTTCTTCTTTCTCTTGCCCAGCAGGGCTCTGCTCTGGGCACTATCAAGGGCTACCTTTCTGCCCTTTCAGCCTTTTTGAGGCTTCCTGATCAGCCTTCTTTGTTCAAATCCCCGATTGTAACTCGATTCTTGAAAGGCATCACTCACATGTTTCCACCTGTTCCGTTTGTGATGCCTCAGTGGGATTTGAACCTGGTTCTAACTTTCCTGATGTGTGCTCCCTTTGAGCCCCTTCATTCTTGCCCTCTCCGTCTCCTGACTTTAAAGACGGCTTTCCTGGTTGCCATCACCTCTGCCAGGAGGGTGAGTGAGCTCCAGGCTCTTTCTGTCCAACCTCCTTTCCTGTCCATTCATCCTGACAAGGTGGTTCTGAGGACTAGACCTTCTTTCCTGCCCAAGGTTGTTTCGGCCTTTCACATCGGGCAGTCCATCACCCTCCCTTCCTTCTTCCCGCCTCCGCATCCTTCAAAGGATGAAGAGCGGCTCCATCGTCTGGACCCAAAACGTGCGCTTTCATTTTACATGGATCGCACTCGCCAGTTCCGGGTGGATGACCAACTGTTTGTTGGCTACGTGGGTGCGAAGAAGGGACGGGCGGTTTGTAAACGAACCATCTCTCGATGGGTCGTCCTCTGCATCAAAGCGTGCTACTCTTTGGCTCGGAAGGAGCCTCCTGTTGGGCTGAGGGCCCATTCCACTCGGGCCACGGCGGCTACTACTGCCCTGGGCCGGGGAGTCCCCTTGCAGGACATTTGCCAGGCGGCTACGTGGGCCTCGCTGCACACCTTTGCGAGGCACTACTGCCTGGACAGTCAAGTCCGGAGGGATGGCTTCTTTGGCCGTTCTGTCCTCCAGGACTTTCTGGTGTAGTTTTGTATTGGTTCGCAGACCCACCACCGGGGTTGGTATTGCTGGGGTATGTATTCTAAGGTAAGGAATCTAACACTAACGTGTTTCTTTCAGATGAACAAGTTACTTACCTTCGGTAACGATATATCTGTAAGAAACATTAGTTAGTGTTAGATTCCTTACCGAACCCACCCATCCTCCCCGTTCTGCGAACTGATACCTAGGGTTAAGGTCATCCCTTTCAGGGCCCTAGTTTTACATGGCACCGGTGTTGGTTCTCTCATGGCTCTGCGTCTCCTGGCGCGGAAATGCTGTGTGCAAAGAACTGACGTCAGCGCGCGGAGGCGGCGTCTATATACTCCAGCGACGTCATCACGGCGCACGACGCCAACGACGGACGCGGAGCCGCAGGGGACGCCTGCAGACGACGCCTACCGACGCGCAGGGGTACTGCTACGCAAAAGTTTCCGGATCCAGACTGACGCCTGGGGATATTCTAAGGTAAGGAATCTAACACTAACTAATGTTTCTTACAGATATATCGTTACCGAAGGTAAGTAACTTGTTCGACTGGGCTTTCTGCCTCAAGCGACCACAAGTGGCTAACATGTATACAAACGGTGTTTGATGTAGGGGATATAGAGCGTATATTGCGGGCACATGAGCGCCCCTTTCATGTTACTGATCTGAATAATTGGTGCCAAGTTTAAATCCCTGTGCAACTGAATTTCCTTTAACGTACTGGCGTTGATAAAATGTGTCCCGTTTCGATGGATCATAAAGGCACTTTTAAAACGTGTAAATACATCCAATTCGTTGTGCTTGTTCTACAAATAGGATATCTATCTATGACATTTATCTATCTGTCTGTCTGTCTACCTATCCTGTTAATCTTTTTCTTTCCCTCCGTCTGTCCCTGCCCTTCAGCCTTCCTGCCCATCGCCCCATCCAGAGCACATCTATGTAATCGTCCATCATTTTACCACTCTGTGTGACAACCTGTCTTTTCATCTACCTATCAGTCGGCCCCTGCGTCTGCCCGTCTTACTCCATGTCCACCCAACTAACCGATAAACCATCCACCCCTCCTTCCGAATACCTGTCTATCCATCCTTCCCCCTGTCTGTATAACAATCCTTCCAGGCCCCTCTCTCTCTCTCTCTCTCTCTCTCTCTCTCTCTCTCTCTCTCTCTCTCTCTCTCTCTCTCTCTCTCTCTCTCTCTCTCTCTCTCTCTCTCTCTCTCTCTCTCTCTCTCGTTTTTTCCCCTGTTTTTCTGCCCCTATTAGACTCGTTTTTCCCTTGTTTTTCTGCCCTTCTGCCCTCTGTTAGACTTGTTTTTTTCCCCTTGTTTTTCTACCCTTCTGCCCTCTGTTAGACTCGTTTTTTCCCTTGTTTTTCTGCCCTTCTGCCCTCTGTTAGACTTGTTTTTTGTGCCTTTCTGCCCCTATTAGACTCATTTTTTTTTCCCTTGTTTTTCTGCCCTTCTGCCCTCTGTTAGACTCGTTTTTTCCCCTTGTTTTTCTGCCCTTCTGCCCTCTGTTAGACTCGTTTTTCCCCTTGTTTTTCTGCCCTTCTGCCCTCTGTTAGACTTGTTTTTTGTGCCCTTCTGCCCCTGTTAGACTCGTTTTTTGTGCCCTTCTGCCCCTGTTAGACCCGTTTTTTGTGCCCTTCTGCCCCTGTTAGACTCGTTTTTTTCCCCTTGTTTTTCTGCCCTTCTGCCCTCTGTTAGACTCGTTTTTTGTGCCTTTCTGCCCGTTAAGACTCGTTTTGTCCCTTGTTTTTCTACCCTTCTGCCCTCTGTTAGACTCGTTTTTTGTGCCTTTCTGCCCGTTAGACTCGTTTTTTCCCTTGTTTTTCTGCCCTTCTGCCCTCTGTTAGACTCGTTTTTTGTGCCTTTCTGCCCCTATTAGACTCGTTTTTCCCTTGTTTTTCTGCCCTTCTGCCCTCTGTTAGACTCGTTTTTTGTGCCCTTCTGCCCCTGTTAGACCCGTTTTTTGTGCCCTTCTGCCCCTGTTAGACTCGTTTTTTTCCCCTTGTTTTTCTGCCCTTCTGCCCTCTGTTAGACTCGTTTTTTGTGCCTTCCTGCCCCTATTAGACTCGTTTTTCCCCTTCTTTTTCTGCCCTTCTGCCCTCTGTTAGACTCGTTTTTTGTGCCCTTCTGCCCCTGTTAGACCCGTTTTTTGTGCCCTTCTGCCCCTGTTAGACTTGTTTTTTGTGCCTTTCTGCCCCTGTTAGACTTGTTTTTTCCCTTGTTTTTCTGCCCTTCTGCCCTCTGTTAGACTCATTTTTCCCTTGTTTTTCCGCCCTTCTGCCCCTATTAGACTCATTTTTTGTGCCCTTCTGCCCCTATTAGACTAGTTTTTTGTGCCTTTCTGCCCCTATTAGACTCGTTTTTCCCTTGTTTTTCTGCCCTTCTGCCCTCTGTTAGACTCATTTTTTGAGCCTTTCTGCCCCTATTAGACTTGTTTTTTGTGCCCTTCTGCCCCTGTTAGACTCGTTTTTTGTGCCCTTCTGTCCCTGTTAGACCCGTTTTTTGTGCCCTTCTGCCCCTGTTAGACTCGTTTTTTGTGCCTTTCTGCCCCTATTAGACTCGTTTTTTTCCCTTGTTTTTCTGCCCTCTGTTAGACTCATTTTTCCCTTGTTTTTCTGCCCTTCTACCCTTTGTTAGACTCGTTTTTTGTGCCCTTCTGCCCCTGTTAGACTCGTTTTTTGTGCCCTTCTGCCCTCTGTTAGACTCCTTTTCCCTTGTTTTTCTGCCCTTCTGCCCTCTATTAGACTCGCTTTTTGTGCCCTTCTGCCCTCTGTTAGACTCGTTTTTTCCCCCTTGCAACCCCAGCATCACCTTTCTGCCCCTGTTAGACTCGTTTTTTGTGCCTTTCTGCCCCTACTAGACTCGTTTTTTCCCTTGTTTTTCTGCCCCTATTAGACTCGTTTTTCCCTTGTTTTTCTGCCCTCTGTTAGAATAATTTTTCCCTTGTTTTTCTGCCCTTCTGCCCTTTGTTAGACTCGTTTTTTGTGCCCTTCTGCCCTCTGTTAGACTCGTTTTCCCTTGTTTTTCTGCCCTTCTGCCCTCTGTTAGACTCACTTTTTGTGCCCTTCTACCCTCTGTTAGACTCGTTTTTTCCCCCTTGCAACCCCAGCATCACCTTTCTGCCCCTGTTAGACTCGTTTTTTGTGCCTTTCTGCCCCTATTAGACTCGTTTTTTCCCTTGTTTTTCTGCCCTTCTGCCCCTATTAGACTTGTTTTTTGTGCCCTTCTGCCCCTGTTACACTCGTTTTTTGTGCACTTCTGCCCTCTGTTAGACTCGTTTTTCCCTTGTTTTTCTGCCCTTCCCCCCTTTGTTAGACACGTTTTTTGTGCCATTCTGCCCCTGGTAGACTCGTTTTTTGTGCCCTTCTGCCCCCTGTTAGACTCGTTTTTACCTTGTTTTTCTGCCCTTCTGCCCTCTGTTAGACTCGTTTTTTGTGCCCTTCTGGCCTCTGTTAGACTCGTTTTCCCTTGTTTTTCTGCCCTTCTGCCCTTTGTTAGACTCGCTTTTTGTGCCCTTCTGCCCTCTGTTAGACTCATTTTTTCCCCCTTGCAACCCCTGCATCACTCAGCGCAACCCCTGCATCACTCAGCGCCATCACAGCATCACTCCGCGCCATCACAGCATCAATCTCTGCAACCGTTCAACAACAACTGGTTCAAATATGTTCACTCAATGTTTCAAGCTTTATTACAAGTGTCACTAAAAGAAGTTAATATTTCACTTCTGTTCTTGGATTTTCATCACAATAAAATACACTGAACATAATCTTCACAAAAGTTATTTACAAAAGTTTAAGCTATTGCCATTATAACTTAGAATCACTTTTATTTAAGTATTAATTATTTTAAAAAATTAAAAGCCATTGTTATTTGTAATATACTATTGGCATTGTAAATGACAAAGCTATTAATTTAGCTATTTTCAAAACCAACACATAAATAAAAAAAAATTCATTTACAAGACCAATAGCTCAACCTTTCATAATGCGAGACCTATTGCATTGCAAATGCTTGTTTTGATTGATAGAGTAGGCAAATGTGAATCTGGACTACTGACCATTGTACCTGTTGTGTCATAATTGCTGGAGGCATGGCTCTTGTTACCCTCATGCACGCAGACTGACATGTGAAGAAGAGCACCGGTGGAGTTCTGGACTTTTTGGTTCCGTCCAGAGGTGTCAGGGAACAACACCCAAAGACCCCGGAGTTCCACCTGTCTTGGTGCACAAATGAACAGAAACACGGGCTTCTCGATGGTGGCGTCAAAGACCAAAGGTTTATTACTGCAGGGACACAGAAGTCACAGATACTACACACGGGCAGTAACTAGGAGCCTGTTCGATTTGTACAAAGAGGGTTGCTCCTTATATACTGAATTTTAAGCTGGGGGCAAATTCTTTACATGTAATACATTCCCAAAACCTTTGTGTCTAAAAACAATAAATATTTGGTGTTACACAGGAACTGTCGATAATATCTGAGGCCAAACATTACGAAGAGAGGGGTTCCCACTAGTTTGTCACAATTCTCTGTCAATATTGCATTCAGGACCCGGACCGCCTCATCGTAAAGTTCGTTACCTCCCCCTAATAAAGATTCAGAAAGAAAGAAACAGAGCCAGGTGTGGAAGATAGAAAAGTGGGATAAGGGATGTTTGTGGGTTGTAAATGGGCAAGGCTACCGGCTTCGGCCGCCTAATCATGATCAGGACAATGGACACGAAGACCAGTTTGGCAGGACTGGCCTCGGGCAGAGGAGGCAGCCTTTGTCGAGTCATGCAACTACAGCGTGATCTGGTTTAAGGTGCACGTGTCATGAAAGAGGTGAATCTCCGGCTAAGGTTACGTGTCCTTAATCGAAATGAAGTGATCGGAGGTTATTGCGTATGTGAGGGCAAGAAATACAAAATGGCGGCCATGATCTAAGATGGATGCCGTGGGTAGATCAGAAATGTGTTTATAAAAGGAGTGCTCTTGCTCGTAGCGTAGCGAAAACACCAGGATATACTAAATGGATCATTTGCGGTTCGCTGATACCAATATTATGTATTTCCGACAAACTTGAAAACACGGGTTCAAATCGTCACGGAACCTCAGACCCTCCTTTTGCCCTTACATAGGCAATTACTTAGTCTATGTCAGAATCTAATTCTATGCTCATCAGGTCAGTGACATGCTGTTGTATCATCATCCTTTCTCGTGTCTTTTCTCCAAACGCAGGTGGTTTTCTGAGACAAGTTGCAGCACAAAGACTACACAGAGCAGGACCACACTGGATAATCAGACAACATGAGAATAGGAATACTAAGATGACACCAATGACCATCAGAACCTTCCATCCCCACGCTGATATCAGAGTCCAAAACCACTCCATGAAGGACCAGTTTCCCTTGTCTACATGTATGGTGTCGGAAATCTTGTGTAGCTTAGAGATCGCCTCATAGACTGTTGGAGCATTATTAGGAATAAAGACACAGCAGCTCGTTTGGATCATTCTGCATACCCCACCTCGATCTGCAAGTATAACGTCTAGAACCATACGGTTCTGCAACGTCATGAGTCTATCCGCCTGAAGCTCAGCTGTCAAGTTGCTAAGGGCACCAGCAGTTTCAGTAATAGTAGATTCAACTACCCGTGTTAGCTGACGTATGTTTCTACTATTGGCCATAGGCCCCCAGAACGGAAGGAAGCCTTTGAAGAAGTCTCCAGCTTCCTGACCAGCGGTATCCTCTTTGCTGAAAACACCTCTCGCTACTCTCGTTCTGTGGTAATCAGATGAAGCAGTGTATGTCGGAGGCAACAATCGAGCAATATAACATGATCCTGAAAAGTCGGCAGGCAACCATGTATAAGCTCTGTCTCGACAAATGAAGTAGGTGCCCCTAGCGGTGAGAAAGGCAGGGGAAGAGTTAGCCGGAAACACATAAGTCTCTACGCACTCACTCCTCCCTAGCTGAGCTCTCGGATTTCTCCCATTACCTTGCAAACAGACCTGACCTCGGTGGGGTACGACCCAGATTGGAGTTGAGCTTTTACGCTTGCTTTCTCCTAAACTAAGGCGATACTCTGAAGTATTCCAACTTAAATACACTCGTAATTCGTCTCTAGGGTAAGATGGAGTATTATTGACGTCCTTGACCATGTCAATAATTCCCTGGACTAAGGCTTTGTTGGCAGAGTTATATTTAGTGGAACGCGGTGGGCGTGGAGGATAGGTTTCAAGGGCATAAGCAAAGATGGTTTGGAGGGCCTGAAATGATCCATTGTAGCTGAAAGGCAAAACCAGATAGGGAATACCTTTATCCATAGTGTGGGGTATCAAGCCACACACCCAGCAGTTTGTAGTGTTAACTACCAGTTGGTGTTGGTGCAAGAGCTGTACAAAAGTGTTGTTGGTGAACTCTGAGCGTCGGGCTTGCTCATGTTCAGGAAACGAATGGAAAGAGTGTATAGAAGAAACAGTAGAAATGGCAGGATCAAGGGGAGGTACTGTAGTAACTGGCACAAAAATCAAATTTATACTAAAGACGATTCCACCCACCAATGTTGCTAAAATAATCAAGAATGTAATGGCACATTGCATCAAAAAGCATTTGCTATGAAGAATTCTATGAAGTCTGTTTCTGCGAACATAAATCACATTTTTTCGTTGCAGCGCAGGAAGCTCCATCTTCTACAATCCGCTCGCGACCACTGATGATGTGTACGTAGATGAAAATGCCTCTATCAGCCCTGGGAGTTCCCAGAACCAACAGAAAGATCGACCTTGTGTCAGACCCCTGCAGATTCAAACTAGGCACACAGCCACGACCCTACGGCTACCCAGACGGCAAGGCAATTTTAAAAACAATAAACAATAGCAAACTTCCTGGCTGAAAGGCAAAAGTTCAATATATCAAAATCACAATATGCAGTTGCCTACTTTATTTGTCCATTTTACGGCTTCTTAGGTTATATCTCTGTTTCGCTGGTACTGTCTGATCGGAAAATAGTGTATCACTTGCAGCTGTTGCAGTGTTTAAGTTCGCAGATAGCAAAGTTTCTTCTGATGCTGGAGACAAATGTTCAGTGTTCAAAGTAGTCTTTTCAGGAGGAGAGTCAGGTTTTGAAGAGTCAGTAATCAATTCGGCATCGCTGAAAGAGATGAACTTCGGTGTGCTTTCAGATTCGGAGGCACCAATTCCCTTCTTTATCCAGTCGTCGTAAGGGAGCGGCAAAGGGACACGCTTAACATGTGATGCGTGTACCCAGTGCTTACGGCCAGCTACACGAACTGCTGTCCTCGTTGCCAGTAGGATTTGGTAGGGCCCCACAAATCTCGGTTGAAGGTTCTTCGTCCTCGCGAAGTTCTTGATGACAACGAAGTCTCCCGGTTTCAGCTGATGTCCTGGACTCTCCGGAGGTTTTGGCAAAGCATCGAAAACCTGTTGATGAATAAGACTCAATTTAGCAGTCAAGTCGTAAAGGTAGTCTATCAACATAGGGTATTCTATGGAGCAAAATTCTTTAGGCCTTGGCACACCCCAGATATTTGCCGGGCGACCAAATACTATTTCATACGGACTAAGCCCTATTCTAGAATGTACCGTTGCTCTCGTTGATAACAAGGCCAAAGGAAGTGCGTCTGGCCAGGCTAAACCTGTGGATGCTTGTATTTTAGCTATTTTCAGCTTGAGGGTGCCATTGTAACCCTCCACTAAACCAGCAGACTGGGGATGGTTTGCACTGTGAAATTTCTGTTTCAGCCCTAGGCCGGCACACACACTCTGCATAACTTTCCCTATAAACTCACTTCCGTTATCTGACCATACAATCCGTGGCATTCCAAATCTAGGGAAATATTCTTTGAGAAGAATTTTGGCAGTCGATAGGGCAGTGTTGTCCTTTAGTGGGTATGCTTCGATCCACCTGGAAAAAGCACAAACTACCACCAGGACATACTTCAAATTATTGCAGCGCTCCATGTGAATGAAGTCTAACTGAATCACTTCAAAGGGGCAGGAAGGAGGAGCGAAATGACCAGTTGGAGTTGGAGTTCCCTTGCCAGGATTATGCATCAAGCACACCATACAATTTTTCACCACTCTCTCTGCACACTTACTGATTCCCTCATTCCTCCAGACCGGAGCTAACATCTTACATATCCCTTTAGAACTTATATGTGCTACTCCATGCGCCATCGTCACTACTGCAAGCACATACGCATCGGGCAACATCCAACGTTGCTGTTCCGTCAAATCAATCCAACATCCATTCGAGTCCAACTTGCCCGTACTTTCTCTCCATACACGTTTCTCTTCCTCAGTTGCTTCTTTCTGAATCTCTTTCACACTTTCCATAGTATCCTCGCACATTCCAGACTCAGCAATCCATCTTGCAGACGTAGCAACATACATTCTGCTCATCGTGTCTCTAGCTGTCTGTTTAGCAATTTCATCAGCAAAAGCATTCCCACGACCAACATCATCCGTGATTGCTCTATGAGCACTGCACTTCACAATCGCAACTTCAGTCGGTAAGGTTAGAGATTCCAACAAGTCATTAACTAGCTGACCATGTTGGATCTTAGTCCCGTGGGACGTAATGAAACCTCTTTCTCTCCACAACCGGCCAAAACTATGGGCCACGCCAAATGCGTACTGACTATCTGTAAAGACATTCACTCTCTTTCCCTTAGCTAAAACACACGCTCTTGTTAGAGCTATTAATTCTGCAGCTTGGGCAGAATTCTGACTCACTCTTGCAGTCTCCACAATCGTCCTCAAAGTCGTTACTGCATAAGCAGCAGTCACATCACCATTCTCCAATTTAAAACATGACCCGTCCACATACAGCGTACCATCCGGATCGGATAACGGAGTATCTTTCAAGTCAATGCGTCCTTTTGTCTCTTCCTCCGTTTTAAAACAGCAATCATGTGGCTCGGAATCACTCGACTCTTGATCGGTCGGCAACAGTGTTGCTGGATTCAATACATTACATCTTTTGATCTGAATATGACTCGCTAGTAATGTCAGCTCGTAACCAGATAATCTCGCACTAGTAAGGTGTTGTGTCTTTGTTCGGTTCATGAGCGTATCCACTGCATGAGGAACCATGACCACTAGCATGTTGTTCATCACCAAACCAGCAGATTGTCGAATGGAAGCTGCAGCTGCCGCTGTAGCTCTCAAGCAACTAGGCAACGCTCTGGCTACCGGATCTAATGTTGATGAGAAATACGCACAAGGGCGTTGTTTATCACCAAATTTCTGTGTCAGAACACTCAACGCGCATCCTTCTCTCTCGTGAACGTAGAGCGTGAATGGTTTGCTGTAATCAGGTGTACCCAATACAGGAGCTGAACACAAAGCTTTTCGTAATTCAGTAAAACTCTCTTGACATTCATCAGACCATGGCACCGGACTCGGAACATTTTTCCCAGTCAAGGCTACCAATGGTTTCGCTAAAAGAGAAAAATTTGGGATCCACTGCCTACAGTAAGAGGTAATACCTAGGAAGGCACGTACTTCTCTCTGTGTGCGTGGCACACTCATCTGTGTAATTGCTTTTATTCTTTCTGGGGTCAACTTCCTTCCCTCCTTTGACAAGAGATGACCTAGGTAGGTCACTTCTTGGCAGCAATATTGCATTTTGGAAGGAGACACCTTGTGATTCAAATTAGACAAATGATGCAATAGGGAAATTGTAGCTGCTTTGCAAGTTTCCTTGTCATCGGCAGCCACTAGAAGATCGTCTACATACTGTACTAGGGCAGAACCTGGAGGAAGGACAAAGGAATCTAACTGGCTTTTTAATGCTTGACTATAAATGGATGGGCTCTCACAATATCCTTGTGGAGCGCGTTTAAATCTGAAACTGCGACCTCCTAGACAGAAGCCGAAAATATCCCTGCTTTCTTCGGCTATCGGAATGCTGAAAAAGGCATTCTTTAAGTCGATGACTGAGAACCAAGTAGCTGTAGCAGGAATCAATGTTAACAAGGCAGTAATGTCTGGCACTACAGGAAACTGCGGGACCACAATCTTATTAACTTCTCTAAGGTCTATGACAAACCTATAAACTGGAGGTTTTGTAGGATCAGTTCTTTTCAGAATCGGCAATACAGGACTGTTACAGACATTTCCTCTAGTTTCCTCAACCACACCTTTCTTAATCAAATCTTGCACAATCAATAAAAGTGCACGCTCTCCTTCACTAGATATTTTGTATTGAGGAATTCTTGGAAATTTCACATTTGTTTTCAAAGTCACTACATATGGTGGTATTTCTAAGAGACCTACATCATTAGGACCAGTCGCCCAAAGAGAATCAGGGAGTGAACGCAGCTCTGGCGGGAGTGCATCCATTGACAAGTACATCGGAGAAGTGATATTTTTACCCAATGTAAGCTGTACTCCTTCCGGAGAACAGTACAATGTCGCATATAGTCGTTTTAACAAATCTAAACCAAGCAGATTTTCGTTACAACCTGTCGTCAAAATCAGAGGTGCTTTCAAGTGACATGGTCCAACAGAAATAGACAAAGGACCAGATATCGGGTTGTAAACAGGGGCGCCTGAAAAACCTACAGAAACATTTGTTGAGCCGGACAAAGGTGCGCCAGGGAGTTTCGCATGAATGATAGAACTTTTTGCGGCACCAGTATCCAACAGAAACGGTTCGACTACACCTGATGTTGCTACTGCGACATAAGGCCCACTCTGATCCACTGGAACTGATACTACTCCCTCTCTCTGTCCATGGCTGTCCTAGTACCCATTTTGTTGAAATCCCTCATCTACTTCACAATAGTCTTCAACAAGATATTGTTGAGATCTATTCTGCTGAGTAGATTGTCCATTTCGTTGATCAAAGTGATTGGAGGGACGATCATTCGTTTGTGGAGGCATAGCACCTCGTCCTCGACCTCTAGAATTCTGCACAAAACCACCACGACCTCTCTGAGCTGCTGCTGCATTATTTTGCGCTAAGATCGGACATTCATTTTTATAGTGACCCTCTTTCTTACAGTACGCACACTGGTTCCACTGATATTGAGGTCTTGATGAGCTATAATCTGTCCTTTGGTACGAACCTTGTTGCGTATTAGATTGATTCGTGCGAGGCGGATACGCCTGTTGCAAAAGAACTTTAGTTTTTAAATCTTTCGTTTTCTTTTCTGATTTCTCCTTTTCCTCTTTATCCCTATTTTCGTAGTACTGTGCAGTTGCAAGTATTTGCGCTGTTGTGGACACAGCCCATGCACTCTCTGAATCTTTCAGTTTATTACATAATTCAGGTAACAAATTATGCACAAATTTATCGACAAACAGCCTTTGCCCTCCTTCTGTACTCATGTCCTGACCACTATGATCTACAAAAGTCTCTTCAAACCTCGTGAAGAAGTCGGAGACACTTTCGTCTTTCTTCTGCCTGCATGCTGACAGCTTGTCCCAATTTACACGTAATGCTGGCATCAGAGTCTTCATTAGATCAATTATTCTACCTGGTAGATTAGCAATTAAGGGTTCAGGTTTTGCACCACCTATTTGCTGACCATCTGCTGCAGTGATAGCTGCCCAATCACCACCTAAGGCAGCTTGATGATCCTCTCTACGAATTTTAGCCCACACTGGTTGCGGGACTACATTGCCGAACAACATATCGATGTCGGCTAAGTTCATTATACAAGCCTCAACTGTCTGTGTTAATTCCTTGTAATATCCAGCAGGATTCTTGCGTGGATCTGGCAAGGCCTGTTTCACTGCTAGTACTTCAGCTCGCTTCCATGGAATGTGTATCCACACTCTTTGGAACTGTGCTGGAGCAGCTGCAATACCAGCATTATCATCACGTTGTATTGCTTCGCGCCAGATTGGAGGAACCTCCCTCATAGGATATTGGCGACTTAGCTTAATTTTTCCCTTTTCTAAATCTCTTGGCGAACGAAGAGATGGATCATTCCTAAAACTTAAAATAAGTTCCATTGCTTCTTTTATATTCTCACCCACTATCATTCCAGCAGCAAACTCTTTCTGAATTTTAATTAAATCTTCCAAATCTGATTCAACGTCATCTTCTTCTATTTCTTCACGTAACAACGAGCACATCTCATCAAAGACATACCGTTGTGTTGGTTCCCCCCACTGCATAAATGTGTCTAGCACATCTCTCGTACTATATCTTCTACTCTTCGAAATCCATCTGAGAGCCGTGGAATCTAAAATTCCCCGTTCTTCAGTACTTGGAAGCTGACTACGTCTCTGAACTGAGTCAGGAGTAGGAGTCTTAATTAGAGTTTTATATAAAGGAGACAGTATATTAGTAACAGAATCAGTGATTCTTCGACGAACAGAAAGTGGAGTTAGCACACTCGCAGATGTAGAGAACGCAGTAGAGGTAGGAATAGATAACGGAACAGTAGGAGTATCGAGAAAAATAGTTTGTGGAACAGAAGGTACAGAGGTAGGTATAGAGGCTGGCAGTGCAGGAAGAGGAGGAGCTGTAGGAACATTCACATTCATCACAGGAGGTACGGGAACTTGATTCTGAGGGACAGGAGCAGGAACACCAGGTTGACCAGCAACCGGCAATTGAACATTCGGGACAAGTGGAGCCGTAGCACCTTGTGCGTACGGTGGAGGTGACCGTAACAGATAAGATAACAGAGGATCGTTTTCGGAATCCTCCAGTATCTTAGCCATTTTCGATGGCAAGGCAGGATAGCACTTGTCAATCGCTAAGTTATGCTCTCTAATGGCTACATCTATGGCCTTCTCACACTCGTTAGCCTGCAACTGTTTAGCCGCTTGCTCTAAAGTCAACTCTTCTTGTTCTTTCTGTTCTTTCTTCAACCTTTTCATTTCTCTCTGTTTGGATTCTTTTCGCCAATAACGGAAGGAATCAAACATTGCCGGCCGGGCTTTCTTCCTAAACAATTTAGCTTCTAAATTGTCGAGAATCTCGGGTTCAAAACTACCATGCAGTGGCCAACTAAGGACACCATCCTTCTTACAGTAACGGACCCATACCTCATTATAAGATATAGGACCCACACCAAATTTACAATATAAATCATATAGGGGAGTCCCAATCGGAGGAACCAGACATGAGTCCTCCAATCGTGAGTCACTGTTGCAACTAAAACACGACAACATTTTCCGACTTACCATTTTAGTCCGGAACCCAAAACAAACAAAACACGGAACAAATATGTGCACTTGAACCAAGAACTTAGGCCTACCAAAACGAACTGATGTATCGATACCCAAACTAAACCAAATAGATTATCGTAACTAGAACAACCAGTGATAATCTTACAAAATCAAACCAAACCAAGAACCGATCAAGGATTTTAACAACCCTCACAGAGTAACCAGCTAGCTATCACTAAATACTTAACTGAGGCACTGAAGACGTCACCAAGGAGAAACCCGTCACGTTTCGCTGTACTAAGGACTGCACCTCGGGTCCAAGACAGGGCGACGGTCAAGGCAACGGCCCACTGCAGCCGTCCTGAACGGGAAACCCTCGTGGAAGAGAACTTCGGGCCACTTTTGCGATATGCCGGGATCGATGAAGTGGGGCGCCTCCCTCAGGAATCTTCTCACGAAGCTTCTCGAACTCTTCAGGCTTTTGGACCGGTACCGAATGACGTCGCCCAACGTTGGGCGCCAATTGGAGTTCTGGACTTTTTGGTTCCGTCCAGAGGTGTCAGGGAACAACACCCAAAGACCCCGGAGTTCCACCTGTCTTGGTGCACAAATGAACAGAAACACGGGCTTCTCGATGGTGGCGTCAAAGACCAAAGGTTTATTACTGCAGGGACACAGAAGTCACAGATACTACACACGGGCAGTAACTAGGAGCCTGTTCGATTTGTACAAAGAGGGTTGCTCCTTATATACTGAATTTTAAGCTGGGGGCAAATTCTTTACATGTAATACATTCCCAAAACCTTTGTGTCTAAAAACAATAAATATTTGGCGTTACACAGGAACTGTCGATAATATCTGAGGCCAAACATTACGAAGAGAGGGGTTCCCACTAGTTTGTCACAATTCTCTGTCAATATTGCATTCAGGACCCGGACCGCCTCATCGTAAAGTTCGTTACCTCCCCCTAATAAAGATTCAGAAAGAAAGAAACAGAGCCAGGTGTGGAAGATAGAAAAGTGGGATAAGGGATGTTTGTGGGTTGTAAATGGGCAAGGCTACCGGCTTCGGCCGCCTAATCATGATCAGGACAATGGACACGAAGACCAGTTTGGCAGGACTGGCCTCGGGCAGAGGAGGCAGCCTTTGTCGAGTCATGCAACTACAGCGTGATCTGGTTTAAGGTGCACGTGTCATGAAAGAGGTGAATCTCCGGCTAAGGTTACGTGTCCTTAATCGAAATTAAGTGATCGGAGGTTATTGCGTATGTGAGGGCAAGAAATACAAAATGGCGGCCATGATCTAAGATGGATGCCGTGGGTAGATCAGAAATGTGTTTATAAAAGGAGTGCTCTTGCTCGTAGCGTAGCGAAAACACCAGGATATACTAAATGGATCATTTGCGGTTCGCTGATACCAATATTATGTATTTCCGACAAACTTGAAAACACGGGTTCAAATCGTCACGGAACCTCACCGGAGGCTGCATTCATGCCAGCCCTTGATCCAGGGCAAACATCTTGCAGTCAGTCATGCCATTCACGTACTCCCACTCTACGTATCTAGTATGATATTCAGAAATGCTAGAGTTCACCAGGACCCAATCACGGGATACAGAGTCTTTTTTCTTTAAAAATGTTTCCACCGCCTGAAGCATCCACAATTTGAAGATATTGAACCTTGGCCTCCACCATTACTAGATTCATCATTTTCTTGCTTTCCGCCTGAACGGCCCCTCTGGAACCCAGACACACAGGAATCACAGCACTTCTAATGAACCCAAATGCTACTGCCAACCTCTTGTTAAATTATAGACTGACCTCCTTTCTCCATCAAAGGCATTGCAAGAGCTGGTGATCCCTTATCTTTGCCCATAGCTGGAGTTCAGTTATTTATTGAGTGACTTTCAGCATAGGTTCTTATCAAAGGCGGCTCTGAAAACACTCTACTGTACATCAGAAAATATGACAAAATCCAAGTATGCACCTGACTATTACTGATGTAGGTGATTTAAAAAAACAACGTTGCTTGATCACCTGGCAACAGCTGTAGGTGCATGTTAAGCAGTTTTCGTACACTCCATATTTTCCAAATCTTTGGCCTCATAACGCTTTAGGTTCTTCTGCCTCCAAATGGCCTAAGGGGCGATGTCAGAGTGTTCATTTTCTTATCTAGAGAGCATTTGTTCTGATCTAGAATCTGTCTCTTTCTTATCCTACTTCTATTGTCCTCTAACCCACTCTCCCAGTGTCCTTGTGTGTGGTTTTTCCTAAGTGAAGTCAATCGGAATACGAGTCCATGTGTTTGCTGGGACCATATCTTGCTGTTGTCCTGTTTTCCCTGTCCGAAAAAGTAAATGTTTCAGAAACGTTATTTTCCCAAGGCTCTCTCTTTCCTTGCTTATTGTCTAAGGGCTCACCAGATGTATGGAAGCGGAAAGTCTAGACAGACAAACTGACGAACAACCATTCCTATAGGTGCACAACGTTTCAAGGATAAATCAGCAGGAGAGACATAGATTTGCTGTCTGTAAAGTTAACGCTGGTGCTGCAGTATGTCTTCAGCAAGGGGCCAGTCATCTATGCAGGGGATAGCTCTGCTGTCTGTTCTGGGTGAGTGATAGATCCTGAAGTGAGAAGTGAGAATAGATCTACAGGATGTGGCAAGTGTGAGGGAGCTGTTCTGTCCTACAGAGGAGTAGTTATGATGTCTTCCCTTAACTTAGTATCAATCAGTTGATCAAGAGTAGCTCAGCTGTCTCTAACAAGTAATTATTAGGCCTATTGTTGTCTTCAGCCTCATGACAGCCTTTTCCCTGTCCTTCAGATGGTGTGCTCCCCAAATTCCTCCCAGCATCAGGAACATTTTAATAATAGACGTGTTTATCTACAGGTATAGGCAAGCCGTCCTATCTACCTAAACAGTATACTTACCTGCCTTGCCCAAATTTTGAAAAAAGGTCACCGGAGAGAGAATTAAGGAAATGCATGTTGCTCATTTCCCTAAAAATAATAACTATGGGGTTGGTGGGGGAGGGGAATCAGAGACATTATGGTTTAAAAAGTAGGCTCTCTGCAGGTGTGCATAGGCCCTAGCAGTTTCTGACATAAGTGCAGAATGACCTGGCTCTGTGTACTCTCTAGCTCTGACTCCAAGAAACTTTTGGAATCAGCAGTTGTGTAGGCCTGGTGAGGGCTGTGGCCAGTGAGAGTTATGAATGCTTTTAGAAACACATTAGGGGTGCAATGGCAGGCGCTGATCACTGAACTGGAGCTCCCAGACATATCCACGCTACTAGGATAGCTGGTCTATAGGTTGACTTACAACCAAACACCATAAGGGTCGTTGGAACGATACATAGCGGTCGCTAGAATAGCGAACGTTGCATATCGGGCCAACTTCTCACATTGGTGGCAGCGGTGGGATTTGAGCTTGCTGTTGTTTTACCACACGTATCCTAAGAATATCTTGTTGAAAGATCACATAAGTACTGTTAGTACATATAACTAAAGCTTAGAATACTCTGAGTTCTACTGAACCAGCTGTTGCAGCTCCTCAAGGCTTAGCACACCTTGGCTGCAACTCTTAGCAAGGGAACAGTAGGTAAACCCATAGTGTAGGTAGGTGCATCACTTACACCACACTAGAAGCAGTATGTCGGACAAAGGAGGAAACTCTGAGTCTCCCCTTGTGTCAGTTGACCCACCACAGGTCATCCCTTCAAGATATACTGCGCTTAACTTCCATGAGTTACGACAAGTATGTACCTCTAGGAAGATTAAGCAAGGGGCTAACCCCACCACCTCCTTTCTGATTGGTCTCCTAGAGACTTATGATGCCAGAAAGGCTGAGAAGCTTCTTAGCCCTTCTAATCCAGAAGGAGACATGCCTCCCCTCGAGGGAACCAGAGGCGACCCTGACCTAATCCTCCTCTCCGCCGAGAATGAGAACGTGGAGGAGGATGAGGATGAGGATCCCTCTGGGGATGAGGCAGATAAGGGACAGGTAGAAGTCGTTAGACTAAGCAGGTCCAACTTAAGCAAACATGACAGTGGTACTGGGGGACTCCTGGGGCCATTATCAGGTCAGCTTAACATTGGGAATGGACGAGCCAGATCTCTGTCAAGAGACTCTGGCAGATCCCTTCAAACCAATGGCTCTCACAACTCTTCTCAAAGAGGGATGACGTCCCCTCAGAGGAGAGTATACGAAGCTAAAGAAAGGGCAGCTAATCTGAGGATTGAAAGGGAAGAACTTGCCCTGGCCAAAGAGAGGCTTGCCTTTGCTAGAGAGCAACAGTTAAGTGGGGCAGTCCCCACTGGTGGCAGCATTATACCTAGCAATAGGGAAAGGAGTTTTGATACGAAACACCTTGGTAAGATAGTGCCCCCCTTTAAACAAGGGGACGACATCCACAAATGGATTACTGCTTTGGAGAGGGCCTGCACTGTGCAAGGTGTACCCCAGAGTCAGTGGGCAGCTATCTTGTGGCTCTCCTTTGAAGGAAAAGGAAGAGACAAGCTCCTCACCACAAGGGTGGAGGACGCGAACAATTACCAAGTCTTGAAAAATACACTCGTTGAAGGGTTCGGCCTAACCACTGAGCAGTACAGGGTGCTGTTCAGGGATACCCAGAAAACGCAGTCTCAAGATTGGTCTGATTTTGTCGATTGTGCCACTAAGGCTTTTGAGGGCTGGTTGCTGGGCAGTAAGGTTACTGATTACGAAGGATTGTATAATTTGATGATGAGAGAACAAATTTTAAACAATTGTCAGAACCAGTTGTTGCATCAGCATCTTGTCGACTCGGATCTGACCTCTCCCCAAGAATTGGGAAAGAAGGCAGACAGATGGGTTCGTACGAGAGTTAAACAGAACCAGGGCCAGAATCAAGGTGGTCAGAAGAAAGCAGACCAGAAGGGTAAAGATTCTAAGGGGGAACAAAATGACCAGAAGTCTTCGACAGGTCCCCAACAACCCAAAGAGGGTGGGGGTCAGGCTCCCCAAAAGAAGAAAGAAGGCCAATCCAAAAGATGGTGCCAGTACTGCAAAAGTAAATCTCACTGGTTTAGTGAGTGCACCAAGAAAGGAGGAGGGCAGACTCCTGCCACTGCAGCCCCTAAGGCACCTGTGCCCCCTAGTACAGTCAGCAGTGGTAGTGCGCCTCCCAAGGGTTTAGTAGGGTTAACCCTGGGTTCTGAGGGGCGTGACAACTTAGTTGGCACACTCACTCAGGCTGTCCTTGTCAGTACAGGGGATGTGGATATGTCCCCCGACGTAAGTCCCAATACTTTGGGCAAATACAGACAGACGCCTTTCATAAATGGAAAAATGGCTCAGGCCTATAGGGACACTTGTGCCAGCGTCACCATGGTGACGCCTAACTTTGTGGACCCTGGACAGATCATGCCAGGTACAGAATTCCTGGTGACCAATGCAAGCAATGTCACTACCAATCACAGTATGGCAATTGTAGCTTTCTCCTGGGGAGGGGTAACTGGCCAAAAGAAGGTTGTAGTTAGTCCAGACCTCCCAGTGGATTGTTTGTTGGGCAATGATTTGGAGTCATCACAATGGTCAGAAGTGGAGCACCGGACTCACATGGAAATGTTAGGCTTGCCAGCACATGTGTTCGCTGTGACCAGGTCACAGGTCAGGAAATGCCCCACTGAACAGGTGCTGGATCCTGGAACAACGGACCAGACACCTCCCAAGAAAAAGAGCGGTAGGGTTAAGGCTGCGCCTTCCCCCTTGCCCCAGGTCGTGGATCAAGTCTCAGAGGAGGCTGACCTACAGGAATTGAGGGAAACTGAGCCTAGGGAGTTCGAACTTGATCAAGTTGAATTCTTGGGTTCAGGGGGACCCTCAAGGGAAGACCTGGGGAAGGACCAGTTAGACTGCCCTTCTCTTGAACCCCTCAGACAGCAGGCTGCTGCAGAGGCTGCTGGGAACGCCACAGGTACCCACAAGGTATACTGGGAAGATGGACTCCTGTACACTGAGTCAAGAGACCCCAAGCCTGGCATGACCAGGAGGCTGGTTGTACCCTTGTCTCAGCGTGGTTTCCTACTTACCTTGGCCCACGAGATTCCCTTAGCAGGTCACTTAGGCCAGACGAAAACGTGGGACAGGCTTGTCTCACACTTTCACTGGCCTCATATGAACGAAGATACCAAGGAGTTTTGCCGCTCCTGTGTCACTTGCCAAGCCAGTGGTAAGTCAGGTGGCACGACAAAGGCCCCCCTTATACCAATGCCTGTGGTGGGGGTGCCCTTTGAACGGGTGGGGATTGACATCGTCGGTCCCATGGAACCACCAACAGCATCAGGGCACAAGTTTATACTGGTGGTAGTGGATCATGCCACCAGGTATCCTGAAGCTATTCCCCTTAGGACCACTACAGCACCTGTTGTGGCAAGAGCCCTAGTTGGAGTATTCTCCAGAGTGGGCTTCCCTAAGGAGGTCGTCTCCGACAGAGGTGCAAACTTTATGTCGAGCTACTTAACTGCTATGTGGAAGGAATGTGGTGTCAACTACAAGTTCACTACGCCCTATCATCCACAATGCAATGGGCTTGTTGAGAGATTCAACAGGACCCTTAAAGGGATGATTCATGGACTACCTGAAAAGCTTCGGCGTAGATGGGACGTCCTGATCCCCTGCCTCTTGTTCGCCTACAGAGAAGTCCCACAGAAGGGGGTTGGCTACAGCCCTTTTGAACTTTTGTACGGGCATCCTGTAAGAGGACCCCTGTGTTTGGTGAAGGAAGGATGGGAGAGACCTCTCAAAAAGCCTGCAGCCAACATAGTGGACTATGTGCTTGGCCTCCGCTCGCGGATGGCTGAATACATGGAGAAGGCATCTGAAAACCTTAAGGCCAGCCAAGAACTCCAAAAAGCTTGGCATGACCAAAAGGCTGTCTTGACTGTTTATCAGCCCGGGCAGAAGGTGTGGGTGTTGGAGCCAGTGGCCCCAGCAGCACTCAAGGACAAATGGTCCGGGCCCTACACCATCCTGGAGAAAAAGGGAGAGGTCACCTACCTGGTCGACCTGGGAACTCCCCGGAGCCCCCACAGGGTGCTTCATGTCAACAGGCTCAAGGCATATGTCGACAGGAAGGACATGAGTTTGCTCATGGCCCTAGATGAGGGACAGGAAGAGGAGAGTGACCCTCTCCCCGACCTGCTCACTCAGAATCCTGACGATGGATCGGTCGATGGTGTTGTCTTTTGTGGCAGCCTCTCCGAACATCAACAGAAAGACTGTAAACAGGTTCTTCAGTCTTTCAGACATATGTTCTCTCTAACACCCAGTCAGACCGATTGGTGCACCCATGAGGTTGACACTGGTGACAGCTTGCCCGTCAAGAGTAAAATCTACCGGCAGCCTGATCACGTTAGAGACTGCATCAAGAGTGAAGTGCAGAAAATGTTGGAGCTGGGAGTCATTGAACCCTCGGATAGCCCTTGGGCTAGTCCCGTAGTTCTAGTGCCGAAACCTCACACCCAGGGTGGTAAGAGAGAGATGAGGTTTTGCATGGACTACAGGGGTCTCAATGCAGTCACTAAGACTGACGCCCACCCAATACCAAGGGCAGACGAGCTTATCGATAGATTGGCTTCGGCCAACTACTTAAGTACGTTTGACCTGACAGCTGGGTATTGGCAAATCAGGTTAGCTGAGGACGCCAAGCCTAAAACCGCATTTTCAACCCCTGGTGGGCATTATCAGTTCGTGGTGATGCCCTTTGGTCTGAAAAATGCACCTGCCACCTTCCAAAGGTTGGTGAATCAAGTCCTTACTGGGCTGGATGACTTCTGTGCGGCGTATCTTGACGATATTGCTGTCTTTAGCTCCACCTGGGAGGATCACCTGGTCCACCTGCGGAAAGCGTTAGAGGCTCTGCAAGCAGCAGGCCTCACTATCAAGGCCACCAAGTGCCAGATAGGGCAGACACAGGTTGTATACCTGGGCCACCTTGTAGGTGGAGGCCAGGTTCAGCCACTGGAGAGCAAAATACAGTCAATCAGGGACTGGGCTCCTCCAACCACCCAGACTCAGGTTCGAGCTTTCTTGGGCCTGACTGGATACTACCGGAAGTTTGTCAGGAACTATGGTTCCATCGTGACACCATTAAACGAACTGACAAGCAAGAAAATGCCAAAAAAGGTTCAGTGGACAGCGAGCTGTCAAAAAGCATTCGATGACCTAAAGCAGGCCATGTGCACGGCGCCTATCCTTAAGAGTCCGGACTACTCCAAACCATTCATTGTCCAAACAGATGCTTCTGAGTTGGGTGTGGGAGCTGTTCTTTCTCAACTGAATTTTGATGGTCAAGACCAGCCCATTGCTTTTATAAGCAGAAGGCTGACCCCTAGAAAGAAGAATTGGTCAGCTATTGAGAGGGAGGCCTTTGCTGTGGTTTGGGCCCTGAAGAAGCTGAGGCCATACTTGTTTGGCACTCACTTCAAGATTCAGACCGACCATAAGCCCCTCTTGTGGCTAAATCAGATGAAGGGTGAAAACCCCAAACTGCTTAGGTGGTCCATTTCCCTACAGGGGATGGACTTTACAGTGGAACATAGACCTGGTACTGATCATGGCAATGCCGATGGGCTCTCCAGATATTTCCACTTAGAACAAGAAGACTCACCTGGTCAAGGTTAGCTTATTGTTCCGACGTTTGGGGGGGGGTCATGTAGGAGAGTAGGGTCTGCAATCCTATGATCACCCAGATTTTTTGCTTTTGTTTCACTGGTTTACGACTTTCTCTGGCTGTGGGCCTGCCAATCAGACCCACAGCCTGGCTGTTCTCTTTCTAAATTACGAGATGTACCCTAGGTGCATTTACCAATTGGTACTGGGCCACCTTATCAGACCCCGTAACGCAGGGCATAGGTGTACCCAGGGCCGCCAGGGGCTGCAGCATGTATTATGCCACCCCTGGCTGGCCTCCTAAATTTGACACAACTGGCTGCATGACAGCTGGGGCGAAGACGTGTAATCACCCTTTGCTTTAGATATAGTAGCTCTATATCTAACCATACAATGGACACCCGAGTTCCTATCAGTCACTCCTATGGCAGGCCTTGACAATTCTGAAGGCAGAGTGCGTGGGCTCGTGTGAACTGTGTTCTGGCCCGAGCCGAGCCCGGTTGCAGCTTGCGGAATCAAGACCCAATGGCTGTTCCATGATAACGCGTACCATATTGGTAACTCCGGTATCGCGTTATCAAGGCATGTCGAGTAAGGTGTCATACGAATCGGGATGCTGCCCTCTCACCAACCCTGGCGACGAGGTTAGCATTCCGCCCTTCTAGAGGGACACGACATGTACGTAACTGTGAACCCCGGTTAAAGTTAACTAAAGCCTCAGCTCCACAAAATGGATGCTGCCACCACAGACACGAGTCTGACCTCCTGCTGCTGGGGGTCCTTCCAGCGAGGAGCGCTTGGACAAAGGGTTTCCTGTCAAGGGCGGTGTTCGCACCGTCCCAGACAGGGTTTGTGTATTCTGGGTAGGTAGGGCTTTTGCGAGAAGGTGACTGCGGAGTGGCACCCCGGTGCTCACTACGCATCTGCCGGTTAGAACCAGTTCCAGGGGCACCAGCCCTGGCCTGGGGAAAGTCCAGCAGGGGAGAGGGGTGTGACTACCCCCCTTCCTGGTCCCACCCTTAGGGCAGGACCTAGTCATGTACCCACCCCTTTCTTTAGAATAAAGGCCGGAGCGGGGACCCTTCCAAATTACATCATCTTTGAATCAAGAACTACTTTCTACGAAAGGACACTCAAGACTCTTCTCAAGATTTCTCCCTTGTGACTAAGGAGTAGTCACCCTGCATCAGCGGGCACCATCTAAGAACTCTGCGGTTTGCTGCAAGTCCTTCCTCAAGGAATCCGACGGCCCAGCTCGACGAGAACCGGCTTCCCTGGCACCTCTGACCTCTACCCACGTCATCAGCTCAGCTGTGATCTGTGGGTGCGACGAGACCTCGAGGGACCGGCCATCATCAAAACCTGCACGCTTTCTTAACCAGCACGACCATCGAAGTAATTCTCTGGTGAGTGCTCTGGGGTCCGAGAAGCCCCGACCCTGAGCCGCTCCAGCACCGAAGTGCAGTCTCCCAGCATCTCCACGATCTGCGTGGGGCCCTTCTGCTCGCTGCTCAGCACGTTGTCTGGTCACTAGCCGCTGGCTTGTGCCCTTCTGTGACGACATCCGACAATCAACGCTGCTGGTCTGGTTGCTCCAGACTGGCCCTTGCTTCCATCTTTGCGAGAAGCACCCCGGACCCTCCTGGTCCACTCAAGACGCCATCTTCGGCCCACCACGTGGCCCTGAGATCTGCCAAGGCTTGTTGCCCCCTCCTGGGCCCAGCGACGCCGACCGCATCATCCTTCGTGGGACAGCTCGCACCTCCACCGTGGTCGCCGACAACGCCTCCTGGTCCGTGAGACTGCAGAGCCTAGCGTCGCCCACTCACCTAGTCGAGGTGACGGCCAACCGGTGCCTTCCTGGTACCCTCTGACTACTGGCTAGTAGTACGAACTTGGTCCCCTCTGCTTTCAGGTATCATCAATCTCTGATCCAGGCTTGGATCCCTACGAACTATTCATCACTGGTCGCCGGCCAGCAACTCCTTTTCTTCCGGCTCCTGGCTCGTCAGCGAAGACCCCGACGCCTGTAAGACTTGTGCAGCCGCAGCCCTCGTGGCTAGGTAACTCGGCATTTCGGTGCCTGCATAGCCTCTTTACTCTAGGGTCCCGAGTCCCTCGCTTCCGACTTGCCTTATCGGGTCCGCCCGAGACCTTAAACTTTCCGTGTCCTCGGACACTTGTTTTAATTGTGCACTTGAAGTATTTTCCTAAGAGATTTGGTTTGTGCTTAGTACCCTGTCCTCATAAAGAGTACAGGGCTGTTGTGATTCTTAATAAATATACTGTTTATTTTCATAACACTTGTGTGGTGTCCTTTCACTGGGTGTTCAAGGGGTACATGTGTGGTAAACAGCTGGCTTAACACGCCCTCTCGAGTCTTTAGCCTTGGACTGCTCGTATCCACGCTACTAGGATAGCTGGTCTATAGGTTGACTTACAACCAAACACCATAAGGGTCGTTGGAACGATACATAGCGGTCGCTAGAATAGCGAACGTTGCATATCGGGCCAACTTCTCACACATGCTACTTTACAGTCTGAACTATGGAATTAAATGTAATCTCTTGATGGAAAGCAATCATCAGACCAGGTTTTAAGTTAAATTATTTTATAGTTGCTGGAAGACAAAGAAGGAAAGCAGTTGCAAGGTTATGCATTCTTTATGTAGTGAACGCCTGCCAATTGCTTGGCCACTGGCAAATTTATTATGTGCTGTAAGGCAACTGCTGGGTGTTGGATTTTCTCTGTGGTTGTCCTCTGAAGTGGGAGTGTGGGGGAGAACGTCATATAACCTGTTACACAAACCTTCGTGAGGGTGAAGTCAAAGGGTTGTCCCTTGGCACAGAACAGTGGGGTGCTGGTCGTTGACCCTCTGCTAACCTATGGTTTTGAAATCTTGTTGGACCTTATATTGTATGTGGCATTACTACTAATTTCTATGTATTTGTGGGATGCTTGGATTAGTGGTCAAGTGGAGTTTATGTGGTTAGTTGTCTTGGTGAATGTTTTTCAGTTAATCCTTGATTAGGGCAACTGAGTTGATGACTCTTCTGTTCCTTGTGCATGAATTCAAATATATTAACGAGGTCGCTTTTGGTTGAGCAGGTCCTTGCAGTTAATATTTATTGCTAACATATCTCTCCATAAGACCTCAGTTCCCTTATTCGCCTGTTTCTGTATTTTGTCTTTGTTCTTCAATCCTAAGAAAAGGTGGATTTCCTAAAACTTGTGTAATTGTTATTACTTGTCCCTCTTCTTCAAGTGCTTCAAGGTGTGGTTTATCAGTTCGGTCCAGGTGTAGGCTTGTCATCTTTATAGACCTTGAGCCTGATAATCTCTCGAAAGGGATATCTTTAGGTGTTTTCCAAGTCAAAGGTTGATGTGAAGGTGTGTGTTTTTTCCGAGGGAGGTTTGTTTTTTCAGGGGGGTATGGTCAAAGGAACTGTATAGGTTGGGTTTCAGAGTGGGACTACTTAAGTAAGGTACAGTGAAGCTGTACCTGAGGAGGGTCAAAAGTTGGGTAGAATTTTAAATCAGAATATGAGCATCTTCTGAGGCAGGGGGACAACAGACAAAGAACCAGTGGTCTAGTACAAAGGAGCTAGGCACCAATGAGGAAATCTCTCTTCTGAGGAATCCACTAAAATGTCTCCTGATTCACAGCCTTTTAAGAACACTGTGCCTATCTTTGCTTGTGGCACTTAGTAGACTAGCACCTTAAATAGCTGGCACACTCATCTGGATAACCACACATCTTCCACCAATGCTCCTGAGGTGTGCAGCTTGTACTGCTATGCCCCTTTTGAAAATTCCCTGATTTGTACTCAGGCCAAAAGGTATCACCTTGCATTGACAGGGAAGAGTCCCACCTCAAACTTTTGATGTTTCCCATACGCAAGTCTTACAGGGAAGTGAAGGTAGCCATCTTTTAAGGTCAGAAGATTTGGGCATCTCATCCTACTCTATCTTCAACAGTCTGGACATGCCCCGCTGATCCAAATGGATAAGAAATTACTTTGCTTATCCAGGTTCACAAAATGATGAGCATGCCTGATCCACTTGTAGTTATGGAGAGGTATTGGGAGGCACGATGGGGTGGAGGAAGGGCAGTGGTGATCCTTTCCTGCTGTGGCCCTTAATGCCAGGTACTGTGGTTTTAATGGCTGAGTAATACGGTAAGACTAAGAATGTAGCTGGCTCAGTTGTTTAGGCTCAGTGATCCAGACTTCACTGGCTGGGGTGGTCTTTGCAACCCTGTAATACTTACTTTGCTTTTTTTTTTTTTTTTGCGATACTGTCGTGGTGGTCTAGAGTGTGGGAAAACCAGAAACCAAACATGCAACGAATGGAAATTAAAAGGATAGAGGGAGGTGGGGGCCTATTCGTTCTATTCCAGCTGAAGAAACCCAATCCTAGGATCAAACGCCACGTGGCTGCAGTAATCTTTCCAGAAAATAGTTTCCTGCTCACCCTCCAAGGCAGCGTTCTCTGAGGCTTACTGTTCCCTGACTTTGCTAATCTGAAAGCAGTGAAAAGTTAACGGTGCGTTGAAGTTGAGCCAATCCCCGTGCTGCAAATTTCTTCCTGGCTCGCTGCGTTAGCAATAATGGCTTAACTGATCTGTTAGTGAGAGTGTGAGGTGCACGTGCACACACACACGCGCACGCCCCACACACGTCCATACACATTTGTTATACACGCACTTAACCGCTGACCACACAATAACAGGCATTTCGAGTGCACACAGGCTGCATTAGGCTCTAGCCTACTGCGTTGAGTGATTCATGCGAAAGTTCACTGCGGCATTAATGTTCAGAGACGGTTTTAGGATTTTTGGGGCCCCTGACATATGGGAATGTGCGAGGCCCCTCTAATTTGCTGACACATTCAGGGCACCAGAAGTTGCTTTCTGCAGTCCCCCCTGGGCTGCACCTCCTCCTCTCAGCCACATACAAACACCTATTGGACGGCTTATATGAAGCTGAAGGTGTGAGAACTGCGTTCAGGCTGAGGGTTGAATATGGGGAGGGGAGCTAAACTGCTGGACAATGGGCGTCAGCGTGCCTCTGATGGGCCACCAAGCGGGAGGCCTAATTGCAGGACAAACCTGCCAAATGTGTCTCCTTACAACTGGGACAGGAGGGGGTCCTCTCCACACCATCCCTGCGAGGCCCAGGAGAAGTTGCGCTCCCGTGGACACAGTTTCAAAGAGACACCTTCCGTTCCGGAGGGTCAGCAGGGGGCAGGGTCGGATTGGGATCACAATTCGGCCCGGGCACTGACGAAAAAAGTGGCCCACATTCAAGAGGCGTGGCCCATATTTAAGGGGCGTGGCCCACATTCAAGGGGCGTGCCCTTTCATGAAACACCATTTGCACAGACGAGGAATGAAAGTGGGAGGATACTGTTCTTGCACACAACACAGGGCCAAGGTGACAATGGCCTACATGCTGAGCAACTAAAAAAAATAGCAAGGCCCCTTTTTGTCACAAAATTATTCCAGCCCTCCAGCACAGGAGCACCTGAAAAGCAGCAAAGCCCCTGCTATTACTAACCTACTCAGCCCTCCCCAGACCTTCAGCTCAGGGGCACATGAGCCGAGGTAAGGCCCCTGCAATTAGTAAATTAATCAACCCTCCAGGCCTTGGGAAAATGTCCTGGCAGGGGAGCACAAAACACAGCTTTCTGGGTCATCCAAGGTAGCCAGGTAGCCAGGGGGGAGGCTGAGGTGAAGCTGGTGCATGGGAAGTGCCTTCCCAGTGTGTTCTGGCAGTTTGAGTATTTACCATTTACTGTAGTATTACCCTTGTACCTGTGTATGGTACCCTTTTCTAACTTGCACACGTCACTTTTCTCTTGTAACACACTGTTTGCTACCTCTCACTTTTGTTTGCTTTAGATACTTGCACAAGTGCCACCATTGCCTACGTAACGTTTGTTCTTGTGCTGGAGTGTCTGCCATTAATTGCAGTATTATACCTCTACTTGTATTTTGTACGCTTTTGTAACCTGCACACATATCTCTTTTTCCTCCTGTAATGTATCGTTTGCTCCTCTTGTATTTTGGTTGCTCACTATTGTCACTTTTGATTCATGTAACTTAACGTTTGCTTTTGTAATTTGTCCACTTATAATTTTCTCCTCATGTATTAATGCTGTTCCTAGTGTGAAGCGCTCAGACACCTTCGGGTAAAGTCTGCGCTATATAAAATCGAATAAATAAATAAATAAAACAAAAAAATTCCAAACATCACCTGGCCCCCACAGCAAGACCCATTCTTCCTCTCCCACTGTGCCCTGAATGTGAAGGGCTGTGGGCGAGGTGTTAAGACTAACACCGTTTCTGGGCTGCATGGGTGCCAGGGGGCCGAGGTGCAAATGGCTCAAAGGCCTGAGAAACACCTGTCCCCCAGGAAGGCCGATTATTGCAAACAATCACCCCTCCCCAGCCCAGCCTCAGCTTGATTGCTTGGCAGGGCAGGGGTGAAAGAGAGCCCACAGCTGACAATCGCTGTCTGGCCACACAGCGAGGCTGCTTTCATTTTCTCAGTCTCTGTCTCCGTGCCCTCTGTGGGCCGTTTTTTTTCCTCCCCTTTCCTAGTCCACTCTCTGTGGACTGGGATAGGGGAGAAAAAAAAACGGCCCACAGAGGGCACTGAGGCACCGGCCCTTCGGCCCATTCCCGAATGCCCGCCTTGCCAATCCGCCCCTGGCAGGGGGCACAGGGGACTGGTATGTCGCAGTGGCCTGGTTGTGTGGCACTGGTGCGGTACCCCAAGCTGGTGGCTGAGTGCGGGGTCCTAGGCAGCTGCCTGCACTGGAGAAGTGTGGCTCAATGGTTAGAGTGGCAGACCCTGATGCAGAGGTCTAGCCCTGGACCAGGGTTCAATTCCCCGCCTCGGCGGGTCTTGGGCTAAAAAATTCCACGGACCTGATAGTTCTCGCCTCGGTGCCTATTCCAATCATGGAGTCCCACTCTGCAACTCTGGGCAATAGCTTGCTTAATCTCCACAACGGCCCCCACAATGCTAAGGATGCCTGGCCTCCACTTTGGGGGTGCCCAGGAGTGGATGCCTCACAGGGAAAGCCAGGATGGGTTCCACAGCAGTATTCGTACAAGCGCCTTGAGACCCTTGGGGGTAAGTAGTGCGCTATACAAGTATCAATTTACAATTTTTTTATTTCACTGCCCATGCCTAGCACCGGCCCTGTACACGTTTTGCTATTTTGAGTAATTGCAGACGTATGAAGCCCTTTTGGGCATGCCCTCTGCCCTTGGCCGCTTCAAGGTATTTAAAGAGCTGTCTCCTGTTAAGTGCAGCTTCTCAGGGACGCATTTGATGCGAGAAAGACTTTTTGAAATAGAATTCGGGTCTAAGGGATGTTCTTTTCTCCGCAGATTCCTTATCTTTGACCCTGGAACGTTTTACTAACGCTCACACTGGCACGGAGAGTGTCTGGGAAATGGCGTCAGCTCCCCATACTAATTCAGTTCCGAACCCTTTTCACTCAACCAGGTGTTCCCAAGTTCAGACTGGGACCCAAGCTCCTCAGTTCCAGTGCTCATGCATGTTTAATTGACTCTGCCTTGTATCTTTGTTTTTCTTATTTACTGTTTGTTTCTCCCCGTGAGCAAATGGTGTCAGAGTTTAAGGTGCCACACAAAATGAAGCTGTGGTCATGTTGACACTGTATGACAGTGGCAAAAGTTATTCTTACCTTGGAATATCTTCCAATGTTCTCTTCCAGGGGATCCTCATCAATAGTCATAAGCATTAGAATATTCGCGCCCATGCGCGGGACCCCGGAAACACTATATTATATGTGCCCCACATATATATACTCATATATATGTACCATATATATATATATATATATATATATATATATATATATATATATATATATATATATATGGTACATATATATGAGTATATATATGTGGGGCACATATATATATATATATATATATATATATATATATATAACAAGCAATAGCAGCCAAATACACCATAGAGCTGGATTATACTGTAAAGAATTTCCATCATACATGAACATAAGCATTAGAAACATGAGAAACAACTCCAAAGATTGTTTTGAAACTGTTTTAATGCTGAAAAAGCAGTAGAAATTCTCATTTTATCCTGAAAGCATAGAAAAGCTCCCAGGCTGCATTGCAAACACACAGTCTAAAAAGACTGAAAAGCTAACCTGTAGCTGCATGCTACAAAAAACTGACACCGTGCCTTTAAGGCACTCATGGCCCCCAGTATCCCATCATGCCTCAGGGGTGACAGTTGGGTCAGTTGTTCTTTCCGGCTCCTTCAGGAAGGATCCTGGTTACACAGCTCCACTCTTTTTCTGTTTTCTGACAGAAAATTCTCTCAGTTTTCAACTTTTTTGACCTTACTTCGACGTTTTTCATCTAGTCAAGTAGGGTTTCTCTTGTTGGTTGGCTTTTTCATCTTAAAATGCCTTCCCTTTTTGACAAATGCCCTTCTTGTGGCAAGAAGAAAGCAAAGACGGACAGCCAAGAGGTATGCATTCTGTGCTTACCTGAAGACCATGACCCAAGGACCTGCCCTTACTGTGAATCTCTGTCATCAAGAACTTTAAAAGACAGAGAGAGGATTCGTGTCTATGGCCTAGCCCATAGGTCTTCAAGAGGGAGGTCCCCAGCCAGGAAGAGCTCTAAGAGGTCCAGAGAACCTTCAGAGGGCGAGTCTTCTTGTCATACAGCTTCAGCGTCGGGCTCGGCGCTGTGAAAGGAGCAACCGGTGGGTCATTCTTCAAAAAAACGATGTGTATCACCGTTGACGGCGGGCTCGCCGTCAAGAAGAACAGGTATGTCGTCGTCGAGACGTCCAGACCCTCCGCCATCGTCAACTCGGCATGATCGGCTTCAAGAGATAAGACCCCTCCGGCATCGTCAACCGAGTGACGGTCGGCGTCGAGGGGCGTTACACCTCCGCCGTCGTCAACCAGGCGACGACCGGCGTTGAGAAGTGTGACTCCTCCGCTGACGTCAACCAGGCGATGTTCAGCGTCGAGGGGTAAGGAGCCTCCACCTTCGTCGTCGTCACGACGTTCGGCGTTGAGAGCTGGCTCACCTCCGTCGTCGCAGGCTAAGCGACCGACGTCGAGAGCCACAAGTCCTCTGCCGTCGACAACCAGGCATCGATCGGCGTCAAGGACGAGATCTTCATCGACGTCGCGTAGACGTTCGGCGTCGAGGGCGACCAATACCCCACATTCGATGTCGAGAGAGGAAGCTCCGTCGTCGGCCACACAACGCCGCTCGACATCGAGGGACCATCATTCATCACGCCGTTCGCCATCGAGGCATACGACGTCGAGTTTGCTTCATCCACCGGCGCCACAGAGAGAGCCGGCGTCGAAGGAAAGGACCTCGTCGACGGCGGAGCAGCGCCGGTCGAGGTCGAAAGATCATCATCGCTCGGGGTCGAGGCATGCACTTTCAGAGCGTTCGACGTCGAGGCGCCATGAGCGGTCCAGATCTGAACGCTCGGCTACAAGATCCAGGGATGGTTCAGTAATCTTTGTGACTGAATCAGCCTCCAGCCACTCTTCGGGCTCTTCCAGATCCCAGTCAAGATCCAGGAGTCCTGCCCGCAGATCGAGAAGTCCTGCCCGCAGACCTCCCACAGAGGGTGTGCAGTTGTCTCCCAGATGGAATAGGCCTCTGCACAATTGGCGAGACTCAGGAGCCACAAGACGGATGCAGGAATATGTCAGCCCAGTGCACAGATCTCCACTGCAAAGACTGGTCGAGGAAGTGGATAGACACAGCCCTCCCAGGCGCAGAGAAAGATCGCCTGTGAGACAAGCTGCATCTCGCTCCCCTCCACGAGAAGAACGTTCAGGGAGGTCTCGCGAGAGGAGACGCGATCGTTCCCCTAGACAGGAGGTACCAGCCAGAAGATCTCGAGAAAGAAGAACTCGAACACCAGCTACTTCTTCTTCCTCTTCTACCCGCTCTTCCGTACGGGATTACTCCCCCACCTTGGTTGATAGCCCTAGGGTTTCCCCGGTGGACGATATCAACACCTACCATGATGTCCTACAAAGGGGCGCACTGAAAGTGAACATCGAGATGTCTGTACCACAGGTCTCCACGACAGTCATCTGTGAGACTCTTCACCAAAAGTCGGGGTCTCGTCCAGTGCTACCGTTGGTCCCAGGGATCATGGATCCTGTCAATGATGTATTCCTGGCTCCAGAGATCAGTAAAAGCGGTGCCGCCCCGCATCCAGAAAAAATATAAGGCCGCACCCACTGATCCGATCTTTGTGAAAGCGGTCCCTCCTGCCGACTCAGTAGTTGTGGCGGCGGCACGAAAATCCCACTCAGTCTCTCCCTCATCCTCAACTCCTCCTGACAAGGACAGCAAGTTGCACGACTCGTGGGGCCGCAAGGTGTGCAGTTCTGCCGCTTCGACGCTGAATGTTTCTAGCGCGGCTGCGCCTTTAGGCAGGTACGATAAAGCCTTATGGGACTCAATGGAACGTTTTAAATCGAAATTGCCTAAGGAGGACCTGCAAGACTTCGAGGAGACCCTGACGGAAGGAAGCCTAGTGGCTAATCAGATTATTAGCACTGCTGCAGATGGAGCAATACTGGCGGGACATACCTATGCCCATGGGGTATGTGCCAGACGTTCGTCGTGGCTGCGCCTGTGTGACGGGGCGGGACGCCCCTGTGAGGATGAAGACTGTGAGGAGAATACCGTTTCCCGTGACTGGTGGTCAGCTGTTCCCTTCTCGCCCCTTTCTCTTCCCATCCAGCAGCCTACTTCTCTTTCTGCGGAGGAGTGGCCGCCTGCTTCTGCTGACTCTGTGCATCATTGGGGATACGAGGAAGAAAAAAGACGCTACACCTTCAAACCTGACTGGAGTGAAGACGAGACTCCGCCCATCCAGAGCGTCATCGAGCCAAAAGGAGGAGGATCCCGGAAGACAGTGGACGGCGATTTCCCGGAGGATGAGGGCGTTGTGGATCGGAGACGGAGTGCGGACCAAAGAAACTACGAAGAAGACGAAGCCTCGACTAGCCCAGCTGAGACCAGCAAGCCAGGAGGCCAACGTTCCGGCGAAGCGCCACGCCACGCTCCCGCGGGAGGAGCGTGGCTTACAAAGGTACGGGGCAAAGTTGCGGGTTGGAGTGGCCAGCCTACCGTGTAAATAAACTGCGTATTCGATTCCCTGTACCCCTACCTCACGAGCACTACCGACACGGCAGTTTTTGTATTATACACTTTGCACATGGTTTCCCTCACTCCCGGCCCTTAAGTAAAAGCGCTCTGGACGTCCCATTGATTGTTCTTTATCTTTCATTCCTTTTTGGTGTCGGCGTAACCACTGGACATCGTGTGGAGGTCGTTTGGAAAATTACCATTCTGGCTGCAACACCTCCCTGTCAACGTCGCAACACCCTGTAACTCCCTGCTTTTCCTAAGGGCGTCAGAACGGAGCCTGACGAGTTCGCCCGGATAAGACTTTCAAGCAGGAGAAAGAAAGCTTATTTGAAAATAAAGCCCTCTCTGAAAGCGTTATTTAAGCCTTCTGACTCAGTTCCTTCTCCTCCAGACTCTACCCCAGTACAAGTGGTGTCAGAAGTGGGATCTCCATCCCAGTCCATCTGTGATCCTAATTCAGCATCTTATCAAGGGGCAGGAAAAACCGGAGTGGGCAGTAGAGAGACAATTATCAGCGGCTCAGGCAGACCGAGACTTGTTTAAAAATACCATCACTGCCCAACTGGAATGCATGCAGAAGAATGTACCGACTCCAACTTGCGTACCTCCTGTAGAGAGCAGAATACATGTGCCCAACCCCTCAGGGATCGCCCTGCAAAAGTATGTACATGGTGAAGACCCTGATGCCTTCCTTATGAACTTTGAATGAGCGTCGAGAGCACTGGGTTGGCCTGAAGAGAAGTGGCCCTTTTTCCTGGCGCCATTGTTAACCGGAGAGGCCCAGTTTGCGTACCAGGTGGCTAATCCCGTAGGTAATGCTCCCTACCACCTTATCAAAAACGTGATCCTGGACCACTTGGGGTTAGACCCCGAAGCATACCGAGTCCGGTTCCGAAAGGAGAAGGGTTCACCTGGTGAGAACCCCAAGACCCTATTTTTTAGACTCAAAATGATGGCTGACAAGTGGCTGAAGCCCGAGACCTGTACCAAAGAGGATATACTGGCTAAAATATACTTGGAACAATTCATGGAGGCTCTTCCATATGGGTCTCAGAGATGGTTGAGACAACATTCGGGTCTCACGGTGGAGCAAGCCATAGAAATGGCCGCCAACTATGCCCGGGCTCAACCTCGTGGGTCAGGTTGGGAACAAGAGAGACATTCTAAGCACTTGATACCAGCTAAACCCGAGAAGAAAACAAAAATGGTATCTGAACCGATAAGACCAAGACCTTTGAGAATGGAATCAACGTTGACACGGGGGCCCCAGTGTTTTGAGTGTGGCGAATGGGGCCACATCGCCCGCTTGTGTCCTCGGAAACAACAGACAGAGGAACCAATGGAAGTGGGTTACCTACCAAAAACAGTTCTTTACTCCGCCGAGATGGGAACCTTGTTCTATGTGAGTATGACGATAAATGACAATATAATGAAAGCCCTTTTAGACTCAGGGTGTAGACAGTCCGTGGTCCAAGAACGCCTTGTACACCCCAAACCGTATGTTCCCGACTCCCTGGTTCATATTCGATGCGTCCATGGGGACGTCAAGCCCTATCCTTTAGCGCAAGTTGTCATATGTCCAAAAGACAAACCGGCTTGTCTAGTGGGAGTGGGTGTAGTGGACTCTCTTCCAGAGGACATGATATTAGGGGTAGATAATCCCGAGTTCCTAGGGGGGCGTGGCTTGGGCGCCGATGGCGATGGTCGCCTGAGAGCTCGGCTCCGGGACTAAGCCCGGGATTATCCTGTAAATCGGAGGCTGCGGGGCACCCCAGACCCCGCATTCTGCTGAGCGTGCTGACAATGACCTGCCGGGACCCCTAGTGGAGCTCGGACGAGGGTTGCTCCGGAGTAAAACCGAAGTTTGCGGAGTTGCGGAGTGAGACCCAACATGGCGCCCGGACCCCTTTGTCCCCCGGGTCGAACCCACTGACTTGGAGAAGTGGCGCGGGCAGTGACTGGCACCCGGCTTCGCCATCCCCGGCTGTCCCGGGCACTAGACATTTACTGGATTGGACTTTTTGCAACGGATTTGTACTCGGTTGGATGGCCGGGCGGATGCCCACGCTATAGAGGGCACCGGGAGCGGACGCCCTGTGACTCAAGCGGTGGCCCGCCTCGCGACTCCGCAACTAGCTACGCCTTCCCGGCCAGTTCACTTCCATGGGAGGCGCGACACTCTGGCGCCACAAATCATCCGAGGGAGTTGGTGGCCCTCACCCCGGGGCCATAGCGGGTGAGTGGGCCTGCCCGACCCGACGACGGTTGTCTCCGCCCCCTCATCGGTGCCCTCGGACGCCATGGCGGTGGCGTGAGCCGAAGCGGCGGAGTCTCCTCAGGCCCTGGAGAAGGAGGTCGCCCGTACCCGAATTGAGGACAAGCACCCGGGAAGGCCGTGGTCGACACCTGTACGCGGAGACGCCTACTCCGGGACCCTCGCAGAGTGCCCCTGGAGGCATGGGGAAACCTAGAGGAGCCAAGGGATCCACCCAGACCGCCTCGGACTCTGAAGCCCAGGACAAAGAGGAGCATGGGGACCCAAAAAGTTCTGGTGGTGCGCCGATGCAACACCAGTTCGACCGTGTCCTGGAGGCGATAGAGACCACGAGATCGGCCCTCCAACAGGACATTGCTCAGGTGGCGACGAGCCTGGGCCTCCTCAGAGCGGACCATGGCAAACTTTCAGACCGGGTCAAGGAGGTGGAGAGCACGGTGAAAACTTTGGAGCCGGCGCAGCGAACCTTGGCTGCGACGATGAAGGACGCCCTATCCCGAATTGCGACCCTGGAACAGAGGGCGGAGGATGCGGAAGGCCGCAACAGGAGGAACAACATCCGAGTGGTGGGCCTGCCGGAAAAGATCGAGGATGGCGACATGGTGACATACTTGGAGACCTGGCTCCGGGACACGGTGGTCCCGGCACGGCCCCCACAACAGGGTCGCACCCCGAGACCGGTGGTAGCGCGGTTGCTGCATTTTCGAGACAGAGACTTAATCCTCAATGCAGCCAGACACAATGGCCCGTTCAAAGTAGCGAACAGTCAGGTGAACATCTTCCCAGATTACACCTACGAGACTCAACGCAAGCGGTTCTCCTTCCTAGCGGTTAAGCGCGAGCTCAGGAGCGAGGGCATTCAGTATTCACTCCTCTACCCTGCAAGGCTCCGCATCATTGTCGATGACAAAACCCAGTTCTTCGACACCCCGGAGGATGTCTGTGTCTGGCTCGAGCTCTACAGGACAGGAAAAGATGGCTTTGGCTCCTCGTACCAACAGGCAGATGAGCCGGAACAAAGGCGGCGATCCAAGAGGGTCAGAAATCGCCGCGGCCGCACGGGAGGGCCCTCAACTGCGGAGACATCATCGGAGCGGAGGGGAGTGCTGGAAGTACTATCGGAGTTGTCGGGGGCACGGGATGAAGCCATCGAGGAGGAAGAAAACCCGGGTGCAGAAGGAGCTCCATCGGACTCGGAGGACTCAGTGGCCGATAGTACCCATACACCGGTGATCACACCGAAATCGGTGGAGGACCTTTTGGATGGACAAGGGTAACGGGGTATGCTGACTTGTTTTGGGTGGGGGCCCGGCAGGGGGGAGGCGGTTGCCGTCCTTTAAGGCTGACAAAAAGGGAAAGGGGGTTGGGGGACCTCTGCTTTTGCCCCGAGAAGTTTTTGGCATTGTTTGGGGCTTGTTATAGTCCTGGTGGCCTGAGCGACGAGGGCCCACTGCCTCCGCCCAGCCCGCACCTGGCCCATAAGGCCTTCCTACGGTGGCGACCGTAGGATTAGTGGGGGTTCTTGGGTTGATGAAAGACGAGGTTTGGATGGGATCTAGGTGGTGCAGTTTGGGTCCTGTCCTGGGGTGGGTGGGTGGGGGTTTGGCTGGTTTTTGGGTCGGTTGGTTTTGGTTGGGGAAAATGGCCGCCATCAGCGCTGGGAGGATTGATGTCTTTTCTTTGTGGGGACCCGGATGGGGGGACTGTGCAAGAACAATCTGGGACAATGGCTGATGTTGCTAACTTGAAATGTGTTACATGGAACGTAAGGGGGCTTCACACTATGTCCAGGCGCCACAAGGTCCACGCTTATTTAGTGCGTAGGGGAGTGCAAATGGCGCTGCTGCAGGAAACTCATCTGAGCAAGGCGGAAGGGGCGGCGCTTCAGCGTAGATGGCGGGGGCAGGTCTTTTCCACGTCGTACTCCGCTTATGCCAGGGGGGCGCTAATATGGATCAGGGCAGGGGTCCCCTTCCAAGTCACGAGGACAGTGTTAGATCCGGAGGGGCGTTTCGTGGCCATCTCGGGCACTCTAGGGGGGAGGGACCTGAACGTTTGCTGTGTATACGCTCCTAATGTGGACCAGACTGCCTTCCTTTCCAGGTTATCGGGCTCGTTGGCCCACTTCTTCTCCGGGCCCCTTCTGCTTGGGGGAGACTTTAACTCCGTAGTGGATGTGGACATAGACCGCTCGCATCCCCCGCTTCCAGATTCCCCGGTCCGTCGCACGGCTAAGGGTCGTCAGGATTGGCAAACCCGCTGGGGTTTGACGGACATTTGGAGGGCGCATCACCCCGCGTCTAGGGATTATTCATATTTCTCGAGACTCCATGAGTTGCATGTCAGACTAGATGGCTTTCTTGGATCGCCCGAACTGGTTTCGGCAGCGGTCCGATCGGAGTACTTATCTAGGACCATTTCGGACCATAACCCCCTCCTGCTGGACCTTCGCTGGTTTCCCGGGGCACCGGCGGTGCCCACCTGGAAATTGCGACCCGAGATCCTCGAGGACAGTGTCTTCAAAGCGGATCTGGGGGAGAGAATATCGGATTATTTTGCATCCAACGGCGGCTCCGCGAGTACTAGGGCATTAGAATGGGATGCTTTTAAGGTAGTGGTGAGGGGTTACTGTATCTCTAAGAAGGTGGGCATGAGGCGCGTCATCCTGGCTGAATTGGACACAGCGGACCGGGAACTCCGCGAGCTTGAAATTCGCCGCCCCGGACACCCGGAATTGCAAGCACAAACGGCGGAGGCGAGGGAAAAAGTAGCGGCAGAGGTCGAACGGCTCCGCTGTTTTGATTATAAGGCCTATACGGTCCGGTCCATCGCGGAGGGTGACAGGTCGAGTGCGTTGTTGGCGTGGTTGGCCAACCCTACGCGCCAGTCCCAAACGACGACAAAGATGCGTGGGACGGACGGAACCGAGGTATACACCCAACCGGAGATTCTTAGTTGCTTCCGGCATTACTATGAATGTTTATACCGCAGTCGCTCCACACGCGACCCTGACCGACTTGATAATTATCTTCGCCCACTGGAGCTCCGCACAGTAGAGCAGGAAGTGGCGAAAACCCTGGGATCCGACATTGAATTAGGGGAGATCCGCGGGGCCATTAAACGGATGGCGAGAAACAAGACCCCGGGCCTGGATGGCTTACCAGTGGAGTTTTATGCAGCTTACGCTGACCTCCTGGCCCCTCGATTATTGGTGGTCTACAAGGAGGCGAAGAGGCTGGGGCGACTCCCGAGCTCGATGTGTGAGGCGTTGGTGGTTCCTCTCCTCAAACCGGGCCGGGACTCATCAGACCCGGGATCCTACCGTCCCCTGTCGATGTTGACAGTGGACTACAAAATTCTGAGCAGCATCTTGGCATCGAGGTTGCTGGGACACATGAGTTCCCTGGTGCATGAGGATCAGGCCGTTTTCATCCCACGGCGGAACACGACTATGAATATTCGTAGGTTGTTCCGATTGCTAGGGGAACCATTTGTGGATGCCCCGTCCCCGGTTGTCTTGTCGGTGGACCTAGAGAAGGCTTTTGATAGCCTGGAGTGGGACTACCTCTGCACGGTGTTACGGAGATTCGGCCTCGGGGAGGGATTTGTCAGATGGACCGCGGTTCTTTATGCCTCTGCTTCGGCCAGGGTCCGTGCGGGCCCATTGATTTCATCGCGGTATCAGGTAGAACGAGGCACGCGGCAAGGGTGCTCATTGTCCCCACTTCTTTTTGCGCTGGCGGTCGAGCCGCTGGCGCTGCACCTTCGATCGGGAGCCCACTATACGGGCTTGTGGTCGTCTACGGGCCCGCATTACGTCTCGCTATATGCAGACGACCTGTTGCTCTTCCTAGAGGACCCGATCGACGCTTTACGTGGAGCGGAGTTGGCGCTCACGGAGTTCGGAGAGGTTTCGGGCCTCCGAGTGAATTGGTCCAAGACCTGTCTTTTTCCGGTACGCAGGGGTACCCCCGCCCCTACGTTAAGTGGGGAGATTAGATGGGAGCCCGACTGCTTTAAATACCTTGGGGTATTTGTTTACCACGACCAACCCGACCTCCTAGATGGGAACATTGCCCGCTGCATTCGAGCACTCCGAGGTTGCATGGACTTTTGGGCCACGCTGCCGCTTTCGGTGGCGGGACGTATCGCCCTGCTCAAAATGGTGGCGCTTCCCCGGTTATTGTACTACTTCCGGACTCTACCGATCTGGGTCCCGCCGGCCACGTTTCGTCAGTTGCGCTCTATGGTGGTCGGATTCCTCTGGGGATCGGGCCGACGGCGGGTGGCCCTCAACACCTTGATGAGGCCGAAAGACGAGGGGGGGCTCGCTGTGCCGGACTCTGAAAAGTATTATCTGGCGGCGCAGCTCCAGACCTTCACCCAGGAGATCGCCAGGGAATTCCGGGGCCCGGAAGACGGAAGGGGGACGGGTATGGCCAGGCATGTTCTCTCCTTTATAGCGCTGCGACAACGTTTAGTCCTGCGGGACTTGTCGATGGAGGAGCGGACTGTCCGCCTGTGTTGGAATCGGGCCCACGCCCGAGGCCAACTGAGAACACCATATGCGCCTGAAATACCGTTGGGGATGCTGACGGCCCTCCCCCACGGAGGGGATTGGTCACGGTTGGCGGCCTGGGAGGATTCCGGTTTACAGCTCGTTGGTGATCTGTACGAAGACGGGGCGCTCTTGTCCTTTCAGGATCTCATTGACCGCTTCGGGATCCCCCGGGGTGACTTTCTGCTGCACTCGGCCATTGTGCGGGCGATCCAGGCACACTGGAAGAACGGGCAGGAGGAACCCCACTTATCTCAGGTGTGCCAGTACGTAATGATGTCGGCGGGTACGGTGAAGGCGGTCACTTGCCTCTACGGTAGGTTGATTAGCGAGGGATTGGCTCCTCTCATCACTTTGAGGAACCGCTGGGAGGAGGACATTGGTAGGGAGATTCCGGAGACGACCTGGTCCCAGTTGGTGAGACGAGCCTGGAAGGGCACACGTAACGCCCGTTTCCAGCTGGTCCACTATTATGTTCTCCATAGAGCGTACCTGACCCCGGTGAAAATTAGGCGATATTTTGCCACGGCTTCGGCGGAATGCCCTAGATGTCCGGCTCAGGAGGCGGACCTCCTACACATGTTATGGGCCTGTCCAGGACTGACGTCCTACTGGCAGGAGGTAGCGACGACCCTGGAGGAGGTGACAGGGAGACTCTTATCATTAGATGCGGCGGTGGGGCTCCTACACTGGTTCCCCCATACCCCCAGGAATAAAATTTCTAGTAAATTTATCGACCTAGGGCTCCTACTTGCTAAGCGAGAGGTGACCAGGAACTGGAAGGCACGAGCTGGTCCGGCGGGCAGCAGATGGCACAGTGAGCTTTTGAAGTGGGCGGCGGGAGAGAGCGCGCTGCGTTATCAACTGGCTTGGAGGCATGGTAATGAGAAGGCGCAGGAGGCCGCGTTGGAGTGGGAAATGTTGGTGCAGGCCCTCAGGGATTATTGTGCCCCCAGCGACTCTGAAAGTGAAGCAGCGACTCGCCCCGAGTCCCGGTGAACGTTAGTACTGACAGTCCTATTGCTTTCCCCGTGGGTCCAATAGCAGATCCTATGCTGATAGCTCCCTGGCGCTGGTGGTGGGGAGGGGGGGGGGGTTTCTCTTAGTTAGTAGACATTTAAGGGGGGGGGTTTCTTTTGGGGGTTTTTGGGCTTGTTTGGAAAAGCAGATGACGGACAGTGCATTATCCGGACCAGCTCCAGCATCCTTCTGACCCCCATTGCATTTCGCCGCCCGACCCCAGGGTTGTGGGCCGGATGGCTGTGTACGGACTGTACGGTGGGGGGCCAGAGGGCTTTATTCTGTTAATATTGCTTATGATACAATGCTGGTCGTAATTGTAATGATCTTCTAATTCCTGCAATAAAAATATATTTAAAAAAAAATAATAATAATCCCGAGTTCCTCGCCTTGTTCCAGAAGACTCTTTTGGAACGTTCCCCGACGGTTGAGGGACCCCAGTCTGCTCTCATACCTCTGACCCTTGGATAATGGATCGTAACTTCAAATTTGCACAAGCAGAGGACAGAACACTATACAACACATGGGAAGCTGCTCATGCTACCCAAGACTCACCAAACACACCATTCCCCAGGTTTGTTATACAAAATGATCTACTGTATAGGGAGGCTGACGTGGGAAGCACTCTTCAACTCCTGGTCCCCACCTCCTTCAGGGAACAAGTACTATTTTTTGCTCACGCTCATCTGACAGCCGGACACGCAGGCAAAGAAAAAACTACTGAGAGTATTATCCGGCATTTCTATTGGCCAGGAATCTACAAGGATGTTCAGGAGTACTGCAAGAAATGCGAAATATGCCAGAGAAAGAACACCCACAGACCCCCGGCCGCACCGTTGCAGCCCATGCCCATTATTTGTGTACCCTTTGAGAGGGTAGGAATGGACTTAATCGGGCCCCTCCCGAAGTCATCTAGGGGTCATCAATCCGCTCTTGTCATTGTGGACTACGCCACACGGTTCATAGATGCGTTTCCCTTATGGGCCCCTACCACCGCCAATGTCGCAGAAAAGTTTGTGGAGCTATTTGCCCGGGTAGGATTTCCTAAAGAGGTCCTAACAGACCAAGAGACGCCCTTTACGTCCCGCATGATGAGGGAGGTGTGCAAATCCTTGAACATACGACATCTGAAGACATCGGTCTATCATCCACAGACCGATGGTCTGGTGCAGCGATACAACCAGACATTGAAGTCCACCTTGAAGAAAATGCTATCTACTGAAGGGCCGGCATGGGACCGTTTGCTTCCCCTAGCATTGTATGTGCTTAGAGCTCAAAAACAGAGCAGTCTTGGATGTTCAGCTTTTGAACTTCTATATGGACGCCTCCCAAGGTCATTATTGGAAATGACTTAAGACACATGGGAAACCCAGGAGGCTCAAGAACAGAAGACGCTCCTGAAATATACAACACAGTTAAGAGCTAAACTGGGAAAACTGAGAAGCCTCACAGACACCAATCTGGAACAACAAAGACAAAAACAATATTACGACCGAGGAACCAGATTGAGAAGGCTCAAAATCGGGGAATGGGCGCTGGTACTGCTACCCTCTCTTTCCAGCAAAAATGAATGGACGGGACCCTATGAAGTGGTGGAGACCATAGGGAACACTACATATAGACTACGGCTCTCCCCAACGAAAACCCAAAGCTACCACATCAATTTATTAAAGAAATGGATAGGACCAGTTCCACGTGGCAATAACCTGGTGCTCCCTATGATGTAAGAAAAAACCTCTACATTAGAACACCTCGTTATCAACCCAGATCTAACCGATCAGATGAGAAAGAACCTCTTTGACATCCTACGACCCTTATCCACTATCTTTTCCGACTTGCCGGGGAAGACTACGTTGGTGGAACACTGTATTGAGACGACCCCAGGAAAAATAGTGAAGCAGCGGCCTTATAGGATTCCTGCGTCCAGACGAGAAGCCGTGAGGAAGGAGGTCTTGGACATGCTGAACCTAGGTGTAATCCGGTCGTCAATGTGATTGGGCCTCCCCGATTGTGATGGTTCCGAAACCCGATGGATCCAAAAGATGTTGTATGGATTTTAGAGCTCTAAATGCCATTTCTACGTTTGACGCATACCCCATACCTCGTGTCGACGAGCTAGTAGAAAAACTGGGAGACTCTGTCTTCATCACCATCCTTGACCTCACAAAAGGGTATTGGCAGGTGCCCCTCTGTGAAGAAGACCGAAAGAAGACCGCCTTCATCACAGACGACGGACTTTATGAGTTCACGGTCCTTCCTTTTGGATTACATGGTGCTCCTGCCACTTTTCAGAGACTTATGAACTGTGTGTTGAAACCCTACTCATCTTTTAGTTCGGCCTACTTGGACGATATCGTGATTTACAGCAAAACATGGGAGGAGCACCTGAAGCACATCAGTATCATTCTATCGGCGCTACAACAAGCCGGCTTACACGTCAACTCGAAAAAGTCCTGTGCAGCCTTCACCAGCGTCAACTACTTGGGATACGTCCTGGGAGAAGGTACCATCACGCCACAAGCGGAGAAGGTAAAAGCCATTCAGAACACCGGCTTTCCGAGCAACAAAAGGGAACTAAGAGCATTCCTCGGATTGATTGGCTATTATAGACGCTTTATCCCTAAATTTGCTGAAGTCGCTACACCGCTCACGGACCTTCTACGTAAGGACGTCAGACCTAAGGAAATACAGCATCCTTCCCAGGAAGCACAAAACGCCTTTGAACGTCTGAAACACATCATAACCACCGCCCCAGTCTTGGAGTCTCCCATTTTTGAGAAAACCTTCATCGTTGCCACTGACGCTTCAAACGTAGGACTAGGGGCCGTGCTGTCACAGGTGGGCGACGATGGTGTAGAACATCCCATTCTGTATGCCAGTCGTAAATTGTTCCCCAGGGAGTGTAGGTATTCCACTGTAGAACGTGAGTGCCTGGCCTTCAAATGGGCCATCGAAAAATTACAATACTATCTGGAAGGGAAGACCTTCATCCTACAAACTGATCACGCTCCGTTAAAATGGATGTACCAGAACCGGACATTGAATGCCAGGGTACTCAGATGGTTCCTCTCCCTCCAACCCTATTCCTTTACAGTTCAACATAAAAAGGGCTCAGACAACGGCAATGCAGACTATCTCTTTTGGGCGTTTCCTCTCCCCAATCGGGAGATTCCAGGGGGGGAGGTGTGTGACGGGGCGGGAGGCCCCTGTGAGGATGAAGACTGTGAGGAGAATACAGTTTCCCGTGACTGGTGGTCAGCTGTTCCCTTCTCGCCCCTTTCTCTTCCCATCCAGCAGCCTACTTCCCTTTCTACGGAGGAGTGGCCACCCGCTTCTGCTGACTCTGTGCATCATTGGGGATACGAGGAAGAAAACGGACGCTACACCTTTAAACCTGACTGGAGTGAAGACGAGACTCCGCCCATCCAGAGCGTCATCGAGCCAAAAGGAGGAGGATCCGTGAAGACAGTGGACGGCGATTTCTGGGAGGACGAGGGCGTTGTGGATAGGAGACGGAGTGCGGACCAAAGAAACTACGAAGAAGACGAAGCCTCGACTAGCCCAGCTGAGACCAGCAAGCCAGGAGGCCAACGTTCCGGCGAAGCGCCCCGCCACGCTCCCGCGGGAGGAGCGTGGCTTACAAAGGTACGGGGCAAAGTTGCGGGTTGGGCGGGTTGGAGTGGCCAGCCTACCGTATAAATAAACAGCGTATTCGATTCCCTGTACCCCTACATCACGAGCACTTCCGACACAGCAGTTTTTGTATTATACACTTTGCACGTGGTTTCCCTCCCTCCCGGCCCTTAAGTAAAAGCGCTCCGGACGTCCCATTGATTGTTCTTTATCTTTCATTCCTTTTTGGTGTCGGCGTAACCACTGGACATCGTGTGGAGGACGTTTGGAAAATTACCATTCTGGCTGCAACACCTCCCTGTCAACGTCGCAACACCCTGGAACTCCCTGCTTTTCCTAAGGGCGTCAGAACGGAGCCTGACGAGTTCGTCCGGATAAGACCCTACCCCAGTACAGCCTGACAGGCCTCAAGCCCGATGCGCAGCAACGCATCCTAAACCTCCCGTTTACCAGCACATCTCTCTTTGGCCAACACACAGATGATGAAATGAGTCGGATGAAAGCCGAGCTCGACACCGTCAAGGCAGTCGGCCTAGAAAAAAAGAAAGAGTTCAAACGCCGTTTCAAGACCAACAAAGGCAGAGTGGCTCGACAGAGGGTTCAAACCCCTCAGTGGTCCCAGAACAAATCCCAGGGCAAGACCCAGTTTCGGGGTGGTAAAGCCAACCGAGGTAGAGGAGGTCACCAGCAGTCCTCTACTTCGACGAGAGGAGAAAAGCAATGAGCACTGGCTTCATCCAGCGCCGTTGTCCACTCGAGTGGGAGGAAGTGTTTCAAAACATCTGGCAGTGTGGGATAGCATCACGAAAGATCGGTGGGTGCTGAATACACTGAATACACTGCGCAATGGATATGTTCTTAGTTTCCGTGCACCTCAACAGGACATTCACCCAAAGAAATCTCGTCCGCACCAACTCGATCTGCTTCAAAAAGAGGCGAAGGCTCTTCTCTAAAAACAAGCTATAGAGGAGGTGCCTTCCTCTCAAAGGGGAAAAGGAGTCTACTCCAGATACTTTCTTGTCCCCTGGATCTTTGTGTTCTGAACAAGAACATAGTCAAGGAGAAGTTCCGCATGCTTGCTCTTCACCAAATATGTCCACATCTGCAAGTAGGAGATTGGATGTGTTCGATGGACTTGAAAGATGCCTACTTTCACATTCCTATTGCCATGCGACATCAGAAGTTCTTAAGGTTTCTGGTGCGCCAAAGGTAAGCCCGTCTATGCCCGTCCGCGCCTGTACCATGCCCAGCGCCAGACCCCCTGGTCCTCGCAAAACACCCTCCACCCGCATAACGTACGACGCCACTTCCATCCTTGCCCTCAACCCCGGAAGTACACCACTATGCTGCAAAGCTGCCCCAGGACACACCCATGGACCCTTCGCCTGCCACTCCTGCAAGTTCGCCTGAATCAGGACCCACACCAAATCCACAAACTCCAAACACAGCTCCGTCTCTAACCACCTGAAGTGCATCCTGCTGAACACCCGCTCGGTCCACAGACACGCCACTGAACTCTGGGACCTACTCGACACTACATCGTCGGACGTCGCCTTCCTTACAGAAACCTGGATGAACGCCTCATCAGCACCCGACATCGCCATAGCCATCCCGGACGCTTACAAGATCATCCGAAAAGACGCACCAACCAAACAGGAGGAGGCATCGCCATGGTCCATAAGAACACCATCCGAATCACGACCAGCTCCGACGATACCCTCGCTACCGCAGAACACCTTCACTTCCAGATCCACACCGACCCCAGGACCACACTTAGAGGCACCCTCATCTATAGACCACCAGGAACCCGCACACAATACAACGAAGACATCACTGACTTCGTCAGCCCACATGCCCTCACCTCCGAGAACTACATTCTACTGGGAGACCTCAACTTCCACCTGGAAAAGAAAAACGACAGCAACACCACCACCCTTCTAGACAACCTGGCCAATCTCGGACTCAAACAGCTTGTGGACACCCCCACCCACCTTGCCGGACACATGCTCGACCCTATCTTCACCTCCAGCAAACACATCTCCTCCGATCACACCACAACTCTCCACTGGACGGACCACAGCTGCGTTCACTTCAGCTACAAGAAGACCCCGACCCACAACCCCCCACAACCTATTCCTTGAAGAAACTGGAACAAAATCACCACCGACCAACTCTTCACATCGCTTAACCAAAACCCTCCTATCATATCATCGGACCCAAACCAAGCTGCTACCAGCCTCACACAATGGATCACCCACATCGCTGACGAATTGGCACCCTTGAAAAACCACCAGATCAGACAAGGTAGCAAAAAGGCCCCCTGGTTCAACGATGACCTTAAGAAATCCAAGAAGCTATGTCGTACTCTCGAGAAAACATGGAGAAAAAACCCAACCACTGACAACCTGACCACCTTCAAGGACGCCACCCGTTGATTCGATCCACCAAGAAATCAGCATTCAAGGATCGACTCGACAACAACGCCCACAACAGTAAAGAACTATTCAACATCGTCAAAGAATTTACTAACCCCACCGCAGGCACCAACGACATCACTCCCTCCCAAGACCTCTGCGACTCTTTATCCTCTTTCTTCCACAACAAAATCGCCGACATACATAACAGCTTTGAAAACCAGTCCGAAGAACAATCCACTCCACCCACCTGCGAACCAAAACCGCACCCTCACAACCTTTGCGCCTGGAACCCAATCACTACTGAAGACACAATCCGCCTGATGAACTCCATCCACTCAGGATCGCCAACCGACCCATGTCCCCACCACATTTTCAACAAAGCAGACTCCATCATCGCACCCCATCTCCGCGATGTCATCAACTGTTCCTTCAACTCCGCTACCTTCCCAGAAAGCTGGAAACATGCCGAACTCAGCGCCCTTCTGAAGAAACCCACAGCAGACCCGTCTGAACCTAAGAACTACCGCCCCATCTCGCTCCTCCCATTCCCTGCCAAAGTCATTGAGAAAGCCGTCAATAGTCAGCTCGCCGCCTTCCTTGAATCCAACAGTTCCCTTGACCCCTCACAGTCCGGTTTCCGGCCCAAACATAGCACCGAAACCGCCCTCATCGCAGCTACAGACGACATCCGAACGCTACTGGACAACAGAGAAACAGTTGCCCTCATCCTACTTGACCTCTCCGCCGCCTTCGACACAGTCTGTCATAGCACCCTCATACAACGCCTCAGCAACGTCGGAATACAAGGAAAAGCTCTGGACTGCATCATCTCGTTCCTCGCCGGGAGAACCCAGAGAGTCCGCCTCCCCCCATTCAAATCTAAGGCCACCGAAGTCATCTGCGGCGTACCACAAGGATCTTTACTCAGTCCCACCCTCTTCAACGTTTATATGAGTCCCCTCGCATCCATCGCGCGATAACACAACCTCAACATCATCTCCTACGCAGACGACACCCAGCTGATCCTCTCCCTCACCAAAAACCCAAACACCGCCAAAACCAATCTGCACAAAGGAATGAAAGAAGTAGCCGAATGGATGAAGAACAGCCGTTTAAAACTAAACTCGGACAAAACGGAAGTCCTCATCCTAGGATCACCCCCCTCTGCCTGGGACGACTCATGGTGGCCACCGGCCCTGGGTACAGCACCCAGACCTACAGATCACGCACATAATCTGGGCTTCATCCTAGACTCCTCCCTCTCGATGACCAGACAAGTCAACGCCGTCTCATCTTCATGCTTCAACATCCTTCGCATGCTCAAAAAAATCTTCCGTTGGATCCCCACCGAAACAAGAAAGACAGTCACCCACGCACTGGTCACTAGCCGACTGGATTATGGAAATACACTCTACGCCGGAACCACAGCCAAACCACAGAAAAAACTCCAACGCATCCAAAACGCCTCAGCCAGACTCATATTGGACATCCCCAGTCAAACTCACATTTCCGGTCACCTGAAAGACCTCCACTGGCTCCCCGTCAACAAGAGAATAACGTTCCGTCTCCTCACCCACGCACACAAGGCCCTCTACGACCTAGGTCCTGAATGCCTCAACACACAACTGTCCTTCTACACACCCACTCGCCAACTACGATCATCCAACCAAGCCCTCGCCGCAATTCCGCGCATCCATAGATCCACCATGGGAGGAAGATCCTTCGCCTACTTAGCGGCCAAATCCTGGAATTCTCTCCCCACTCACCTCTGCCTTACACAGAACCACTTCTCCTTCAGAAAGCAGCTTAAAACCTGGCTATTCGATAAGTAATCTTGAAAAGAAAAACAGTCCCTAAACTTAAGGATATCCCTTATGTCGTGGTGTCCGTGGCATCAACTAATAAGGTCAGACACCCCCGACTCACTGAACAGCCTTATAGTCAAGTTACAACAATAAGACTCAGCTAGACATTAGCTGAGCGTCAGTTTCATTGGGTACTCAGTACTACTTAAAGTCTTGCAGCATTACAAACAAACTTATATACGTAAATGATAAAAACAGTAGTTTATTTAAAAGAATTTTTCTTTACAGTACATAGTTTCAATATTACAAAATCATACAGCAAAAACTACAATAAAAACCAAAAGTCATCGCGGCGTTTCGGTGTCTTGTATGAATAGGTACACCTTCTTCAGGACGGTTTTTAAAATCACTAAAAAAAGAATGCCACAATTAAAACTAAGCAGTAACAGACTTATAACAGAGTCCCAATTAATCCTGACGTTTACATCAAACATTTACACTTTTACTTCTTTAACCACACAGTATTCTAGTCTATTCTAGGAGAACTAGTCAAGGTTTTTGTAGTATTAGATTTGTAACGTAGTCTCAATTCTTTCTAATGTTTACATCACAACAATTAGTCTTACTCCTTTAGGACAAAATATACTCTCACTGGATCGCATTGCTTCAACCAATAAGTATTCACATTACATTTAATTATTTGTCACTCAATTGGGTCAATTTTCATGTTCAAGCAAATGGAACGCTTCAAGAGTTTAAGCCAATAGAACAATGTGGGCTTTACTCCTGTTGTCGTAGAACAAATTCTAAATTTTCACACTGAATTCTCGCTTATGTCATGTTGTAAGCGTGAGTATCTATACCCATCCGCTATAGTTATTTGGACAAAGTTAGATTCACATTAGTCACATACCTCAAATTTTGAGCGAATCTAGTTGCAAAGAACTACGAATTATGACAACTTCTTATTCCTTTAGTTGCACATTTTCTGTTCAGTGGATTTTATTAAAAAGTTATCCACCTGGAAAGTAGATGATATGTGATAATTTATTAACTGTTCTTTAATCAGGAGCTGGATAATATGATAAAGGATGGCACTATGTCATACCTGAATCCAGATGTTTAAATGAACTGGATATGTTCGCTGTACCCGGGGTGACCACCGTATGGATAATATATTCACATACAATTTGCTGAGGATAGACAGAAATGCACGGGCTATTAGGGAGATATTCAGTTTGTAAGCTGATTTGTGTCTTTCTGTTAAAGCCAAAAAGGTTTTACTTATAATACCTTAAAATAAGTTGATTATAGCCCCATCATGGAGTCTGCAGGGGGCCTGTATCCGTTCCCTTCTTGTTACCCGGAAGCATCTTGATTCGTGCTTCCTTTTGTTATCCGAATTTCGGTTTTTGTCTGCGGCATTGAAGGGAATTACATATTAGCTATATGTATTCAAATGTCCATTATTATTACATTATCTTTCTGCCTTTACTATTGTACGATTTGCTTACCCTTTCTGTTTACTTAAACATGATTTCCCTTTTTGTATTAATCATAATTTCCCTTTTAGTATTATTCATTAACTTATCTCACTAATTGGTGTGATTTTGTTTTTAAAAAATCACACCACGTTTTACTTTCTCTTATCCCAGCTGTACCAAAAAACCCCCAAAAAATAGGGTTCTCAACCTTTTACTTTTACATAATAATATGCATGCATAGCAGTGCTAGATCCGGCTACACGTAGTAAGGATTCTCAATATTTTATCAATTAGAGATCCTTCTCTATCTATAATAAACGTTTTAAAAGTTAGAAATTCTTCTATAGGTGGTCAGGTGTCTATGATTACAAGTTTCAGTATTTAAGTCCTAATATTGCGCACTCTTACAGCAGCGGTTGCGCTCCAACGTACCTGATTAAAAACCAGCGGCCTCCCTGTCACTTCGTCCTGGTACAGCGATTGCGATGTCTCGAGGAGCTCTCCCCCCGTTGTTTATATTACCCCTTCCAGGTCAAGGTTTAACAGTTTCTCCCGCCATTTGGTTGCCGGTCATGTGGTACCGTTCCGCCATTTTGGAACGGGAAAAGTTCTGGATATGCCGGCTTTCCCTTTATGTCAGTCATTGTCAACATTATTTGAATATTGATCGAATATCAAAGTTGTTAAAATTAAATCTTATGTTAAATAGAACCGTTTGTCTTTTGCCGCCCTATATTAACCAGTCATGCGATCCGGGTCCACCATTTTGGATAGGTAAGCGTTTCGGGTGTGCCTATTTCACTTTCATATCTCTCCTTATATATACTCTTTATGTGTTATAATTCTTACGTTTAGTCGAGTATCATCATTATACGTGTTAGAATCATATCTTATGGTTATAGGCGCATATATGTCCATTCCGATCCAAAATGGCGGACCCGGATCGCATGACTGGTTAATATAGGGCGGCAAAAGACAAAAGGTTCTATTTAACATAAGATTTCATTTTAACAACTTTGATATTCGATCAATATTCAAATAATGTTGACAATGACTGACATAAAGGGAAAGCCGGCATATCCAGAACTTTTCCCGTTCCAAAATGGCAGAACGGTACCACATGACCAGCAACCAAATGGCGGGAGAAACTGTTAAACCTTGACCTGGAAGGGGTAATATAAACAACGGGGGGAGAGCTCTTTGAGACATCGCAATCGCTGTACCAGGACGAAGTGACAGGGAGGCCGCTGGTTTTTAATCAGGTACGTTGGAGCGCAACCGCTGCTGTAAGATCGCGCAATATTAGGACTTAAATACTGAAACTTGTAATCATAGACACCTGACCACCTATAGAAGAATTTCTAACTTTTAAAACTTTTATTATAGATAGGGAAGGATCTCTAATTGATAAAATATTGAGAATCCTTACTACGTGTCTCCACTGAATCCCTGCGCTCCGCTATGGACTCTGGAAAGAAGACCGTCTTGATATTACTCGATCTATCGGCGGCCTTCGATACGGTCTCCCACACCATTCTGATTGACCGTCTCCAGAGCGCAGGGATAGGTGGAGTAGTGCTTGAATGGTTTCAAAATTTCCTGAGCCACAGACGACAAATCACTGTGCTGGGCCAATACAGATCTGAGGAAAAATCGATTACAACAGGGGTACCACAGGGCTCTACTTTGAGCCCACTACTTTTCAATCTTTATATGGTACCCCTGATCGAGTTAATCTCTTCGTATCAGATCAGCACTATTTCCTACGCTGACGATACGCAGCTCATTCTGGTACTTGACAGGGAGTCTCCACGAGCAGAAGAAAATTTCAAATCATGCTTAACTGCGACGTTCGAATGGATGAAGATCAACCACTTGAAATGTAATTCTGGTAAAACAGAAATACTTCCATTCGGCTCGCAAAATCTATTCTCCCCTAAGCAGTGGTGGCCTGAAGGCGCGGAAGCTCCCCCGAACACCATCTCCTCTGCCCGCAATTTAGGTATCAAGTTCGATAATACCCTATCATTCAAGCAACAAGCCATTGGGGTAGCAAGCTCCTGCTTTCATATCATCCGAATGCTAAGGAAGTTTTTCGACCTCCTTCCTTTGTCCACGAGAAAGACGGTGGCGGTGGCACTTATCACATCAAGACTGGACTACTGCAACAGTCTATATGCTGGAGCCAACAAGACCGTGCTCCACAAGTTGCAGATGGTCCAGCATGCCGCGGCCCGTCTTGTCCTGGGCTGGCCCAGGAAATCATCGGCCTCTGCAGCACTTCGTACCCTCCACTGGCTGCCCATCCACAAGCGCGTGCTGTTCAAAATCTTGACTATTACCTTTAGAGCCTATCACGCAAAAGGACCTAGATATCTGTCCAACATCTTCAAACGACATCGCCCATCCCGAAATTTGAGATCTTCCCACCTCAACTTATTAGTGGTCCCAAAATTCAAACTAGCGACCAAAGGTGGAAAATCCATTGCAGTTTTAGGCTCCAGAGCCTGGAATAAACTTTCTCTCGCACTTCGTCAAATCTCAACAGAATCTCTGTTTAGGAAAGCCCTAAAAACTTGGGTTTTTACGCTCTCCGACGCGGCCTGTAAAGAATTGGTGTAATGCCTAAATCTCTTAGAGTTGTTCCAGCTTACTCACCCTTTTCTATGCTGGGGTGACAAACAGCGCCAAGATGCTCCCTGGAGTGATAGCATGCGCTATACAAAAGCCTCCTTACATTACATTACATTACACTGCTATGCATGCATATTATTATGTAAAAGTAAAAGGTTGAGAACCCTATTTTTTTTTTTTTTTTTTGGTACAGCTGGGATAAGAGAAAGTAAAAGGTGGTGTGATTTTTTAAAAGCAAAATCACACCAATTAGTGAGATAAGTTAATGAAAAATATTAAAAGTGAAATTATGATTAATACAAAAAGGGAAATCATGTTTAAGTAAACAGAAAGGGTAAGCAAATCGTACAATAGTAAAGGCAGAAAGATAATGTAATAATAGTGGACATTTGAATACATATAGCTAATATATAATTCCCTTCAATGCCGCAGACAAAAACCGAAATTCGGATAACAAAAGGAAGTACGAATCAAGACGCTTCCGGGTAACAAGAAGGGAACGGATACAGGCCCCCTGCAGACTCCATGATGGGGCTATAATCAACTTATTTTAAGGTATTATAAGTAAAACCTTTTTGGCTTTAACAGAAAGACACAAATCAGCTTACAAACTGAATATCTCCCTAATAGCCCGTGCATTTCTGTCTATCCTCAGCAAATTGTATGTGAATATATTATCCATACAGTGGTCACCCCGGGTACAGCGAACATATCCAGTTCATTTAAACATCTGGATTCAGGTATGACATAGTGCCATCCTTTATCATATTATCCAGCTCCTGATTAAAGAACAGTTAATAAATTATCACATATCATTTACTTTCCAGGTGGATAACTTTTTAATAAAATCCACTGAACAGAAAATGTGCAACTAAAGGAATAAGAAGTTGTCATAATTCGTAGTTCTTTGCAACTAGATTCGCTCAAAATTTGAGGTATGTGACTAATGTGAATCTAACTTTGTCCAAATAACTATAGCGGATGGGTATAAATACTCACGCTTACAACATGACATAAGCGAGAATTCAGTGTGAAAATTTAGAATTTGTTCTACGACAACAGCAGTAAAGCCCACATTGTTCTATTGGCTTAAACTCTTGAAGCATTCCATTGGCTTGAACATGAAATTTGACCCAATTGAGTGACAAATAATTAAATGTAATGTGAATACTTATTGGTTGAAGCAATGTGATCCAGTGAGAGTATATTTTGTCCTAAAGGAGTAAGACTAATTGTTGTGATATAAACATTAGAAAGAATTGAGACTACGTTACAAATCTAATACTACAAAAACCTTGACTAGTTCTCCAAGAATAGACTAGAATACTGTGTGGTTAAAGAAGTAAAAGTGTAAATGTTTGATATAAACGTCAGGATTAATTGGGACTCTGTTATAAGTCTGTAACTGCTTAATTTTAATTGTGGCATTCTTTTTTTACTGATTTTAAAAACCGTCCTGAAGAAGGTGTACCTATTCATACATACAGGACTTTTGGTCTATCCCTACCTAGACGACTGGCTCATAAAAGGCCCATCTCCTCAACAGATAGAGAACGACATCCACCTTTGCCTGCTACAATTGCACAGACTCGACCTCCACGTCAACTTGGAGAAGTCGGTACAACTACCAACCCAATCCATACACTACCTGGGCTCCGTTCTGGATACAGAATTAGGAAAAGCGTATCCTTCGGAGGAGAGACTATTTTCTATGCAGCAGAAGTGCAGAGTTCTGCTACAGTGCCAGAATCCAACAGCGCGTCAAGAAGCGTCTCTGCTGGGTTCCATGGCGTCCTGCATCTTCCCGATTCCTCACACCAGGCTGAGGATGCGACCTTTGCAGCAGGCTCTGGAGGATCAATGGGATCAGTTGACAGGGCTCTGGGAAGACCGGATCTTTCTTTCCCAGGTGACGAAGACCTCCATCAAATGGAGGACTCACCCTCGCAACCTTCTGGTGGGAGTGCCTTTTCACCAACCTCTCCCGACAGTCTATAGTCACAGACGCGTCTCTCCAAGGCTGGGGCGCACACATGGGGTGTCTGCAGTTTCAAGGAAAGTGGTCAGCAAAAGAACAGACATACCATATCAACATGCTGGAGCTTCAAACAGTCGATCTGGCTCTGAAGTCCTTCCTTCCTGCTCTCGAATCACACTCAGTTCTGATCCAAACGGACAACACGACGACCATGTTCTACCTGAACAAGCAGGGTGGAACTCGGTCGCGTCCTCTCTCTCTGGAGGCACAAGCCATCTGGCACTGGCTGCTTGCCAGGAACCTCACAGTAGTAGCGGTGCATCTCCCAGGAGAGCTAAATATCAAGGCCGACGCACTCAGCAGGCACTTCGAAGATCAGCCAGACTGGGTGCTGCACGACGAGGTGGTGGCAGACCTCTTCCATCGCTGGGGTCGTCCAGAAATAGATCTGTTCGCGGACGACGAAAACTCAAAATGCCACGCCTTCGCGTCCAGATTCCACCGTCCAGGGACAAGGGGGAATGCCCTTTTGATGGACTGGTCAGGGACATTTGCTTACGCATTTCCTCCTCTGCCCCTGATTCCGAAGGTGGTGTCCAAACTCATCAGATCCAGCATGGCCATGATACTGGTAGCCCCAGACTGGCCTCGGCAGTGGTGGCACCCGGACCTTCTACAGCTGTCGGTGCTTCCACCCAGGAGACTGCCCTGCAGGCCGGACCTGCTGACCAAGATGGGGGGGAGGATTCTGCAACCCAACCTTCCCTCACTGCACTTAACAGCAGTCCTACAATACGGACATTTAAATTTGCCACCTGATTGTATGCATATTTTAAAGGAAGCGAAACGACCCTCCACAAGAACGTCTTATGCGTTTAAGTGGAAGAGGTTTTTTCTTTGGTGCAGAGAGCGTCACTTTGATCCCTCATCAGCACAGGAGGAGGTGATTCTGCCTTACCTGCTGTACCTAGCAAGATCTGGTCTTAAATATGCCTCTATCAGGGTGCACCTCTCAGCCATTACGGCTTATAGGAAGTCTCCTACTCAGCCCTCCTTCTTCCAGAGGGAGGTGGTCAAGGACTTCTTACAGGGGTTGAAGAAAGTGTACCCCCCTGTTAGAAACCCTTCTCCTCCGTGGGAATTAAACCTAGTATTGTCTAAGTTGATGGGCCCCTCCTTTGAACCCATCCACAGAGCTTCTTTGCAACACCTATCGTGGAAGGCCGCTTTTCTAGTTGCAATTACATCAGCGCGCAGAGTAAGTGAAATACAAGTGCTGTGTACAAAAGAACCCTACACTGTTTTCCATCACAACAGAGTAGTCTTAAGGGCACATCCATCGTTTTTACCTAAGGTTGTTTCTGATTTTCATTTAAATCAGTCCATTTCTCTTCCTTCTTTTTTCCAAACCCTACGACCCCGGCTGAGCGGTCTCTGCACTCTTTCGATCTCAAAAGAGTCCTTAAATTTTATTTGGAAAAGACCAAAGAGAGTAGGAAGACGGACCAATTGTTTATCAACTATGGTCCACTGAGAACGGGCTTTCCAGCTGCCAAGAGATCCATCTCCAGATGGATCGGAGATGGATCGTCTCCTATATTAAATTGGCTTATCAACTTGCAGGCAAGCCCTTACTTTTGTCACCTAAAGCACACTCTACTAGGGGGAAAGCGGCCACAGTAGCTTTCCTGCATGATGTCCCTATGTCAGAGATTTGCAAGGCTGCAACCTGGAGATCAGTTCATACCTTTACAAGGCATTACTGTCTAGAATCTGATTCCAGGGCTGATACTCAAGAAGGACAAGCCTCTTTGAGGAATCTATTTGGGGAGCCTGCGGCCTGTATGAGCTCAGTTGTTTCTAGGCTTAGTATTGTTATTACTGTATTGTTACTCCTTTGCCCGTAGGGAGATGAGGTGAGGCTCGCTATTCTATTCTAATGCTTATGACTATTGATGAGGAACCCCTGGAAGAGAAGGATTAGTTACTTACCTGTAATCCTAGCTCTCTTCCAGGGGTATCCTCATCAAAGTCATAAGCAACCCTCCCGCCTCCCCGGGCAAAGGATCTTTCTTAGTTTGGAGATATTGTTAACCTATTTGTTTCCATGGTTTTTCAGTCTCCGAAAAGAACAACTGACCCAACTGTCACCCCTGAGGCATGATGGGATACTGGGGGTCATGAGTGCCTTAAAGGCACGGTGTCAGTTTTTTGTAGCATGCAGCTACAGGTTAGATTTTCAGTCTTTTTACACTGTGTGTTTGCAATGCAGCCTGGGAGCTTTTCTATGCTTTCAGGATATAATGAGAATTTCTACTGCTTTTTCAGCACTAAAACAGTTTCAAAACAATCTTTGGAGTTGTTTCTCATGTTTCTAATGCTTATGTTCATGTATGGTGGAAATTCTTTACAGCATAATCCAGCTCTATGGTGTATTTGGCTGCTATTGCTTGTTTTTATATATATATATATAGGTATATATATGAGTATATATATGTGGGGCACATATAATATAGTGTTTCTGGAGTCCCGCGCATGTGCGGGAATATTCTAATGCTTATGACTTTGATGAGGATACCCCTGGAAGAGAACTAGGATTACAGGTAAGTAACTAATCCTTCCATGATCATGAGGAAAGAAAGCATTGGCTTAGTGGAATGTGGCCATGAACACCCAGCAAGCCCCTGAGATTGAGGAAGGAGTTGTTCCTGCTACTTTCGAAACTGGAACTCCCCTGTGAGTACTTTGGAGAACAGGCAATGAGAACACATAAAAAAGAAAACGTTGAAGTCTTGGTGAGAATCCAGGTCTTTCAGACATAACCATTCCTCAGAAAAAGAGGAAGAGAAGAATTTAGTTTCAGGACAGTGCGGATGACGCAAGCCCATTTTTTGCTAGTTTGGTAAAATGGACTTGAAATCACACCTCTCGGAGGAACTTTGCACCATCTCCAAATCCAGCAATATCTTTGATGGCAGAGTGCAAGTAATTTAAAAGAGACTTTGTTTAATTAAATGAGCCTGTTAAAAGAGCATGTCCCCTTGCCAGGTCCCACTAAGCCAGTTTCAAAGTGGGTACCCTGCCCTGGGCATAACGGATGTGGTAGATTTCAGTCATGTCACATAGGCTTAATACTGATAAAGTGATAGAACATCTGCCTTAGACTACTGCTTCATGGGAGAGACTGCTCCTGGGAGTCAAGGAGGCGGCCTACGGTATCGTAGTTCTGCAGCATTATCTGGTGACTCCTATAATGCCACTAAAACAACCATGATGTCTTCAACACCCATATCAGAGTCCGGTCCAGAGACTGTGTCTTTCCCCACTACTCAGAGCAACCAGAGCTGACCTACTTCAGTGGAGCTCATTGCCAATATCGATTGCTTTTGTAAAATGATTTTACTATCCGGACTTCTTTATGGTCTTGAAACTATCACTGAGATCCTGTCGAGCTGTTTGCAAACGATAAGAGAATATTTCTGCCCAGGCCAATAGGAGCAAAAGATGCCTCTGGTGTCTTTTGACAATTGTGTTCCATCATAGTAGGAGGGTGGACTTGCAATGGCAGGTACAAAATTATACTTCCGGACAGCACATATCATCTTTCCCAATGTTGTTCGGTATCATGACCCAGCAACGTGGGTCTAACTTCCAGAACTCACAAAGCCATTGATGAGAAGAGCATGATATGGGTGCTCAAGGCTGTCTATTCTACCCCAACCTTCAGATGCGGTACTAAACTGCTGGCTTAAATGGGTGGGGTAGAATGGATGTGTGTTTCAAGAGACCCCCTCTAGCCTTGAAAATGGCTAAAGCAACTTAATACATTGGTCTGGTTTCCTTGCTGGAGCAACGTTGGTATTTCATGAGCAGGGTATGTCTAGAAACTATTTACTTTAAATACTTTTTAGATATATCCAAGGCACTCAGCCTGAATAGAATCAAAATCTGGTAACTACGGACCTCTCATTTTGGCCTTGATTTAAAATTGTTTTGGGAAACAAACGGCAACATGCTCTGTTGTAGACATACTTGGTCACTTATTTGTGTTCTTGATGATGGTAAACCGTTGGTGCACATTGTGTCACTGTTGATGTGTTATTAATGTGAAATGCAAATAAAAAGATTCATACAAATGTTTGAAGCTAGAGAGACTTAGTATAGATCTTACTTTTTGTGAGAGAACCCTTTTTAGGTCTCGTAGAGAGACCTATTGCCGTTAAACCAGAAAGCTAAAAGGCGGATTTTGTTAGGTCTCGTAGAGAGACCTATTGCCGTTAAACCAGAAAGCTAAAAGGCGGATTTTGCCGAGTGCATGTGTGTCCGTGCACGTGCTCTCCATTTGCTTCCCGAGCCGCCTGCCTGCTTCACACAAAGCCATCAGTCTCCCTCCCACCTCCCCCCTAATTGCTTTCCCTTATCACGGCCGCGAGGCCATGAGCTACTTCAAAGGGATCCGCTCTCCGCCTCCCGCCTCCCCGCCGCTTGTCCTGTCTATTGAGCCTTTCTCACCTCTCTCCTTAACTTTTCTCTCCCACTATCTTCACTTCTTTGGTTTTCTGCTGTCAACCCTGATTTCTTCCTTCCACTTTATTCCCTCCTGTCTATCGTTCTCTTTCTATGTATATCCAAGTCACCAGCCTCACCTCTGTTATTTTCTTTTCTCTTTCTCCTACACCTATGTTTCTCTACCCACTCTACCCCCAGAATTTTTCCACTTTATTTTCTTTTCTAATCTCCTCTTTTGTCTAATCGCCCACAACCTTTTCACCTGCCGTTCTCCCTGTTTCAACCCTGCATTTGCTTCTCTGTCTGCCTTTAACAATTTATTTTCTCTTTTACTTTCTACATGTAATGGTCTCTATCTCTGTGCCTCTCTCCAGACTGCCAACCCCTTGTTCTTTCTGTGTCTCACTCCCCGCAGTCACTAACAGCCCTGGCTTATCGTTGCCAAAACTGTTTGCTATCGAGTATCCATTTCCAACCTTGCATCCAGCAACAGGCTGTACTAGAGTGACGTTTTATAAATCACGCAGCAATTTGTTTAAAAAGTCCATGCTGTGTTCATCCTGGTCACATTCGGTACTTTTAACTGGCCTGTCCGGCTTCACGGCGGTCCCCCCAAACAGCCTTTTCTTGCATTGGCTCAGGAGAGTTCGCATACACACGTTGCTTAATCAGCTATTGAGTGCATGTGATCTCTGGTGGGGCCTGCCTGCACTCTCTGCCTCCATCACAAGGGTAGATGGCCTGTCTCTCTATTTGCGTGACATTGTTTGCCTTCTCATTGGAAACAGTGCAGCCCATTATTACGTTTCTCCCAGTGGTATTTCTAGCAGCGACCTCCAAAGTGTTCACTTTCCCATGCACACAGCACTCTGGTGCCAAAAATTACTTTGAAAACTTTGGAGGCAGTTAGACTCTCATGGTTAATCAATCAAATCAATCAGGATTAATAAAGCGCAGATGCCCTTGCGTGGTGTTGCTGCAGTTTGAAACATCTTGTCATGGAGGTCTTTTTATTTATCTTTATTCAAGACTTTTCAGACATCCATGCCTCTTCAGTGGATAGTTTGTGATTTTAGATTCGAAGTTTGGCTGTCGCTTGGATGCAAGTTGCATAGAACAATTTACATTATAGTTCTGTTTTTATTATGCTCTGGCAAGTTTAATGTGTGGGTTCATGTAACTATTATTGAAGTATTCTGCTTATGAAGCTGTTGGTTGTCAGACCTAAGTTGTGGGCTATACTGCATGATGTGTTACAACAACTGTGTGATGTTTATTCCATGCCAGAGCCCCTTCAACCAAAACTTGAAATAAGATCTAATTCATATGCTTGTAAAGAGTACATTTCTTTCTGGCGGTCTCTTAACCTCATTACTGGAACCACATACATTCACTCCATAATACACGGGTAAAATACATTGTCTGGCTCTGCTTCCTGCTTGTTTATCTCTAAGTCTCTCTTTCCTTCTCTTTCTTTTCAGTGTGATTCCACTGACAACACTTGTGCACTAGTCCTAGTAGAGCACAAATGCCGTTTTATTATTTTCTTTGTTTTCAGTGTGATTCCACGGACAGCACATCTACCATTCTGCGCTCCCTGGCAATGGGTCAATGTGCTAGTTATAGAGTACTTGTGTGTTCGTACCCAAACCCCCCACACAACCCCCCACACACACACCCCACACATACAACCCCCCACACACACACAACCCCCCACACACAACCCCCCACACACAGCCCCCCACACACACAACCCCCCCACACACACAACCCCCCCACACACACAACCCCCCCACACACACAACCCCCCACACACAACCCCCCACACACAACCTCCCACACAACCCTACCCACACAACTCCACACACAACCCCACACACACAACCCCCCACACACCACACACAACACCCCCACAACACCCCCCACACACACAACCCCCCACACACACAACTCGACACACAAACCAACACAACCAACCACACACACACACAGCCCCCCCACACACACAACCCCCACCCCCACACACACACCCCACACACAACCCCCCACACACACACAACCCCCCCCTCATAACCCCCCACACACAACCCCCCACACACACAACCCCCCACACACACAACCTCACACACACACACACAACCCCACACACATTCAACCCCAAACACACGCAACCCTCCACACACACAACCACACTCCACCACACACAACCTACACACACAACCAACCCCACACACACACAACCCCACACACACCCCCACACACACAACCCCACACACAACACCCCACACCCACGCAACTCTCCACACACACAACCCCACACACACAACCCCACACACACAACCCCCCACACACACAACCCCCCACACACACAACCCCACACACACACAACCCCACACACACACAACCCCACACACACACAACCCCACACACACACAACCCTTCCACACTCAACCCCCCACATACACACAACCCCACACACACACAAACACCCAAACCCCCGCACACCCACACAACCCCACACACAACCCCCCACACACACAACCCCCCCCACACACAACCCCCCCACCCACACATCCCCACACACAACCCCCACACACACCCACAACTCCCCACAAACACACACAACCCACCCCCACACACAACCCCCCATACGCACCCACACACACAACCCCCCACACCCACACACAGCCCCCCACACACACAATCACACACAACCACACTCAACCACACACACAACCCCACACACACACCCAACGCGCCCACACACACACACACAACCCACCACCGACAAGCAACCCCACACACACACAACCCCACACACAACCCCCACAAACACAACTACACACACACAACCCTACACATACACACACACAACCCCCACACACACAACCCCCTGGGACACACAACCCCCCACACACACAGAAACCCCCACACACACTCCCACACACACAACCCCCCACACCCACACCCCACCCCAACTCACTCACACACAGATACACACACACACCACCATACACCCCCAAACACACCCACACACACAACCCCCCACACACACAAAACACCCACACACACAACCCCCCCACACACACACAACCATCTATCTATCTATCTATCTATGGCCCTCACTCTATCTATCGATTGCCCTCACTATCTATCCATCGCCCTCACTCTATCCATCTATCTATTGCCCTCACTCTATCAATCTATCGCCCTCACTCTATCTATCTATCTATCACCCTCACTTTATCTATCGGCCTCACTCTATCTATCGGCCTCACTCTATCTATCGGCCTCATTTTATCTATCGGCCTCATTCTATCTATCGCCCTCACTCTATCTATCGCCCTCACTCTATCTATCGCCCTCACTCTATCTATCGCCCTCACTCTATCTATCGCCCTCACTCTATCTATCGCCCTCACTCTATCTATCTATCGCCCTCACTTTATCTATCACCCTAACTCTATCTTTCTATCAACCTCACTTTATCTATCGGCCTCACTCTATCTATCGGCCTCACTCTATCTATCGGCCTCACTCTATCTATCAGCCTCACTCTATCGGCCTCACTCTATCGGCCTCACTCTATCTATCGGCCTCACTCTATCTATCGGCCTCACTCTATCTATCTATCGGCCTCACTCTATCTATTTATTGCCCTCACTCTATCTATCTATCGCCCTGACTCTATCTATCTATTGCCCTCACTCTATCTATCTATTGCCCTCACTCTATCTATCTATCGCCCTCACTCTATCTATCGCCCTCACTATCTATCTCTCGCCCTCACTCTATCTATCTCTCGCCCTCACTCTATCTATCACTCTATCAATCTATCTATCTATCTATCTATTGCCCTCACTCTATACATCTGTCGCCTCACTCTATCAATCGCCCTCACTCTATCGCCCTCACTCTATCTATCGCCCTCACTCTATCTATCACTCTATCTATCTATCTATCTATCTTTTGCCCTCACTCTATACATCTGTCGCCCTCACTCTATCTATCGCCCTCACTCTATCGCCCTCACTCTACCGCCCTCACTCTATCTATCGCCCTCCCTCTATCTATTGCCCTCCCTCTATCTATCTATCGCCCTCCCTCTATCTATCGCCCTCACTCTATCTATCGCCCTCACTCTATCTATCTATCGCCCTCACTCTATCTATCTATCGCCCTCACTCTATCTATCTATCGCCCTCACTCTATCTATCTATCGCCCTCACTCTATCTATCGCCCTCACTCTATCGCATCACCACAGAATCACTCAGGGGCACCACAACATCACTCAGGGGCACCACAATATCACTCAGGTGCACCACAACATCACTATGCGCTACCACAGCATCACTGAACGCCATAGCATCACTCGTCGCCACCACAACATCACTCAGCGCCACCACAGCATCAATCTGTGCAACCATTCAACAACAACTGGTTTAAATATGTTCTCTCAATGTTTCAAGCTGTATTACAAATGTCACAAAAAGATGTTAATATTTCACTTCTGTTCTTGGATTTTCGTTACAATAAAATACACTGAACATAATCTTCACAAAAGTTATTTACAAAAGTTAAAGCTATTGCCATTATAAATTACAATAACTTTTATGTAAGTATTAATTATTTTAAAAAAATTAAAAGCCATTGTTATTTGTAATATCAATACATCTAAGTCACTTAAATACAGCACATATTGCATTACAAATACTATAGGTGTCACATTTGCGAAAGTTAAAACCATTGGCATTGTAAATGACAAAGATATTAATTTCGCTATTTTCAAAACCAACACATAAATAAAAGATTTGGCATTTACAATACCAATAGCTCAAACTTTCCTAATACGAGACCTATTGCATTGCAAATGCTGGTTTAATGACATGGTTGTATAAAGAAAAGTCCATGCAACAGTCAAAGTCCTTTGCTACATGAAGAACAAAAAAGATCAGCAGCCATTGTTGACATCTAAACAGATGTCAGAACGTGGCAACCGAGGCATGTATTGTAAACCAAAAGAATATCTTGAGAAAACCTGCTTAGTTGTGATAGATTTGATTGTATAATCTCTGGGAATCTGTTAGTCAAGATTCTAACATACTGTTTGCAGTAAGCGAGTCTAGCAGAATTATGGTTTTTAGTGAAAAATGTTTCGCTGCTTGATTGAAATTGTTTCAAAAACATCCTATTTCACAATAATGTTAACAGTGTACACTTATTTTATTTGTGATTATTTTAAGCTAGGTTTTGCCCTTTAATCTTTAATTTACTCTTATGGTTATTGTTATTGAAGCTTATGAACCAAAGCATTGTGCTTGGTACTTACGGTCCTTTAAGTATTGCAGTTTAAGCTGGTTCTACGAGGCATATTATCAGAGAGGACAGATCTAGAGTCACTATATTATGAAGAGCTTCGACCCCTTTCATTGCACCGCACACATACACACCACCGTGGTTCTATTTGAAGAGACCGCTGGTGGGCCAGAAGAGTGGCAAAGGCATTCCTGCCTGGGACCGCTCCAAGAGTTTTGAAGGATTTAGTCTTGATGCTCCATATCTTTCCAGTCTCCCGATTTCTGATATTCGAGACAATCTCCCCTTGTGCAATGAGAAAATATGCACACCATTGCTTCTTCCACGGAAGGCCCATTTTGTAGATTGTCTCTCACCCTGGCCTGCACAACATGCTTGTAGAGAGTGTTCCCTTTAGTAAGAAGGTAGTTAGGGTGGAGATGTATTACTTTGCGACCTTTATGCTGTGTGGCTATGTGATTCCTGGGATAACTCTGTATTTGGGATTGTCTTCTTTAGGGTCTGCACTGGAGACAGCCGGACTGATCTATTTCCCAGCAGCCTGAAAAGCACAGTCTCTGCAGAGACCATCAACAGCAACTCAGGTAAGTGTACAGTTTACACTGAACTCAAAATTGCTCTGAATGGCGGCGGCACCACCAAGGCAGCTCATACCAAGACAATCCTGGCTCCTAAACCAGAGATCATAATGAGCTCCGTGAAAGCTCGGTGAGTAGGAATGCTTTTTGGAGCTTCATGTCCAATAGCCTTTGTATGCTTCAGGAATGATGATCACATGCTACGCTCATTGTCCTCCTGAGAGCAAGTGAAACCTACAATATGTCTTCGAATCATCCTTTCTACCTCACTCGCTGGTGTTGTTACTTAGCTTACAGCCCTGGAATTTCATTCTTCAGATAGGGCGTGAAATGCTAAGCTGGACGGCATATATGAACCATGGTAATCAGTTTATTTCATACAAGCCAATGTTTGGTATTTTTCTTAAAGTGCTGTCATGATCCTCAACCTACAGTAGTCTGTTTGAAATTAACAACCTTTTCCAAATTCAACATTCGCCACTCCCGTCAGAGTTAGTATGGAAAATATGTTTTACAACTTTCTTCTTGAATTGAAACATATTGTTGGAAAAAAAAGCACTTAAAATGAAATAATAACAACAATTATTTATATAGGATGGTATACATAGGTGCCTGGTCAGTAATGTTGAGGCTAGAATTTCATGTTCTGTTTTCAAATCTAAAAAAAAATAGTGATGTGAATAATTTCAGCATTTGACAAAACCTTTACAGTTCACTCCTAGTATTTTACTTACTTCCAGGCTTGAGCATACAAAGAAAAAACAATGTATTGTAGAGTGTTTAAAAGTATCTAGAGCAACATGCTCAGAGAAGTGCTCTGGAATAATACCTACATTTTCCTATACCCTGGCCTACTTGGTCTAGAAAATACCACTCTTTTAAGAAACTCACACCAACAGTATCCCATCATGCCTTGTGGGTGTCAAATGCTCCAGTTCTTTTGATGAAATCCTATTTAGAATGGAGTCAAATTCCTTATTCTTTCTATTGGGTAGAAGCATGGTGGCTTGAGACCACAACAGTGATTCTTGTGTAACCGAACTCGACTGAAATGTAAGTAAATTTCTGATGGATACCTCTGCCTGTGGATTCCTCACCATTTGATTCCTCAACTCTTGAATTACTCCAGCACCAGCATTACACAGAAATTATTTTCTTTGCTCTCCACTCGGCGTCAGATTGCATCAGGGAAATGTTGAAACATGTACATAAACTTATAGGAAACAATTCAACAAGTAGACCCATACTCTATTAGACTAAAAAGTACTGACCCAAATGGACATGAAAACATAAATACATAATTTAATATTACAAAAATATTTTTATTATTTTCTTTTCCTTTTTGTATTTTATATATATAAATATAAATACAGAAATGTGACACAATGGCACCATATAAACATATGTGTCAGTACAATCAATAGACTTCAGTCGACATTATACACATTTAGTCAGTTTCTATTGGGCGTCTTAATTCATTAACTTCGTAGATCGCCAAATGTACAATGGTGCACTTACACACTTAAGAAAAATCCTTCTATTGTTGAAACAAACACTAAAACATATCTGATGCATTATACGTACATTAAACATTGTAGATCATCACAAAATGTAATGGCTAAAAAGAATTATATACTGTCTACGCGCGTTTCGGCTGAGTCTTCATCAGGTAGCGATGTATTTTTGATATCTGAAAAAAACAAAACAAAGGAACACCACTTGTTGTCACGACATTGGTCCAAATGAAAACTAAGTGTAAGTACATACATTGAGAGTCCTACTATATACATCTTATAAATACATTGTTATAAACAGAACTAATTAATAAAAAACATATACTATACAATACTATTTACACTTACATTACTAGTCACCTGGTAACTAACATGAAAAGCACAGTGAAACCGTGGTGGCCAAAATGCAGAAATTAATAATAAACAAGAGAATAGAGAGAATGGAATATACATGATACCATGATTATTAACCAGTGAACCAAATAGGGATGGGCGGTGGGAAGGAGGGTGGGGAAGGGGGGAAAAAAAGAAAGAAGGGGTAAGGAGGGAAGGGAAAGGACAATAGTGGGGGAGAAAAAGAAAGGAGAAAAAAGAGAGGAAAGGAAGGAAGGGAAACGGCCAAATGTGTACACTCTAGTGTTGTCTGCCCCATTAATAAAGTAATACCAACTTTCACTAGGCAGTCTACACATTGTCTAAATGCGACAGCTACAAGACAACCTAAAAGGTACCTTTAATTGCAACATGTACGGAACCGTGATGGGGGGCCCCCTTCTGTACATTGTAAATAGATAGAGGACTGCTAGATCTAGACAGATACAAGGGTGAATTACTCATAAGGTAGTCCTAGGATCCATATAGAGTATCTGAAAATAAACTAAACTAAAAACTGCAATACTTACCCCCTACGCAAAATCGGGAGGGTGTAAAGAAGTTCTAGAGGTATGTCACACACGGTTTTCCCCGGATAGCATTCATCCTAGAACGATAATCATATACAAGTAAGAGCGGTAAATAGTGAACGCAACACCCGCTAACGTTGTTCAAAATCCGGAGGGTGTAAAGGAGTTCTAGAAGTATGTCATACACTGTAGTCCCCGGATAGCATTCATCCTCAAACGATATGCATATACACGTAAAAGCGGTGAATAATAAAGCACCACCAGCTAACGTTGTTCAAAGATTAACTATATATTCCCTGCGTCCAGACTACTCACAAACCGATCACATGGGGTGGGATCTAAATAAATACTCCCAAATGATAGAACTATAATTGAACTACCACAGCGTAAGTAAACGCGCCAATAAATGCTGAACGCATTCTGGCGAAATAGCGGTGGCAAGATTCTAGCACCTACCTTAAATAGCATAAATTGACAAAAGCGGTGATGTTTGCTGATGATACAGCTAGATGAGACGGCGTTGGCAGCCCACGTTCAAGATGGCGTACCACTATAGAATACACTGCAGCCCGGGTTGGAGGGCCCAATCCAAACAGTAGTGAATACCCTGTTCCAAATCATCCTGCCACAGCCTCTCAATGGCCAGGACCCTACATAAATGCCACGTCTCTCGACTGAGACAAAAGCTTGCAAACCGGCACCCGGACCTCCCGTGTATACATACATCTAAGACATGGAACCGCTCCTAGACGTGTAATGTAAAGCGCGTCTCTGGCTGGCTGCGTTACGTTGCAATGAAGATGTAACGGTACGTGCAAAAATGTACATTTTTACATTTAAAGGGGACATACAAAAAGACAAATCTCTATCTCTCGGTGTTAGTATTTCACCACATTACTTTATGAAAAAATAATGTATAAGACAGTCTTGACAAAAGTTCAGATGCCAAAGTAAAGATAATAAAAATGGAAACATCATCACCAATGCTACTGCCAAGTATAGACAGATCTTTTCTCAAAATAAATATCACCCCTCGGTGTTACAGTGTACATGGGGAACCCTGATATCTGCAATTGAGACCTATAGTGTCGGATAAAGGCCAGAAAATTGTCATGAGTGAGTCATCGAACTATTTACAAAACCCTCACCATAACGTGATCAAGATACCTGGTCTCATCAGAACATGAACACAAAAAAGGAAATATAATCAATCAACGGTTATTATACAGAATTGCCTGTGCCTACGATATTTCATTATTCAATCCCTTTTTGTAAGTGTCCAGAGTAAAGATCCAAAAGACCTCTCTGCGTTTGCGGATCTCTGTGCCTGCAACCCCATTTTTATGTATCTTCTCCAGGATGAGCCACTGTATGTCCTTTTCTGTATGGTTAGCATCCATATAGTGTTGGACCAGAGGGGTCTGAATTTTCTTGGTCCTAATGGCCGACCTATGCTCTGTAAGGCGGGTGGCCATGGATCTTGAGGTCTCTCCTACAAATGTTAAGTGATAGGGGCATGAGACCAGATACACAAAATTTGTGGTTTTACAATTTGCGAGGGATTTAAGTTCAATCCTGTTGTCATTTATTGTATATTCTTTTGTTTCAATAGCAGACTGGCATGCAACACATGACATGCAGCTATAGTTAGTTACCTATTGGGGCAGCCGCCTCACTCAGTGTCATTTGTGTGAATTCTGTTGGTCGTGAAGTCAGACGTGACCTCGTGACTAGATCCTTTAGATTTTTATTTTTTCGATGGGCAAACAGAGGTTTAGGTATAATCACTGACCCATCTCTGATCGCATTCAAAATATGCCAGTTTGAGTTGACAATATAGCGAATTTTCTCATTCATGGTTGAATGCCGGGTAACAAATACCAATCGTTCATTCTTTTTAGGTTCTTTGGGGGTCAACAGATGTTGTCTATCATAGTAGCGTGCCCTTTTTTATGAGTCATGTACTATTCTTCTTGGGTATCCCCTCGAGATGAATTTAGCCTTCATCTCTGCAGCTCGTTTGTCATAATCTACTAAGTCAGTGCAGTTCCTGCGAAGTCGCAGGAACTGCCCGAATGGTATGCTGGTTTTCTGAACGCTGGGGTGGTAGCTGGAAAAGTGCAACAATGTATTGCGTGCCGTCAGTTTGGTATACAGGTCTACTATTCATTTGTTCTCTTTGACCTTGATCACAATGTCCCACAATTCTATGGCACTCGTGCTGACATTTGCTGTAAATACAATATTGCTGTCACGCAGGTTAAGCCAGGATACGAAATCAGTGAGAACATCGGGTTGGCCCTCCCAGATAAAAAATACATCATCTATATAACGTGACCAAATCTTGATGGACTCACTAAAGGGTGCTATTTCATTATAGATGAATCTGTTCTCATAATGGGCCATTCTTTGGTACAAATCAGGGAAATGTTGAACAGTACCTATTGGTGCTGGTAGGTGGCATTAATTGGCTCCGCGTCGGAAGAGACATGTACAATGCCCATATAGGTGGCAATCTGGCGAGCTAACATCAGTTCCTTTCTTTTCGATCCAACAGCGCAGATCTGCAGAGCTACCTCGGTGACGTTTTGACCTTTTTTGCCTTTTTGTTGACCTTTTTTCTGAGCTATAACTCCCAGTGTGCTAGGGACTGGTACTGGGTAACACCAGCAGTATGGACACCTCCCCAGACTCTGGCATGCTATCCCATCTGGGGCATGTTTTGGAGAAAGGTGCATCCTTCATAATCAAGATGAACAGGGCAGAGGACGTCCTTGATCTACAACTGCCAGTGGTTAAAGTCAAGACCAACGTACTTGCTGAAGGTGCTTCATCCAGGGGCAAGCTCTGAAGAGCCTTTGCTCTTCAGTGAGGTGCTTACCGGCAACAGGGTGCTCTAAATTGTGCAGCGGAGTTAAACCCTCCCATTTGTGAAAACCCCTCCCTCTATGCCACCATAACCAGAACAGCCAACGGAGGAACATCTCTTCTCCAGTATTAGGGGTGTCTTTCATAGATTCACATGCTTGAATATTCCCCGTCGTCGCAGTGGGAGTCCCACGGTACATAAAATAGCAGTAATGTATGCATATATAAATAAAATTACCATAATTATATAAATATATATGTACATACAAAAAATACAGTAAAGTATCCAGAAAACTCAAAAGTACCATAGAACAGAATAGGCCCACAGAAAGCCTAAGGGAGAAACTCAACTTAGTAACATATCAGTGTCATTATGTTTTGGTCCACATTCCAGCCAATCAGGCTGTAGCTCCCTCTAGAACCTTCTCCTCAGAAGCCCAAGTCTTCTGATTTTCTACCGCACGTCGTGGGAAGGGAGTCTCCCTGAGCTCTGCTCAGTTTTCAACTTACTTAGCTGTTTTTTCTACTCAAAATTTCTTCTTCAAGGAAATCTTTGTTCATCCTGTGGAAAACTGCGTCTCTTTCATGAAGATCCACACAGTAAATGTAAATACCGTCTCTACCCTGACCATGAAGTGAAGACCTGTAAGTTCTGTCGTACTTTTCCACGTAAAACTTTAAGGGACAGAGAGGCCCGTCTCCTTCTGTGGCTTCAGAAGTTGAAGACAACAGACACTGTGGTCTCGCAGCATGAGAGTGTCTCTTCTTTTCAGTCAAAGACCTCTCTAAAGCGTGGGTTGGAGTCAGAGATGCCTTCTCCTTTTCTTAAGAAAAAGAGACTTGTTGAAATCTCTAAAGTTGTCTCCCCACAGTATTTACCTCCAATTGCGCCTACGAGACCTGGCTCTCTGGCGTCATTGTCCAAAGCCATGCCTTCTTCCTCAAAAATGGGCACTGGCTCGTCGACGGGCTCGTCATCGACGACGACGACGAAATCCGTGGATGCTGTCTCCACGTCGACGACGACTTGCTCTATGTCTTCGAGAACTACGTCGACGACGTCCACCTCGTCGACGACATCACACGAGGTGAGGCCCATTACCTCTGTCTTGAAGATCTCGTCGACGGCTGCTAAATCCACCTCGTCGACGGAGAAACATCAGTCAACGCGCCTTTCGTCGACGCACTCCTCGTCGTCGACCAAGATTACAGCGTCGTCGACGGGTCGTTGCCCGTCGACAGGACCTGCCTCGTCGACGACTACTTCTTCGACGTCTGCCTTACCGTCGACGACGGCTTCGTCGACGGCTACCACCTCGTCGACGGTCTAACCTTCGAAAAAATCTTCGTTGACGAAGACTAAGTCACATCCGTAAACAGATTCCTTGCCTGTGGACACAGTGCACAGTGCAGACGCCTCAACCGGCTGTTGACTCTTCCATCGCCACGTCGACGGGCTCGTCGACGCTGCACCATTCTTTGGCCACAGCTACCACCTTCACAGTGGTCACTGCTTCCACGCTCAAACGAATACCTCTAATACAATTGAGTCCTATTAAGAGTGGTTCTACTCTTCCTGACAAATTATTTCAGTCTGCGGAGGAGGACTCCAATGATGATTCAGAGCTGGATAATACCTTTGGACAATTGACTAGTCCATCCGAGCTGCACATAAAGTGCCAGGATTATGATGAGGAGGAGGTAGAATACGTCGAAGAGGGGACAGATCTTTTTCCAGTAGATAGGTCTGAAGCACCTATGTCGGACCAAACGACACAGATACCACTGTCTTTGGTAAGGAATCTGCAGCACATGCTGGACGATTATAACGGCAGATTTCCTCCATCTAGGCCTGTTTCTCCAGTGCCGCAACCTGCTCCGCAACCACAAGCCTCTGCACCAGTTCCGTCAAGGTCATCGGTGCGTGCCCAGCCTGATACGGACAATGACGATCCGGACCCTCAAAAGACGGATCCGAACGATATGACGACAATGCCTTTCAAGAGTGGGATGATTACAGGGCTCACACACCTTCAACCCCACCAACGTTTCCATTAGCTTCGCCTCCTGTGGACATTGGCAGCTTCCACAACTTGATGGTCTGCGCTGCTAAGAAATTTCATCTCACTTTAGACGTCCAACAGACTGACTGTTTTCTCTACGATTTTAAAGACCTAATTTAAAGGCAAGCTCACACTATTCCAATAATTGACCACATTTGGGATGACGGTCTCAAATTGATGGAGAGACCGAATTCGATCCCGGCTGTCCTGCCAAGACTCGATAAAAAATATAAAGCACCAGCAGATTCTCCAACATGTTTGGTGTCTCAACCAAAGGCGGATTCCATCATTACTCAGGCGGCCCAAAAGAGGTCTCGCAATCCTTCCACACCCCTTACTTCTCCTCCAGATCAGGAAGGCCGAAAGCTGGATTCCATAGGGAAAAAGTTTACCACCATGGCAGCCACCACTGTAAGGGCAGCTAATTCCTTGGCTATTCTTGGGCGGTATGACTGCCAAATGTGGTCCGAGATTGCAGCATTGCTCCCACAACTTCCGGATGCTATCCGCGCAGAAGCACAAGCCATCATTCAGGAGGGTGAAAAGATCTCCTCAGAGATCATTGACTGCGCCATTGATATCTCCTCTACCGGGTTTAGACAGTTGGCGGGAGCTGCTGTTTTAAGGCATCATGGCTGGTTAAAATCAACAGCATTTCGCCCTGAAGTCCAAGCTAAAGTCTTCGATCTACCCTATGATGGTGAATCGCTTTTCGGTAAACATGTTGACGAGGTCCTCGAATCGATCGAAAAAGACACAGATACGGCCAAGGCATTGGGATCTCTCCAATATAAAAAACGGCCTTTTCGAGGAGCACGTGGTAGAGGTGGCAACTTTTCCACTTTTCGTGGATCAAACCAATATCGCTTTTACAATGACAACCGGCAAAGACAAACTTACCAATCCCAGAGTCGTCAGACCTCCTCCAGACCATACCAAAGAAAAACTACCTACAGTGGTGGTTCAAATGCAAAGAAACAGTGACAGTCCCAGCGTCAATTTTCCACCGACTGTAAGAATTGGAGGTCGAATCTCAAATTACATCTTGAATTGGTCCAACATTAACGATCAGTGGGTCCTAGATCTGATTTCAAAAGGACATACCTTGGAGTTCACAAAATTTCCTCCAAATCGCCCTCCTACTGGCCCGCCTCCTCCCCATTTCAAAGAACTTTTGACTCAAGTCAAATTAATGATCAGGAAAGGTGCTATCGAGGTAGTACCACAAGGCCAGCAGGGCAAAGGGTTTTACTCCCGCTTTTGTCTAGTCAAGAAAAAATCGGGGGAATGGCGCCCAATTTTGGATCTACGGGCTTTGAACAAATTCATCATGCCAAAAACTTTTCAAATGTTGACCCTGCTACAGATTCTACATTACCTCAATCCCGGAGAGTTCTTCTCCAAGATCGACCTCCGGGACGCATATTTTCATGTGCCGATTCACCCCAGGCACAGAAAATATCTTTGTTTTACAGTCGGACACCTTCACTTCCAATTCAGAGTCCGGCCTCCGTTCAGCACCGAGGGTCTTTACCAAGATCACGACCACGGTAGCTGCTTTTCTGCGCCTACAAGGCATCCAGTTTTATCCATACCTGGACGATTGTCTCATAAAGGCTCCAAACCTCCAACTGGCAATCCAGCATACTAAGTCTTGCATCTCCCTTTTTCGGGACTTGGGCCTTTCCATCAATTGCCAGAAGTCACACTTTCGCCTGTCTCAGCAGCGAGATTTTCTAGGTGCCTCACTAGATTCTCAGCTGGCAAAGGTTTTTGTTTCCCAGGAGAGACAAGACCGCATGCTCAAGATGGTACGATACCTGCAGTCAAAACTGTACGTTTCAGTCCGGATGTTAAAATCATTCCTAGGCATGGCTTCCCCCGCCACACAGTTGATTCCCCACTGCAGGCTACATATCAGGGTCGTCCAAGAGGAGTTAGACAAGCAGTGGAAACAGATCTCAGGATCATTCAACAACAGGATCCTTCTCACGCCCCGCATTCAGGAGGCTCTGGAGTGGTGGGCTCACCCTCCGAACATATCCATAGGTCGGTCTTTTCAAGACGCTACTCCGACTCTGACGCTTACAACCGATGCATCCCTGGAGGGCTGGGGAGCGCATCTCGAAGGACTGTCAGTACAAGGAAAGTGGACTGCAATCCAACGCACTTGGCATATAAACCGCCTAGAGCTTCTTGCGATCTTCCTTGCCCTGAAATCTTTTCAACGGATAGTTCAAGGTCAATCTCTGCTGGTGACGACAGACAACACCACCAGCATGCATTACCTGAACAAACAGGGCGGCACAAGGTCCCTTCTGCTTTCCCAACGAGCACAAGATATATGGAAATGGGCGATTCGTCATCAAATTCATCTTACAGCCATCCATGTGCCGGGTGTTTCCAATGTTCTGGCGGATCCGCTCAGCAGGTCTCTCTCGGACAACCACGAGTGGGAACTCAACCAACCAACTCTCGAGTTCATTTTCCGCCAGTGGGGCCAGCCGCAGATGGATCTCTTTGCGACTGCCACCAACAGAAAATGCCAACGCTTTGCAAGACTTCATCCCCACAGAGATCGAGCGGAAATGCATTTTCGATCAGCTGGTTGATCGCATTCAGCTACGCTTTCCCTCCGCTTCCTCTGATTCCGCGCCTGTTGCACAGGATGAGGCTTCAACCCGGCCATATGTGGAGAAGTGTGGCTCAGTGGTTAGAGGTGGCAGACCCAGAAGCTGAGATCGGCCGTGGACAAGGGTTCGATTCCCCGCCTCGGCGGGTCTCGGGCTCAAAAATTCCACGAGTCGACAATTCTCGCTCTGGTGCCTACTCGACTCACGGGGTCACACTCTGCGACTCTGGGCAATAGCTTGCTTAATCTCCACTACGGCCCCTCGCGGCGGGATGCCTGGCTTTCACCTTGTGGGTACCCGGCCGGGGTATCTCACAGGGGAATACCAGGACGGGTTCCCTAAGCAAGCGCCTTGAGGCCCCTGGGTTAAAGCGCGCTATATAAATCGAAGCACATTTACATTTACATTTACATTTACATATCATCCTGATTGCACCCAAGAGGCTGCGGCGCCCATGGTTCTCGGACCTGCTCTTGTTCTCCCAGAACGAGCTAATATCGCTTCATCCTCTGCCTCACCTCCTCACGATGCAGCAGGGGCAAATTTGCCATCCAGATCCGGCATACCTCCAGCTCCATGCCTGGAACCTGAACACCATGAATTTACGCGTCTAACCATCGACGCTGATTGCAGAGAGGTGTTAGCGCACGCCCGAGCTCCTTCCACCATTATAACCTATCAATTGAAGTGGAAACGTTTCTGGGTCTGGTGCCACACCAAAGCCTTGGATCCGATGACCGCCAAACCAGAACAGATCCTGCCTTTCTTCCTATCCCTTGCAAAGTCAGGACTTTCCCACTCCACTCTGAAGGTATTTTTGGCAGCTCTCTCCCGCTTCCGTCATGATGGTTCTACCTCACTGCATTCATCGAGAATCATCCAACAGTTTTTCAAAGGCCTCTTCCATATGTTTCCACCCATTCGTCGTCCTCCGCCTGCTTGGCGCCGAAACCTGCTTTTGTCTCAGCTCCTCCTACCTTCTTTCGAACCCATCCACTCAGCAAGCTTAAAATTCCTCACGTGGAAAGTTGCCCTATTGCTAGCCTTGACGTCATCTAGGCGTGTCAGTGACATTCAGTCGTGTCAGTGACATACAGGCATTCACAATTCAGCCTCCTTTTCTCCAGTTCTCCAAGGAGGCTGTTACGCTACGTACTAATCCTAAATTTATTCCGAAAGTCCCCAGTGATTTCCATCTCAATAAACCAGTAATTTTAAAGACTTTCTTTCCTGAACCACAAACTCCTGCGGAACGTTCATTACATTCCCTGGATTTGAAGCGTTGTCTCAAGTTTTACATTCAGCGCACTGCATCCTTCAGGAAATCGGATCAACTATTCGTGGCCTATGGCCCGATCTGTAAAGGACAACCTGTTACCAAACAAACTATAACTAGGTGGATTTCTTCTACCATTACTTTTTGTCATCAACGGGCTGGCAAGCCTCTTCCAGCTCCAGTACGTGCTCATTCAACTAGAGCTGTGTCAGCTTCTACTGCCCTCTTTGCGGGGGTACCTCTGCAGCACATTTGCAGAGCTGCTACGTGGTCGAGCAGCCATACTTTTACGAAGCACTACTGTCTGCAGTCAACAGACGCCGCAGATGCAGCAGTAGGACAAGCGGTGCTGCGGAATCTTTTCCATTAAAGGTGAGCCTCTGTTGCTACCCGCCTCCAGTCATAAAGGTTTTTCTCTTGAATAATGATAGATTACATATTTATGATATGTTCTTATATGCTTGAAATTTACTGTTACCTTTATGACTTATATGATGATTTACTGCTTTCTACTCTTATTCAAGCATGTGAATCTATGAAAGACACCCCTAATACTGGAGAAGAACATAAGTAACTTACCTGTAAACTGTGGTTCTCCAGTATTGGTGTCTTTCATAAATTCACATGCGACCCTCCCTTCCTCCCCTCAGAGGCTCTCTTCTCCTCAGGCACTTTTGGTTACTTTGTGCTACGAAAATCTGAGGACTTGGGCTTCTGAGAAGGTTCTAGAGGGAGCTACAGCCTAATTGGCTGGAATGTGGACCAAAACATAATGACACTGATATGTTACAAAGTTAGGTTTCTCCCTTAGGCTTTCTATGGGCCTATTCTGTTCTATGGTACTTTTGAGTTTTCTGGATACTTTACTGTATTTTATGTATGTATATATATATTTATATAATTATGGTAATTTTATTTATATATGCATATATTACTGCTATTTTATGTACCTTGGGACTCCCACTTCAACGACGGGGAATATTCAAGCATGTGAATCTATTAAAGACACCAATACTGGAGAACCACAGTTTACAGGTAAGTAACTTATGTTCTTCTTGCTCAGTCAGGAAGAGCAGGCTCAGTTGGCCAAAGGATTAATTGAGAGGGTGCCAGAGGCAAAAGCAGGACGTGATTGCTATTCCCACTTCTTTCTGGTGCCGAAAAAGAACATAGGAGACTTTGTCCTTTATTAGATCTGTGCTCTCTCAATGCCTTTCTGCAGAACGAGAAATTCATAATGCTCACCTTGGCTCAGGACTTGTCTGCTGTGGACCCTGGAGATTTGATGGTAGTGTTGGGGTAGGGATGTGAAAATAATTGTCCTGCAAGCCTTCAGGCATTACCTGAGGTTTGCGGTGCGCCATGTGTATTTCCAGTTCTATGTGCTCCCCTTCGGCCTTACTAGTGCCCCATGGATGGTCACGAAAGTGATGACAGTGGTTGCAGCTCACCTTCAGATGGCAGGGGTTCCACTCTTCTCCTACCTCGACGACTGGTTCCTGGAGGAGGGGTCGCCCCAGGCAGTAGTCACCCACCTCTAGTCTATGGGGAACCTCCAGCATTCGCTTGGATACACTGTGAACATGCCAAAATCACACCTGACTCTGTCCGAGATGCTCCCTTTCATTGGAGCTATTCTGGATACAGTGCAGGTCGACGCCTATCCTCTGGAGTGGAGAGTTCAGGACATTCTGGTTATGATCCAGATGTTTCAACCTCTGTCCTGGATTTTAGTGTGACTGACTCTGAGCCTGCTGGGCATAATGGCCTCCTGTATCCTGCTGGTGCAACATGCCAAATGACACGCGGGCCTGCAACAGGACCCCTAGTCACAGTGGGTGCAGCATCATGGGAATCTCTCAGACCTGGTCCAGATTTTGATGGAAACTGCAAAAGATCTGCATTGGTAGCTATCAAACTGCAATTGGCCCAGTGGCAGCCCCCTCTGCCTTCTCCACCCAAAACTGACAGTGATGACTGATGCATCCCTTCCTATTTGGAGCGGCCACTTGGGAGAGGTGGAGATCTGAGGATTCTGGTTTCTAGTGGAGTCTCTGCGGCACATCAACCTCATGGGCCTGAGGGCAATTCACTTGGCATTGAAAGCCTTCATCCATTTCCTCAAGAGATGCTTGGTTCAGATGTTCACTGACGACAACACCGCCATATGGTTTTGCAACAAACAGGGTAGAGTGAGTTTGTGGACCCAGTGCCAGGAGACCCTGCACCTCTGGACCTGGCTAAAGCAAATGAACATCTTCCTGGTTGTGGAGCACCTGGCGGGATCTCTGAATGCCAGGGCAGACAAGCTCGGCTGTTGATGCCTTTGCGGATCACAATTTGTGTCTTCATCCAGAGGTGTGAAGGTCTTTTCAGAGAATGGGGAGAACCTATGTTCGATCTATTCACCACCACCCAGAAGGGCCTTGCCTAGGGCACCGTTAAAGGTGTGTTTCGGCCATATCAGCGTTTTTGCATCCGCTGGATACGTCCTTATATTTTAAGTCACCCACTGTGACTCATTTTTTAAGGGCTTGCAACATTTGTTTCCTCCTACCCCTTTCATCATGCCCCAAAGAGATCTTAATTCGGTCCTAACATTCCTCACGGGATCACCATTTTAGCCTCTGCATAGTTGTCCAATCAGGATGCTCACTCTCACAACTGCATATTTGGGGGCCATTACATTGGCCAGGAGGGTCACGTCTGCTTAACTGTCTGTTAATTAAACCTCCGTACACCAGCTTTTACCCAACCAAACTGGTTCCTCAAACCCGTGCCTCTTTTCTGCCAAATGTAGTCACTCATTTTCATGTCGGCCAGTACATCACGCTACCAACATGTTTTTGCTCCGCCTTAACCTTCTTAGGAGGAGGAGGAACTCTACCGCCTGCATCTAAAGAAAGCTGTCTCTGTCTACATTGATTGCAGCAAAGATTATTGGGTGGACTGCCAGCTCTTAATTGCGTTCACTCGAGTGAAAAAGTGCAAGGCAGTGCAGACACTTCCCATCTCTTGATGGCTTGTACGCTATATCAAGATCTGCTACACATTAGCTAAGAAAGAACCTCATGAGGGCTCTGGGCCCATTCCACCAGGGCCAAGGCTGCCAGTACTGCATTACCATGTGGGGTACCAGTCCTGGACATCTGCCACATGGGCATCTCTCTATACGAAACGCTGCTGCTTGGACAGTCAGGTCTGTCGAGATAGGCATTTTGCCCATTCAGTTCTTCAGGACTTGCTTGTTTGAGCCATTTGCAGACCGAATTCCGGGGACATATTGTTTGGGTATCTATTCTAAGGTGATGAATTTGCCGTTAGAAATCTCTATAAGAAAATAACATTACTTATTGTTAGTAGCACTGTACTGATAGAAACTCTAACCGCAGATTCCTCATGGACCCTCCTATCCTCCCTGCACTGGTGAAGTAGGCTATACACCCTAACACTCGGTCTAATGTGGCTTTGCATTTTGGCCGCAGTGGCGCCTATATGGGCACCATGTACATCACTTCCAACACAGCCAATGTCACCTACTGGCATACAGAGGTGTACTACTCAAGATTTTCTGGATCCAGTCTGACACCTGGAGAATATTTTAAGGTAAGGAATCAGCATCTAGGTAGAGTCTGCACCAGAAAAAAACTTTACAGAAGAAAAGTATCTTGTTCTTTGATCCCCTTCATAGTATCTCCATGGATAGTCATAGGCACTGAATTGAATCACAAGCCCACCCCCAAAAAAAGTGGTGGAAAGAAAGAAACAGTTAGCCGGTTCCCAGCCCTCGAGTCACAGTCAAGACAAAAGCGTTGCTTGATATTATGCATTCTGATCAGATTTCAGCAACAGGGAATACCAACAGGGATGCAGTAGTTGCAGCTTTGCCTTTGGTAAAATGAGCATCAATTAAAGTTGTTTGCTTTCGGATTTATGTATGTAAAGAGGGGCGTCTGATAACAATGTTGTGGGATTCTCATCGGGTCTTTGTTTTTTTATAATCATATCTCCATTCAAGGGTGACTAGGTACTTAAGGGGGTGTGGGATGACCGAGGCAGTGTAGCCTGTTTCTCATGGGGGCATTGTCATCATTTCTGATCTCCGCTAGGGCTGCACACAATTTGTCCTATTCCCGCATTGGGATTTTACGAAGGCCGTGGGCCTCCCCCCTGTGCAATGCCTTGCTTTTTCTAGTCCTTTGGCATCTGTCTCCCATTGTTTCATGTGTGGACCTGTAGGGAATTTCAATTGCATGGTGATGGCACATTTTGCCTATATGATTAACGGGTCCGCACATTCAGTGCCTGCATACCCACGTTTAGAACGAGGTGCAAGGCCTAAAAGGCAGGTCTCTGTAGTATTGAAGCATTCTCTGCCAGTGACATTCTCTATGACATCTTGGATAATGTGCCAGAACTGAGATGCCCCACATTATATGGTAAGAGTCTGCTTCCAAGTTGCGGCAGTGGAGGCAGCATGCAGTTGCTTACAATTGTAGCTTGTTGATCAGATGGGGGGACATTTAGTCTCTGTGCAATTGTTAACATAATATTTGCTGAAGACTAGCATTGGAAGACTTTGTAAGGTATTCATTGAATTTAAACTAATAGTTGTCATAAAGACGGTGTTCTAAGTCTCTCTCCCGATGGAGTTTGATTTAAAGGGCTGGTGAATGAAGTCAGCATTGATCTGTATAACCATGTAATGTGCTTGCGACCCATGTGCATTTTGAAAGAGCCTACATTGCTGTGCGGTTGAGGTTCCGTGTTCACCTCTTTGCTTTTATCAAAATCAAATTCTAAAACATTTTTCATGTCTAGTGTATGGATGGATTGTTCTTTTGGAGAGGTGTAGTTGCCCCAGTATTGGACTTTCATAGATTCCCATGCTTTGTATCATTCCCCGTCGTCAAAATGGGAGCCTCAGTAATAGTAAAATACCATAGCAGTAGGTACAAAAGTGAAAGACAGGCCTAGACCTCATCTCATTTTGTAGCCTATCCGCCTCTTTTTGTAAAAGAGACCAAAAAATTGCAACAACCAATCAGAGTAGCCTCACCCCTTAGAACCCTCCTGAGAGCCTCAGATTTTCTACCGCACGTAGTGCTAAGGGAGTCTCCACTGAGCTCTGCTCAGATGTCTCTTCAGTTTTGGAATTTTCTTCTTTTTCTACTCTACTATGTCTGATAAGGAGAAGACGGCATTATTTAGAGCTTGTGCTACCTGTTCAAAGAAGAGGCTTACATTGAGGACAAGCATAAAGACTGTATATACTGCTTGTACCCAGATCACAAGGCCACAGATTGTAAGATCTGCAGAACTTTCTCTACGAAGACCTTGAGAGACAGGGAAGGCCGCTTGTTAACCTGGTTGCAGAAAATGAAGTCATTAAGAAGGTCCTATCATCCGACAGTGAGGATTCTTCCTCAGCTGCGTCCTCCAGAAGATCCAAGAAAAGGGGTAGGTCCTCCCCTTCAACATCATCGGAGCCCCTTGTTAAGGACTTGCAAAAGACCTCTGATAGGTCTGAAAGGCCCAGTTCCAAACAATCTCCTCACCGAGGTGTAAAGGATAGGCTGGGACAGACTGAAGAGACACAGCCATCAAAGAAGGTACAGAAAACCCTTTCTATTGCTTCACCACCTTCTGAAAAGGAGAAGGTATTCAAGAAACCTTCTACTGTCCCTCAGGAAGAAAAATTGGATTAGAAAACTCATCCGTCAATGACGAAAACATCTGGTACGTCGACGACAACATCCAAAATACATTTGAGTTTAGTTATAGCTCCGTCGACGGGACCGTCGACGGCAGCTTCGTCGATGGTGGCTGCAGTGATATCTTCGTCGACGTTTAAGGTACCTGTGCCCTTCTCTTCGACGATGGTGCTTACATCTTCAACGCCGACGATGATGACATCGAAGATAGCGTCGACGGCTGCAACGTAGACGACTACGACAGCTGTGATGATTCTGACTACAAGCTCGTCGACGACACCGTCGACAATCAGTCCACTGTCGACGAGGTCCAGCTCTCCGTCGACGTTCCCGTCGACGACGAGTTCGTCGACGTTTCCGACGACGACGTCGACGATTCAAAGGGTCCACATTTCTATAAAGAGACAGCAGATCACTCCAGAGATGACATCCCCTCGCAGAGTGACACCCTTGCCTCCAACTTTGCTTTTTGAGGAGGAATCAAATGATGAAGTTGACCCTTATGGGGATGCTTATAGCCCGTCCCAACTTCAAGTAAAATATCAAGATTCAGACTCTGACGACTACTATACGGAGGAATGCCATTTTGTTCAGCAAGAGAGGCCTCAACAATAATCTCGTCAGGACATGGTGGCAATGCCGTCCTCTCTCATAACGGACTTGCAGATGATGCTACAGGACTATAGAAGAAGGTTTCCGTCTCAAGCTTTGGACCAGCAAACGCAGCCTCCTCCTCCATCCATTCCTTCTACTCCTCCAATTACAGTGACACCTCATGTTTCTCGAGCTTCGGAGCCCGAACCAAGAGAAAGCCATCAGGAAGTTATTGCTATTCAGGATGATGATGACTCAACTAATGAAGATCATCAGGTAGATCAACCCCCAGACCCGGATAGAGATTGGGACGAGTATGTTATTCAAGATCCAGACTCACCATTGCCAGATCCTGTTACCTCTCCTCCAGCAGACATTGGAGGTTTCCATAACCTTATGGAGAGAGCGTCCAAGAGGTTTAGTCTTCATATTACAACAATACAGTCAGACTGTTTCCTTTACGATTTCAAGGAGCCTTACAGAAAATCCATCCGTTCAATACTGATAGTCGAACATGTGTGGTCGGAAGGTACTAAGTTGATGAAGAATCCAGCTACAGTCATTCCTGTTCTTCCCCGGCTGGAGAGAAAATATAAAGCTCTAGAAAACCGTCCCGCTTGCCTGACTGGTCAACCGAAGCCGGTTATTTCCCAGGCAGCGCAAAGAAAGTCCAAAAATCCATCAGCGCCCCTTATGACACCGCCAGACAAAGAGGGGAGACGGCTGGACAATGTGGATAAAGGTTCTCCTCAATGTCTAGTCTTCTAGTTCGAGCTGCTAATGCTCCTGCAATCCTGGGTAGATATACTTGCCAAATGTGGTGCGATTTATCCCCGTTTGTTGACCAACTTCCGGATGGTGCAAAGGCAGAGGCCAGGAAGATACTGGAGGAAGAAGAACGTTCATCTTCAGAAGTGATAGATTGTGCTATGGACATAGCAACCACCGCTTTTCCAGCTCTAGCGGGATCAGCAGTTTTAAGGCGTCAGGGCTGGCTTCGGGCAACCTGGTTCGACAGGAAGTGCAAAATAAGATCTTGAACTTACCTTATGATGGATAAATGCATTTTGGGAAGCATATGGATGATGCCCTTCAAGACATCAAGAAGGACACGGACACAGCAAGGTCCTTGGGAACATTGCATTACTGCAAGGTTCCTTTCAGGGGTGCGAAAGGGAGAGGTTTTTCGTCGTACAGAGGTGGCAACCAACAACGCTACTCTTCTTACTCACAGTCCTCTCAGTCATACAAGCCCCAATACTCGCAGCGCCAAGGTCAATCGGCGTCTTTCTCTCGCCAACCATCAAGAGGACGAAAGGGGTGTCAGGGGAGAGATACTTCTAAACGACAATAACGACTTCATGGTTCTGTCTACTGTTCCTCCCCCTCTAGTAACATCAGTGGGGGGCAGGATATCAGAATACCTCCACAACTGGAAAATTATTACATCGGATCGGTAGGTCCTCAACATCATACAATTCGGCCACACACTGGAGTTTCAAAAATTTCCACCATCCAGAGCTCCTCGGGCCACGGAATCAAAACATCTGAATCTTCTGCGTCTCGAAGTTCAACAGCTGCTTATCAAAGGAGCAATTGAATCGGTTCCGCAGACCCAACGAGGAAAAGGATTCTATTCCAAGTTTTTCCTGGTTCGCTAGACAGAAGAAAAGTGGCACCCAATTCTAGACCTGAGGGAGCTCAACACCTATCTCATAAAACTCTCTTTTCGGATGGTTTCTCTCCAGGATATATTGCGTCTCCTAAATCCTGGCGATTATATGGCAACTCTGTATCTAGAGGACGCATATTTTCATGTTCCCATTCATCCGGCCCACAAGAGGTATCTTCGCTTCACAGTAGCCAAGAGCCACTTACAGTTCAGAGTCCTACCTTTCGGACTAAGATCTGCATGAATATTTACAAAGGTGTTAGCACCAGTGGCAGCTTTTCTCAGAAGACAGTCTCTGCAGGCGTTTCCCTATCTAGACGACTGACTGACATCCTCTCAAGCAGCCTCAAAAGCAGTCGAGGATTGTATTCAACTTTTCAGTCATCTGGGTCTAGGTCTAAACTGAAGCAAGTCTGTCCGTCTTTCGTCCAGGTCGGAAAGATTTCTGGGTGCCATTCTGGATACAACTCATTGCAAAGCTTTCCCTTCAGAGGAGAGACAGAACAGACTGATTCTTTCTGCCAACCGATTTCAAAGGAAACAAACTCTTTCAGTCCGTCAGTACAAATCCCTTCTAGGATCGATGTCATCTTGCATTGCATTAATTCCGCACTGCAGGCTTCACATGCGTCCCCTGCAGGAACAACTAGACTTGTAATGGCGTCAAGCAGAGGGGTCTTTCGAGGACAGGATAAAGATTACTCCTGTCATGAAGAAGACAATCAGGTGGTGGACTATAACAAGCAATATCGAAGAAGGTCTCTCCTTCACGGTTCCTCCCTCTCCGTTAGTTCTGACCACAGACGCTTCTCTAGAAGGCTGGGCGGCGGTATTACAGGATCTTCAAATGCGAGATCACTGCTCTCCAGAGCTTCGCACCTCTCATATCAACCTACTGGAACTGCAAGCAATTTGTTTTGCTTTAAAAGCTTTCCTTACAAAAATTCGGAATTCTACAGTCCTGGTGCGTACAGACAACACAACGGCCATGCATTATGTGAACAAGCAGGGCGGAACAAAATCCAAACTTCTTTCAAGGGAAGCACAGGAGGTCTGGGAATGGGTTATTCGTCACCAAATATCTCTTTAACCCTTTCGATGCTGATGACGAGCTCAGCTCGTCATGATGCACAGTTGAGCTGTGCTGATGACGAGCTGAGCTCGTCATGAATACAGCCTAAGTGCAGTTTCCAGCACAGGGGGGGAAAACACCTAGCAGCCAAGGTGTTAAGCAGAACATCTTCCAGGTTCCCTCAATGTGGAGGCGGATTCATTGAGCGGTCGGTCTCCTACGAATGGGAATTGGATCAGAGAACTCTCGAAAGAATATTCTCTTGTTGGGGCACTCCTCTTATAGACCTGTTCGCAACTCCAGAGAACAAGAAATGCCAATTCTACGCAAGCAGGTATCACCATTGAGGGTCATTGGGGAATGCCCTTTCGATAGCCTGGTCAGGCACATTTCTTTACGCCTTTCCACCGATTCCTTTGATACCAAGGATACTGAGGAAACTCAAGATGGAACCCTGCACCATGATTTTAATAGGCCCAGCTTGGCCCTGCCAATTTTGGTTCACAGAGCTACTCCTTCTGTCTCAGGATCAACAAATCATCCTACGCCCCATTCCTACCCTGCTGACGATGTCCTAGGGCCAAGTAATGCATCCGGACCCGAGCTCTCTGCAATTGACAGCTTGGCTCCTGAGCACCGGGAGTTCAGTTCTTTAGATATCCCTCAAGATTGCAAGGACATTTTAGCTCAAGCTCGGGCTCCTAGTACAAACAGAACCTATCGTGCAAAATGGAAGCATTTTTGTGCATGGTGCCAAAAGGAAGATCTTCATCCTTTCACTTCGGCTCCTCATAAGATCTTACCATACATATTGTCTTTGGCCAAATCAGGTCTTCAACACTCTTCCATTAAGGTGCATCTGGCAGCGATCTCTAGGTTCAGACGAAAAACCTCTGGGCCTTCTCTTTGGTCAGCGAGGGTGATCAAGCAATTCCTGAAGGGTCTATTCAGGGCTTTCCCTCCGGTGAGACCTCCTCCTCCAATTTGGCAACTCAACCTGGTCCTTGCCCTTCTCATGAGGGATCCTTTTGAACCAATACATAAAGCTGACATGAAGTTTGTGTCATGGAAAATTGCTTTTCTTCTGGCGATTACGTCAGCCAGGAGGGTTGGAGAACTTCAAGCTCTCACAATTGTTGAACCTTTCTTACAGTTCAAAAAGGAATCTTTGATCTTACGGGCAAATCCGAAATTTATCCCAAAAATCCCTTCAGATTTTCACCTAAATGAGCCTATAGTGCTAAAGTCTTTCTTTCCTCGACCTTCATCTCTGGCGGAGAGATCTCTCCACACTTTGAATGTCCAAAGATGCCTGAAGTTCTATCTTCTACGTATAAAAGAATTCAGGAAGATTTCGCAACTTTTTGTCGCTTTTAGCGCTCCAAGAAAAGGTTTGCCTCTGTCAAAGCAGGGGATATCACGTTGGACTGCCAGCACAATTAATTTTTGTCATCAAGCAGCAGGGAAGCCGCTGAAGGGACGGATCAAAGCTCATTCTACGAGATCAGTGTCATCATCTACGGCTCTGTTCTCTGGTGTCCCTATCAAGGGCATTTGTAGGGCAGCTACATGGAGCAGTGCCCATTCATTCACAAAACACTACTGTTTGGATTCTTCCACAAGGAGTGACACAGCAGTCGGACAAGCAGTCCTGAGGAATCTATTCCAGTGAGCGGTGAGCTTTACCTTCTATCCCTCCTTCCTTTATTGCACATTTTGTATTTGATAATATTGCCTATCTATTGTTACAAAGTGTTTTGACTATCTATGATAACACTTATACTGTGATATGCATGTAACAAAATGTGCATTTGTTGCTTACTGCTAGCTACCCTGATACAAAGCATGGAAATCTATGAAAGTCCAATACTGAGGCAAGAAAACAAGTTACTTACCTGTAACTTTGGTTCCCCAGCATTGGTACTTTCATAGATTCCCATGCACCCACCCGCCTCCCCTGGGCAAGCTCAGTCTTCAGCAGATGTAATTACTTTTACACAACGGCTACGAAAATCTGAGGCTCTGAGGCTCTCTCAGGAGGGTTCTAAGGGGTGAGGCTGCTCTGATTGGTTGTTGCAATTTTTTGGTCTCTTTTACAAAAAGAGGCGGATAGGCTACAAAATGAGATGAGGCCTAGGCCTATCTTTCACTTTTGTACCTACTGCTATGGTATTTTTTTATTACCGAGGCTCCCATACCGACCACGGGGAATGATACAAAGCATGGGAATCTATGAAAGTACCAATACTGGGGAACCAAAGTTACAGGTAAGTAACTTGTTTTCTTCTGGAAGAATGTTGGTAATGAAATGGGTTGCTTAATGTGGAAGTCTAAGACTATCTTGAGAAGAAGCCATGGATATGTGCATATATCTACAGTAGATCTATGGAAACTTGTGTGTAAAGTGTATCTGAGCATAATGCTTGAATTTCACTAACCCTACATGCTGAGGTGATAACTGACAAAAACAACAGCAGATGCTATAAAGAAGCCTTGCAGATGGGCTCATATGGAGGACGAATGGGCTTCCAGAGGATATTGTTAATTTCCCCGGAAGACCAAGAATGTTGCCTGAATGGGGTAACAACTTTTAATTCCCTCTGCCAAGGCGTTTATCACTGGCACCCTGAAAAAATATGTTTGCTAAGGACATTTTCTGAAATCAGAAAGGGGTGCAATGTTTATGTACCTTGATTAAAAATAACTGCTAGTTTGACTTGCCAAGTATGAAAGGTAGTGGAGTACTGCTTTGCCTTGTCACTTAATAAGGGTGGAGTAACCTTCTGTATGCACCAGATACTGGATGACTTTCACGTTTAGCATACAGATCCCCCTATTGGATAGACTCTTAACTTCCTTGAGCCAACCCATCAAGTTCAGTGATCGATGGCTTTGATGCAGGATATACCCTCCGAAGTTGTAAAGAAGATCCTCTCAGCACAGAAGCTTTTTTGCGTGGAGATGATTATTTAATATGGTCTAAAGTCCCTGGCTTCCTTTGCAAAAAAGAGAACCAAATCTTCAACAGTAAGACTCCATTCCTGACCCAGTCTGTCTTAGTTTTCTCTGAATGTTCAGAAAAAAAAATTAGATATGTTATTACCTTTAAAAAAACTTCTAGGGGACAAAGTTTTTTTTTTTTAAACTTTATTTTTGTGCAGGTATGAAAAGAATACAGTTGTGGCATGTCCATCCCAATATGTCAAACTTACATTATGGTATTTGTCCACAGCCGTTATGCCCACAACCCGGAGGCCGGGCGGCGACACCTAGGTATTCCAGTAGTATGCAAATGTTTCCAATGTTACGCGTTCCACATGGAACCCCATGATCCTGCTTTTGTCTTTTTCTCCCACAACACCCCCCTCCCTTCCCCCCCTACCCCCTACAAACTAATAGCACGTCCCCCTCCAGGGGTGATAGACAGCTCCCAAGTTCATCACACAATGCGTCACCAGTCCGCCGGTTCCATTCGTGTATAGTGTAGTAGTGCTTGCCCTCACTCCCATAACACAATATAGAATCTCGTATGCACGGAGTCTCTAAATGAGTCACCATCTCTGTCTTGCATGGGTACTCGTCGTTATCAGGTGGTCCCTCCCGCCCATCCCCGCCCTCTACCCCTCTATGGGTTGCCTCCTATGTGCCCTACCTCAAGGCCATGGTATTGTCTCCATTTGCCCCATATCCTTCGGAATTGTTTTGGACAGCCTCTAGCTTTGTATGTCACTCGTTCTGCTGCCATATAGAGGTCCAGACCTCTCCTCCATTCCTCAATCTCTGGCCGCTCCGCCACCCCCCAGTATTTTGCTATGTCCCTTTTCGCTACCACCAGCGCCAGCACCAGGAAAATGATGTGTGGGCGCGGCAGGTCTACTTCGGTCACCATTCCCAATAACGCCAGTTTCGGGTCTAGCGTTAGCTCTGTTCCCAACACCTCCCCCAATTCCGTGAAGATGTGAGACCAATACGTTTGAATTTTCACACAGGACCATATGGTGTGGTAGAAATCTCCCTGTTCAGTATTGCATCGAAGACATGTGGCGTCCGCTATCCTACCCATCTTGTGGAGACGCCTCCGGTCGAAGTATGACCTGTGTAGCACATTTAATTGGATCAGCCTCAACCGTGACTTAATTGCGACTTCTCGGGGATGCATCAGTATCAGCTCCCAGTCTAAGTCCTCCAGCTGCCCCACATCCGCCTCCCATGTGCCTCTGAGTTTCGCCAGATTACCCAACATATTGTTTGTGAGGGTTTTATATGTAAGTGACACTGCCTGGTGTACCATCTGCTCCTGTAGGAGTCTCCCTTCCAAAGGAGCATATTCCGGTATGTCCTGTAGTGATATCTGCTGTGCATTCCAGGCATGTACTAGCTGTAGGTGTTTGTATCGTTGTGTGTGGTGTAATCCGAACTCTGCCTGCAGCATCGCGAATGTCTTCAGCTCACCTTTACTAATCACGTCCCCAATAGTGGAAATCCCTATGTCGTCCCACCTTTGGAAGCCTTTCAGTTTATGGAGTTCCGTGAACCATTTGCAGTGCCACAGTGGTGTCTGACGTGTTGGCCGCCCCTCCCATCCCGTGGATTTAGTAGCTCGGGACCATGCTCTAATCGTGATCAAAGTCGCTGGCAAGAGCGTTCTCTCCGCCTTTCCCCCATACAGATAGTGGAGTATATTGTGTGCGGCTAATTTATGCCTCTCTAGTGCATATGTTGGGTGATCCGCTGGTGCGTGCAGCCAGTCATTAATGGGGGTCAGGTGTTCCGCCCAGTAGTATGCCTCCAGGTTTGGTAATGAAATCCCCCCACTATATTGATGTCGTTGGAGTGTCTGGAGCGCAATGCGAGGTTGTTTGCCTAGCCATATGTATGACCGCAGGTCTGCGTGGATTCTAGTGATAGTGTTAGTCGGAAGCGGATAGTACTCATTTTGAAGTGCGTAGAGGAATTTGGGTAGGGTAATCATCTTATACATCGCCGCCCTTCCCAGTAGGGTGAGCGGTAACTGTCTCCATCTTGTCATATCCTCTACTGCCTCCTTCAGTATCCGTTCCACATTTTTCTGGAATGAGAGCTTTTTGTCCAAGGTAACATATACCCCAAGGTACTGGAACCCCTCAGTGGTGGTGAGTAGACGGTCCGGTAACGGTACTCCCTTCACTGCTCCTCGTGGCGTACACAAGACTGATTTATGCCAGTTGATGGTGTGGCCTGCCATTGCCCCAAAGTCTTCCAACTCTCTGAACAATTGCCCTATGGAGACCTCGGGGTTCGTGATATACAACAGTACATCGTCTGCATACAATGAAACCTTTTCCTGGGTATCCCCTGTAGGAAGGTACATCCTGACTATGGTTGCCCCCAACTTTTTTGCCCTGTGTTTTAGCTGGTTTTGGACATAGTCGACCTGGGACCCTGCCAATCAGGACCCCAGGCCTACTGCTCTCTCTTTAAAATGGATTCCATGTACCCTAGGTGCATTTCCAATTGGTACTGGGCCACCTTATCAGACCCTGTAACTCAGGGCATAGGTGTACCCAGGGCTGCCAGGGGCTGCAGCATGTATTATGCCACCCCTGGCTGGCCACCTAAATTTGACACAACTGGCTGCATGACAGCTGGGGCAACGTCGTGTAATCACCCTTTGCTGTAGGTGTAGTATACCTATACCTAACCCTAAAATGGACACACAGATTCCTATCAGTCACTCCTATGACAGGCCTTGACAATCCTGAAGGCAGAGTGCTTGGAATCGTGTGAGATGGTGCTCTAGCATGAGCTGAGCCTGTCTGCAGCTTGCGGAACCAAGTCCTAAAAGCTGTTCCATGATATCGCATACCATATACTCTTAAGTGCATTATAATCCTCGCGGTTAAATGCTAACTTTGGTATTACTTTATCAAAACATGTCGAGTAAGGTGTCATACGAATTGGAATACCAACCCCTCGCCAATTCTGGCGACGGGGTTAGCATTCCACCCTTCTAGAGGGACACGACATGTATGTAACTGTGAACCCCGGTTAAAGCTAACTAAAGCCTCAGCTCCACAAAATGGATGCTGCCACCACAGACACGAGTCTGACCTCCTGCTGCTGGGAGTCCTTCCAGCGAGGGAGGCTTGGACAAAGGGTTTCCTGTCCGGGGCGGTGCTAGCACCATCCCAGACATGGTTTTGCGTATCCTGGGTAGGCAGGGCTTTTCAGGAAGGTGACTGCTGAGTGGCACCCCGGTGCTCACTACGCATAGGCCGGTCTGAACCAGTTCCAGGGGCACACCAGCCCCTGGCCTGGGGAAGTCCGGCAGGGCAGAGGGGTGTAACCACCCCCCTCCTGGTCCCACCCCTAGGCAGGACCTAGTCACCGGGTCAGCCCCCTTTTTTAGTATAAAGATAGGAGCGGGCCCCCTGTTCAAATTAGATCATCTTTGGAATCAAGACACGACTTTCTGCGAAAGACATCAAGATTTCCTTCTTCAAGATTCTCCCTTGTGGCTAAGGAGTAGTCACCCTGCATCCGCAGGCACCATCCTAAGAACACTGCGGTCTGCTGCAAGTCCTTCTTCACGAATCCGACGACCCAGCTCGACGAGACCCGGCTTCCCTGGCACCTCTGACCTCTACTCACCTCTACAGCAAAGCTGAGAACTGTGAGTGCGACGAGACCTCGAGGGACCGACGATCGCCAAGACTGCACGACTTCTTTGTAACAAGCCCACCGAGTCTTCCACTGGTGAGTGCTTTGGGGTCCGAGAAGCCCCAACCCTGCGCAGCTCCAGCACCCAAGATCAGCCTCCCTGCATCTCCACGATCTGCGTGGGGCCCTTCTGCTGTTTGCTGTGCACCGCGTTGTTTGGCTACTAGCCGGCTGGCTTGTGGCCTTCTGAACGACGCCCGACGACATCACTGCTGCTGGTCTGGTTGCTCCAGACTGGCCCTTGCTTCCTTTTTCAAGAGAGGCACCCCGGACCCTCCTGGTCCACTCCAGACGCCATTTTAGGTCCACCGCGTGGGCTTGAATTTGCCAAGGCTTTGTTGCCCAATCCTGGGTCCAGCGACGCCGACAGCTTCCATCTTCGTGGGACAACTCGATCCTCCTTCCTGGTCGCTGACAACGCCTCCTGGTCCGTGAGATCTCCGAGCACAGCGTCACCCACTCACCTAGTCGAGGTGGCTACCATCCGGTGCCCTCCTGGTGCCCACTGACTACTGGCTAGTAGTCTCGAACTTGGTCCCCTCTGCTTTCAGGTGTCATCTTCCTACGATCCAGGCTTGGATCCACCGAACTTTCTTCACTGGTCGCCTGCCAGCAACTTCTTTCTTCCAGGCTCCTGGTCCGTCTACAAGGATTCCCGACGTCTTTTGAGTCCTATGCAGCTGCAGCCCCTGGGCTAGGTAACTTCGGCATTTCGGTGCCCCAGCATAGCCTCAGTATCCAAGGGTCAGAATCTACTCTCGTTTTCCTCCTACCAGGTCGGGTTCGCCCGAGAACACTAACTTTGCCATTTCTAGCTACCATAGACTTTGTCCCGCATCTCGCGTGAGAGTGCACCCACTGCACCCGAGTCCCCTGGGTCTCCTAGAAGTAATCTAACGATTCTATAGTCAAGATCTAGCGATTCCAAAGCCTATTAGTACTGTACTTACCTGCTAGTAATTTCGCATTCCACTTTTCAAGTATATGGTTTTCCGTGCCCCTCGGGCATTTGTATATACTGTGCTAACTTAAGTATTTTTGTAAGAGTTTTGGTTTGTGCTTAGTACCCTGTCCTCATAAAGAGTACAGGGCTGTTGTGATTCTTTTTTTAAAATTTTTGAAAACCTTTATTGTGCATCGAATCAGAACAAATACGGGCCTACAACCTGGCGGCAGGCCACGGAAACAGTTAAGCACCAATGCAGCGTTACGGCGACACAGTAATACACCTCATTGTAAGCAAGCATTAAAAAGTTACACTGTAATTACCATATTACCATGTCCCAGAATCAGTGAAGGTTAATTTTAAAAGTTGTCGTTGTTGGACAGGCCACATGAAGGGCCGCCCTCCCCCGGCCCAACCCGGTCCGAGCCCGGTCACACAGGTACCACACACCACCATTGCACGTCCTCCGTCCCCGCAGGGACCCCTGCCTTCGAACATATCGACCTCGTGGACCCGATCCACTGCTGGCCCGCGCGCCCATCCTGGGCGCCATCTTGGACACTCCACCACGAGGCCGCCTGGCCCCCGATCGACCTCAACCCTGGGCCTGGCCAGGCCTCAGACATCCCGGCACCACCATCCACCCAGGAGGTGAGCAGGCTACTTGGCAAGTCAATGGGAGAAAGAGGTGTCGATGGCTCTCCCCGCCAAGTGCCGCTCGCCCATCGCCTCCCCGGGCGCTGGCCCCACCCCCCTGCTGGGTGTCTGGACTCCCCCATCCCGGACCTCCCGACCTCCAAGTGCGAGGGTCCGGACATCAAAGAACACCAGCCCTATAACTGGGGCAGCTCCAGAGCAGGAAGGCAGTTGTATCTTGGAGTCGAGAGACGTAAAGAAGAACTCATCCTTGACGGACTACTGGCGCTGCCGTAGCTCTGCCTTGTGCACCATCGCCCTGCCTGCTGGTGCTGCCGCAACCTTCGTAACCTTCGGAATCCTTCATCGTCGTCGGGACCTGCTGGCGTGGCCGCGGACCGTTTGCAACCATCATCTTCATCGGGACCTGCTGGCTCCGCCGCGGACCGTCGCTTCCTTCGTCCATCTCGGGACCTGCTGGCTCCGCCACGGCCCGATCATCTAGAACGCCGAGCTCGAGGATTGAGAGCTATTTCCATCTTTTGGTAACCAAGACTGTCCCGCTACCCTTTCCCCAAACCAGAGACCAGAATCGAGGGGACCCCTGAGTCCAGACCTCCTTGTACCATTTGATCGTACTTTAAGAATCGCCTATAAAATCTCGTTGAACCTTACCCTTGTGTGGTGTCCGTCTGTGGGGGGGAAGTTACTTGTCTGTACGGTCACTGGAGTCGGCTCTCCCTGGAGACCGCTCCCCTTATCCTCGGCCGACCCTCCCGGTCCGTCTAACATTGGTGGCCAGCGGCGCGATCCGAATCACCGCATAATCGTACAGACAGTAGCTCACCCCACGACGAAATCAAGATGTCAACTAAAGAAAGCGGATCCACCGAGAAATTCCAGATGGAGAAATTGGACGAGTACAACCATCGTGAACTAAAACAATTCTGCATCGAACTAGGTATCGCTACCACCGGACTAAGTACCAAAGACGATTTCAAGCATGCCCTAGAGTCTTGGGCAGAAACCGGGGTCGCCGGAACCCCCGATCGAAGCATCGCAGCAAAAACAACCATGACTCCTGAAGAGCAAAGAACGGGTCTCTCGCAAGACGAGATCCAGGAACGAGAAAAAACCCGACTACACGAGCTAGAAATGGCTCGGCTCAAAATGGACGTTGAACTTAAGTTGGCCGAACAGAAAATAAACTTAGAGCACCTGCGTCTCCGAGAAGAAAGAGAGGAGAAACAGAGACAAAGGGAGCTCGAGGAAAAGAAACTGGCATATGAACACGAGCGACGACTAGCTGAGATTGATTTACGCAAGCAGAATAAAGAAATAGGGGTGTCCGAGCAACCCCACACCCCAGGGACAACGGAGAAAAAGGTACACATCCCCAAGGATGTCGTTCGAGAATACTTCCGAGAGGACGACATCCAGCAATGGTTTAAAGCCTACGAAATCGCTATGACGGCACACCGGATCGATAGAAACGACTGGGGAGCCGGCCTATGGGGGAGATTCCTCAATGAGGGCCGCGACACCCTGCTACAGCTCCCGGACCACCAGATGACCTCCTATGACCATATGAAAGCTGCCCTCCTCACCCGCTATGGCCTCACACCCGAAATGTACCGTCAGAGGTTCCGAGACTGCACCCGCATCCCGGGTACAACTTGGGTGGACTATGTAACTTACTTTAGCCGAGCCTTCGAGGGCTGGATCAAAGGAAGCAAGGTTACAACCTACGAACAACTGTTCAATCTCATGGTATGGGAGCACCTATCGAACAATTGCTTTATTGAACTCCGCCAGCACCTCCTCGACAGCAAGTTAACCGATCCCCGGCAGCTCGCAGCCGAAGCTGACCGATGGGAAATCACCAGAGTGGGCCGGAATGGGTCCTACGAACAGAACCGGAACAACAATGGTCAGCACCGTCCCCGAGGAGGAGGAGGAGGCCAAGGACGCGGAAGAGACAACGCTCCGGTCGCCCCCGCGGTCAGCACCACCCCCCCGGCCAACCGGGGCAGCGCCCCGGCGCGACCGGGATACCGAGCCAATGTTACGTGCCATCGATGCCAACGAGTCGGCCACTATGCCAACGATCCAAATTGCCCACAGTACCAGAGCCCAAGACCCCGCCAGGTGGCTGCTGCTGCCCTGGGGGAAGAACAGATCTCCGAGGAGCAAGAAGAATATGAGCAAGAGCATCAGGAATGGGAGCCAGCCGCCATGGCTCTAGCCTGCTTAGGGGGGAAAGACATGGTCCCGCGGGTCCCCCTACCCGCTAACACCCAGAAGTACGGCCAATGGGTGAGCATCAATGGACGCCGGGCTGAAGCCCTTCGTGACACTGGGGCCATTGTAACAGCCGTCCGCTGTCACCTGGTGACCCCGGAACAGTATCTACCGAACATTCTCTGCCCTGTACGTTCAGCCGATAACTCGGAAAGTCTGTGTCGGATGGCCTGCGTCCCTTTCGAATGGGGGGGGGTCTCCGGCATGCTGAAAGTCACGGTCCGAGACGATGCCCCCGTAGACTGCCTCCTGGGGAATGACCTTGAAAGCTCCCCGTGGGCCGCCGTGGAACGAAGAGAACACCTGGGGATGTTAGGCGCCCCAGACTGGGCGTGCGTCACCACCCGGTCCATGGCCGCCCATGCCAGCCCCCGCCCAGAGGAACCCGAATGGCCGGCGCCACCGCCTCCGGTCGCCCCAGCCGAAACCACCGACCGTGACGTCCCCCCAGAACAAGCTCAACCTCCAGACCTCACTAACCTCGACCAGTGGCCTCAAGAGGGGGGGCCCACGCAAGAACAATTTCGCCAAGAACAGAAGACCTGTCCCTCCCTCGAGGGACTCCGCCAGCAAGCGCTTGCCCAAGGCGCAGGGGATACCTCCGGCACTCACTGGGTCTACTGGGACAATGACCTGCTGTACAGTGAGCAAAGAATCGCGGAGCTGGGGGCCAGCCGAGTGCTAGTGGTGCCCCTCCGTTTTAGAGACTTTCTGCTAAACCTGGCCCACGATGTCCCCCTGGCGGGACACCTGGGTCAAGATAAAACCTACAGTCGTCTGGTGACCCACTTCTTCTGGCCCAAAATGAGGAACGATGTACACCAGCATTGCCGATCTTGCCCCACGTGCCAAGCCAGTGGAAAGAGCGGCCGCAAACTAAAAGCCCCCCTGCAACCTTTTCCCGTGGTCACCACCCCGTTCGAGAGGGTCGGGATAGACATCGTGGGGCCCCTGGACCCGCGCACAAAACAAGGTCATCGGTTCATCCTGGTGCTAGTGGACCACGCCACCCGCTACCCCGAGGCTGTTCCCCTGCGAACTGTGACAGCCCCGGTAGTCGGCCGGGCTCTAATGGGGATCTTCTCCCGTGTGGGCTTCCCCCGAGAAGTCGTCAGCGACAGAGGCACGAACTTTATTTCCAAATATATGAAGTCCCTCTGGCAACAGTGCGGGGTTACCTACCGATTCACGACCCCCTATCACCCTCAAGGAAACGGACTCGTTGAGCGGTTCAACCGCACGCTCAAAGGGATGATCGGGGGGTTGGAAGAACCCCTCCGTCGCCAGTGGGATGTACTGCTGCCGTGCCTCCTCTTCGCATATCGAGAGGTTCCCCAGAAGTCCCTGGGCTTCAGCCCGTTTGAACTGCTATATGGACATCCAGTGCGGGGGCCGCTCAGCCTAGTCAAAGAGGGCTGGGAGATGCCCCCTCTAAAGAACCCACCAGATGTCTTCCGGTACCTCCTAACACTCCGCAACCAGACCCGGCGGTTCAGAGAGCTGGCAAAAGCCAACCTAGAGGCCAGTCAAGAGGACATGAAAAAGTGGTATGACCGGAATGCCTCCTCCATCGAATTTGAACCTGGGCAACAGGTATGGGTGATGTCCCCCACCGAACCCTGCGCCCTGCAAGACAAGTGGACGGGGCCCTTCAAAGTAGTCGAGCGCAAGGGTCCTGCCACCTATCTCATCGACATGGAATCTTCCCGGAACCCCCTCCGGGTTCTCCACGCTAACAGACTGAAACCCCACTTTGTGCGCTCCGAACTCGGCCTCCTGATGGCCACCGACAATGGGGTTGAAGAGGACTCCGAGCCCCTCCCTGACCTCCTACGGACCCAGGAGAAAGACGGCTCCGTGGATGGGGTCCGACTCTCGGAGGCCCTCACCCGAGAGCAACACCAGGAGTGTCGAGTCCTCCTGTCACAGTTCGCCAACCTGTTCTCCCTCACCCCAGGGGTCACTTCCTGGTGTGTGCACGATGTGGACACGGGGGACAGCCCCCCTATCCGCCACCGGGCCTACCGCGTGCCAGACCGGGTACGGGCCTGCATCCAGGAAGAGGTAGCCAAAATGCTCACACTCGGGGTCATCGAGCCCTCAGACAGCCCCTGGGCCAGCCCTGTAGTACTGGTCCCCAAAGCGGCCGCCCCTGGCACCCCACCGGAACTCCGGTTCTGCGTCGACTACCGGGGCTTGAATGCGGTCACCAGAACAGACGCACATCCCATCCCCCGGGCGGATGAACTAATCGACCGCATGGGAGCTGCCCGCTACCTCAGCATCTTCGACCTGACGGCGGGCTACTGGCAAATCGGCCTCACACCCCGGGCCCAAGAACGTTCTGCCTTTTCCACCCCCGATGGGCATTACCATTTCAAGGTCATGCCCTTCGGCATGAAAAATGCCCCAGCAACATTTCAGCGGCTCGTCAATCAGGTCCTGGCGGGGCTCGAAGGGTTCAGTGCCGCCTACCTAGACGACATCGCTGTATACAGCCACCATTGGTCCGAGCACCTCCACCACCTCCGAGCAGTGCTACAAGCCCTTCAGCGAGCTGGCCTCACGATCAAGGCCAGCAAATGTCAAATTGGGCAAGGATCTGTGACCTACCTCGGGCACCAGGTGGGAAGCGGCCTGGTGGCCCCTCTACAGCTCAAAATTGCCGCCATCCAGTCGTGGCAGCCACCCATCACCCAGACCGAGGTACGAGCCTTCCTGGGCCTCACGGGCTATTACCGAAGGTTCGTGAAAGACTATGGTACTATCGTGGGGCCCCTCACAGAACTCACATCAAAAAATCAACCCCAGAAAGTCAACTGGACCCCAGAGTGTCAAACAGCATTCGAACAATTGAAAGCCGCCATGTGTTCCGCCCCTGTGCTCCAGGCCCCTGACTACAGCCGGGAGTTCGTCGTCCAGACGGATGCCTCCGACCATGGCATTGGGGCAGTCCTGTCTCAAGTGAACACCGAAGGCCTTGATCAGCCAGTGGCCTTCATCAGCAGGCGCCTCCTACCACGGGAACAACGCTGGAGCACCATAGAGAGGGAGGCCTTCGCTGTGGTATGGGCCCTCAAGAAGCTCAGGCCCTACCTTTTTGGCACACACTTTCGGGTGCAAACCGATCACCGACCCCTGCAGTGGCTGATGCAGATGCGGGGGGAAAACCCGAAGTTACTACGTTGGTCCATCTCCCTACAAGGGATGGACTTCACAGTTGAACACCGGCCTGGGCCGGATCACGCCAACGCAGATGGCCTGTCCCGGTTCTTCCGCCTTGACGAGGAGAGTCCCCAAGAGGATGGGTAACTCTCCCCGCCTTCAGCTGGGGGGGACGCATGTTGGACAGGCCACATGAAGGGCCGCCCTCCCCCGGCCCAACCCGGTCCGAGCCCGGTCACACAGGTACCACACACCACCATTGCACGTCCTCCGTCCCCGCAGGGACCCCTGCCTTCGAACATATCGACCTCGTGGACCCGATCCACTGCTGGCCCGCGCGCCCATCCTGGGCGCCATCTTGGACACTCCACCACGAGGCCGCCTGGCCCCCGATCGACCTCAACCCTGGGCCTGGCCAGGCCTCAGACATCCCGGCACCACCATCCACCCAGGAGGTGAGCAGGCTACTTGGCAAGTCAATGGGAGAAAGAGGTGTCGATGGCTCTCCCCGCCAAGTGCCGCTCGCCCATCGCCTCCCCGGGCGCTGGCCCCACCCCCCTGCTGGGTGTCTGGACTCCCCCATCCCGGACCTCCCGACCTCCAAGTGCGAGGGTCCGGACATCAAAGAACACCAGCCCTATAACTGGGGCAGCTCCAGAGCAGGAAGGCAGTTGTATCTTGGAGTCGAGAGACGTAAAGAAGAACTCATCCTTGACGGACTACTGGCGCTGCCGTAGCTCTGCCTTGTGCACCATCGCCCTGCCTGCTGGTGCTGCCGCAACCTTCGTAACCTTCGGAATCCTTCATCGTCGTCGGGACCTGCTGGCGTGGCCGCGGACCGTTTGCAACCATCATCTTCATCGGGACCTGCTGGCTCCGCCGCGGACCGTCGCTTCCTTCGTCCATCTCGGGACCTGCTGGCTCCGCCGCGGCCCGATCATCTAGAACGCCGAGCTCGAGGATTGAGAGCTATTTCCATCTTTTGGTAACCAAGACTGTCCCGCTACCCTTTCCCCAAACCAGAGACCAGAATCGAGGGGACCCCTGAGTCCAGACCTCCTTGTACCATTTGATCGTACTTTAAGAATCGCCTATAAAATCTCGTTGAACCTTACCCTTGTGTGGTGTCCGTCTGTGGGGGGGAAGTTACTTGTCTGTACGGTCACTGGAGTCGGCTCTCCCTGGAGACCGCTCCCCTTATCCTCGGCCGACCCTCCCGGTCCGTCTAACAGTCGTTGCAACCATTAAGTTCAGGTCATGTTACTCCGCACTTATACAAATGAGAAAGAAGAACTAGGTCCATGTAGGTGGGACTCGACCAGATACACCCTTACCAATCAGTACAATTCGCAACATGCAGGTCCCAACCGGAGGATGGCCACAAATTATTCACACCCCGAGAAAATAGACGCAACATCCCATCTATAACCGCGCAACCACCCATCCCCCAGTATGCCTAACACGGGCCAAAAGAGGAGGAAGAAATTATAAAAGAGCAAAAAGGCGCCATAGAAAGAAACACAAACTCAAATGTACCCCCCCAACCCTACACACATGCAGAGGCTACTGCCTACCCCCCCCCCCCCCCCCCTAGCAGAGTGTTTGTCTCCCCATAAACCCGAAATACAGCGAGAGAAGAGAAAATTGAGAAAGAGAACTAGAAAAGGTAAAAAGAGAAGGAAGAAAGAATACAATTCACATAAGACCGGAGGAGGGCCAGTCAAGTATTTCCAACACAATTAGCATACAGTACCCTGGCTGCCCTTACCCCGACCCCAAAGACCAGTACAATACCAATGTTCAATATCCCCGGCAGTCCGTCAGCAACCCAGCAGTACAAGAGAGACAGTCCTGATTCAGGAGGGGACACCCTCAACCCTGTCCCCTACGGTGCGGTGGAACGACACAATCCAGCTGCATGATAGACGTCTTGGAAGGAGGGACCAAACAAAGGGACCACAGCTGAATGAGGGGACGGCCACCAAAGTCCATCCAAGACCCAACCATGTGGTCCACAACCATAGAAGAAGATCCATAGCGCGACAACGGTCTACCAAAGGCAGCTAGTCCACACGGTAATGGCCGCTTCAGGATAAGAAACGGAGGTCCGCCGGTAGTCCACGAGGAAGCCCCCAGACGTGGTGTCCCGCGGCGTCTCCCAAGCCAGTTAATCACCCCAGAGAGTTTGCGTCCCTTTGAGGGTGCTTCCGCCAGCACCTCAGCAATGACGGGGTCTCGCGACCTCGGCGGTTCAATGGCGACCATGGCGAGTGAACCATGGAAATCAGCTACAGGGTGTGGCGCAGTGTCCCGCTCGCGAACAGACTGGGGGGCAGCAAGCAGAGTAGTATCCATCCGAGCCCCCAATTCACAGGCAACAGTACGCATGGCAGACCTGAGGTCATCTAGGGCGCTCAATATGTCACCAAGTTGCAATGGCGCCTTAAAGGGCAGGGACGCAGCTCCTTTCTGCACACGGGCATGGCAGACAAAGGGCAGACCCGTTAGCCGATCGTCATCACCCTCAGCAATCCTTCGAGCGCCCTGCCGAGTCGAGGCACGATGGAGGCAGTCTGGGAGCACAAGGGCAGTGGTTACCATCCCGGCACAGTTGTGAAGTGGCTCGGGCAGACGCCCGCGTCCGCACCGGCAGCCCTGGGTCCACGCTTGCAGGAGCCGATGGCAGGCAAGAAGATGGCGCTCACAGCGGCACTAGGGGAAACAATGTTGCGGAGGAGCCGTCCCGGGGCTGGAGAGCGTATACATTGTGTCTCCGATAACGGCGGCGCGCCAGAATCCAGAATCAGCGGAGTCAAATGCAGGGATTCAGGTGCAGCCGACGGAGTACAGCAGCCGGCTCTGTCCAACCTGTAATGGCCGCCGTCTTTGTGTGCAGGGCCGGTCGTCTCCGCAGAACAAAGACTCGGGCTGAGCTGATCGGCGTCTGGAAGAGGTGAGGGTGTTCCGGGGCTTCTACTGCCGGGATCGAGGAAAGAAGCACATCGGCATGACCGGGTTCGCCTCCCGGTTCCGCTGGTGTAGCGCAGTGCTAGGATAGGAAGCAGGATGATGCGGAAACCGGGAGAGTGGCAAAAGGGTCAGCGGAGCCGAGGAGTCAGGCGGCCATCGCGGGTGCGAGCTAGGCTCCTCCCGCTGTTGTGATTCTTAATAAATAACTGTTTATTTTCATAACACTTGTGTGGTGTCCTTTCACTTGGTATTCAAGGGGTAAATGTGTGGTAAACAGCTGGCTTAACACGCCCTCTCGAGTCTTTAGCCTTAGACTGCTCGTATCCACGCTACTAGGATAGCTGGTCTATAAGGTTGACTTACAACCAATCATCAATAAGGGTTGCTGGACTGATACATAGTGTTCACTAGAATAGTGAGCACTGCATATAAGGCCACCTTCTCACATCCCCCGACTCGGTACACCTGAAGCCATGGATCTCTGGGTTCTGACGAAGTTTGGCCGCCAGTATTTCTATAGTGAGAGTGAAAAGGAGGGGGGACAGCGGGCATCCTTGTCTGGTGCCCCTCTCCACCCGGAATTCGCGTGAGAGGCACCCATTCACCCGTACCCGCGCCTTCGGCGCCGCGTAGAGCAACCCTATCCATTTCTGAAAGTGTGGGCCAAACCGACGCAACACTGCCATGAGAAAGGGCCAATGTACCGCATCGAACGCTTTTTCAGCGTCCAAGGACAGGAACCAGTGCGGATCCGTCCTACCCTGTATTTCTTGGAGCCAGTTATGGGTCCGTCGGAGATTGAGTTTTGTTGCTCTATCCGGCAAGAATCCGGACTGGTCTGAGTGTATAAGGTCTGGGACCACCGTCCGTAGGCGCGCCGCCAGAATTGTGGCCAGCACTTTGACCTCCATATTTAGGAGGGAGATGGGGCGGTATGAGGCACAATCGTCCTCCGGCTTGCCCTGTTTGTATATCGGCACTATGGTTGCTAATGCTAGGTCTCGAGGGAGTCTCCCTAGTCCGTAGGCTTCAACATATAGAGCCAACAGATGAGGCGTCAAGAGGTCGGCTGTCTTTTTAAAGAATTCCGCCGGGAACCCGTTGGGCCCCGGTGTTTTCCCCGTTTTCAATTTATTGATGGCTGTGGAGATCTCCTCCAGTGTGATTCCCGCCTCCAAAGGGGTGCTAAGTTCCTCATCCAGTACAGGGATATCTAGATTTTCCATATAAAGTAAGGCCTCGTCCACTGATCCGAGGTCCCGGCCTCTATAGAAGTTCTCATAGTGTAATGCGAAAGCTTCTGCTATGCCCCTGTCAGTAGTTTCCAGGCCTCCCCATCCTTTCTGATTCTTTCCACCCACCTCGTGGCTTGTTCTTTCCTGCTAAGCCACGCCAGGAGCTTGCCTGACTTGTCGCCTACATCATACAGGCGGTGTAGCGTTGCTAGGGCTTGCGTCTTCGCCTCATTAGAGACCAGTTCCCTATATTCCTTCTGTTTGTCCTGCAGCTGCCGCAGTATACCTTCCCCTCGGTTCACAAGGTAGTGTCTTTCCAGGGTCAGGATTTCAAGTTCTAACGCTGCTGCCTCCCTGTGCCGTTTGCTGCGTTCGTCCCGCAGCCTACCTCTAAGCCTATCTCTCACCACCGGTTTCATGGCCTCCCAGAAGGTAATGTTAGATTCCACTGAGCCCTTGTTCTCCGCTACGTACACTTTTATGTCTGCCCTCAGACCCCGTACTATTTCAGGGGATTGAATATCCCATGCTGCCAAGCGCCATTCCGTCTCACGCCTTTCGGTGTTCCTCCCTAACATCGCATATAGGGGGAGTGATCTGATATTCCCCTTGCCTTGTACGTGAGCTCATCCCCCTCCGACAGGTACTGCCTTGCAACAAAAATATAGTCAAGCCTGGAGAAGGTTTTGTGGGCCCCTGAGTAAAAGGAGAATGTCTCTTGCGTCGGGTGTCGCCATCGCCATGCGTCAGTGAGTCCCATGTCCGCCACGTATTTCGCAAGGGCTGTTTGCGTCTCCCCTCTGCGTGTTGCCCCTGAACGATCTAATTCTTCCGACATGACATCATTGAAGTCCCCCCCCACTATTTGCATCGTATCTGCCGTTTCTAGTAAGATGGACGCTACCTCCCTAAGTGTGCGTGGTTGGAGTTTTGGTGGAGCATATATTGAGATGACTGTGATGCGTTGTCTGTACCACACTCCCTGCACTCCCACATACGTACCCTGTGTATCTGTCCATGTGCGCGTTACAGTGAAGGGGTGTGTTTTGTTAATTAAGATTGCGGCACCCCTGGCGCCTGACGTATAGCCCGCGTGATTCAAGACTTTGTATCTCCCCCTCGCTATGAATGTACATTTTCCCGCCCTAAGGTGAGTTTCTTGCAGGAGGATGAGGTCCGGGGCGGTCCTCTTTATGTATGAATTCACTAGTCCCCTCTTTATTTTGGAGCCCAGGCCATTAACATTCCATGTCATAATGGAGATCCCCTTGTGTGTACCGTCTGTGTTTGTTAGTGTACCTGCCATACTGTGTAGGTCTTCTGGAGGTCAATAGGCGACCCTAGCGGCTGTGTGTGACAATGTTGATTTCCATTCCTCAGATTGTACCTCTTCACGCTATTCCTTGTCCAACTCCCTCCCCAACTTCCCCAACTTGGTGAAATTCCCCCGTGCCCTCTCCCACCCCCCACCCCACCTCTCTCCCCTTCCAGACTTGTTCCCATCAAGGTCCAAGCTGTTAGTAGAAGTCGGTCTGTCACCCCCCCCCACTCCCTCCCTCTATAGAACTATGGCCCGCAAGAGCCGCCTAAAATGGCCCGTGTTGTATCCCCCCCGTCGGGCTTGTACCCCCGACAAGGGTATGCACCACTCCTGGGCTCTTGTCCAGAACCGTTGTTGCTAACAAGTAAACTGTACCTGAAAACACAAAAAGATTCAACGAAAGGAAAAGAGAAACAACAACTAAAAGGGTGTTGGCCACTTGCGTGTCATGGCCGTGTCCCGGCCGACAATCCGATCATCCACTTCTTCCAGGTTCACGAATGTGAGTCTTGTGTTGTCGGTACTGTGCTGCAGTGTTTGTCGGATACGTCCTGTTCCAACAGCCGGATCTCTGTTTCCAGTGGGTGTAAGGAGCGTTGGTCCGTGTCTGACGCCTCGTCCTCCACCTCCGAGTCCCTGAGGTGGTCTCCTTCCCCTTCCGAGCATGCCTGGTCCCGTGACCCCTCCTGAGTTCTATGAGCCGTCCTCGACGTCCCGGGTGATGCCGATCTCCCCCTCCTGGATCCTGCCGATGTGCGGGAATGGTATGGGGTGCCTGTGTATCTCGAGTAAAGTCTCCGGGATCTCCTCCTCTGCTGTTTTGGCGAGCTCCACCGCGCCTTGTCCTGCGCTGCCCTCACCAGCTCCTCTCTCCCTGCCGTTTCCCGACTATTGAGGATCGGTCTCTCCTCCAGCCATTGCCATGCGTCCTCCGGATGGCTGAAGAAGTGCGCCTTGTCCTTGTAGATGACTTTGAGTTTTGCTGGGAAGAGCAGCATATACGTAATGTTCAATGATCTCAATTTGACTTTCACCGAGTCAAAGGAGTGCCGTTGCTTCTGGACCTCCTGACTATAGTCCGGAAAAATCATTATGTTGGTGTTTTCAACTCGGATTTCGCCCATTTTCCTCGCTTCCCGCAAAATTAAGTCTCTGTCGGCGAAGTTTAGGAATCGCGCGATCACTGGCCTGGGTCTCGCGCCCTCCGGAGGTTTCGCAAGGAGCGCCCTGTGCGCTCTTTCGATGACAAAGCAGGAAGAAAAACGGGCTCCAGGGAAGGTGTCCGTGAGCCACCTGTGCAGGAAGGATGCCATATTGTTCCCCTCGATTCCCTCCCTAAATCCTACGAATCGGAGGTTGTTCCGTCTCGCCCTGTTTTTGGCGTCATCCACCTTCCAGAGCAGCTGTCTGTGCGACGCCTGGAGCTCCGCCATTTCCCTCCGAAGTGTGGTTATCGAGTCCTCAGCCTCTCCAATGCGTGTTTCAGTCTCAGTCACTCTGGCGGAGAGGTTCTTGAAATCTTGGCGCAGGAGTGTGACTTCAGCGCCCACTTCCCCAATTTTGCCCTCCAGCGCGGATCGGGAGTCCTGGATATCCGATCTCGATGCCTGGATTGCTGCAAGCAGCCTGTCCGTGTCAGTGGCCCCCTCCGCTGCCGCGCCTGAGTTGTCCTTGGATGTCCTTGGCGCCGCGAAGAGATCCAGAGTGCCTTGTTTGGGATGCTTGGGTGGGAGGTCTCCCTTCCCCATCCTCACTGATTCAGTGGGGAGTCCAACTATGAGGGATGTGGGCAGAGCGTTTCTGGCGGCCCCTTCGTTGTACGCCCAACAGGGATCTAGATTGTCCAGGCACAGCCCTCCGTACGTCAAATCTCCAGTACCAACCCGTCACGAGGCAATTCCCCCGTTAACACCTCACTCTGATCGTCCAAGGTGGTGCATTGGGTTGGTGCTCCTCTCCCTCCCCGCCGATCTGGTAGCGGGTATTCCGGCCGTGCGTCTCCAAGTGACCCTCCGGTCTGCCAGACCCACTTCGCCTCGGTGCTGCTCAGTCCAGTGTGTCGCGTCGCCCCTCAGAGTCAGCTGTGGTGGGCCCCCCCTATGCAGAGGCAAGTCCAGCAAGGTTCCTACTGGGGCCCCCGTCCACACCGTCGCTGGTTGTAGCCTCAGCCCCCCTCAGGATCCTTTGACAGTGCCGCGTGAATGTACCGACTCCCCTGCTCTCCAACCCTGCGCCGCACTACCCCTGCTGCTTTACAGGGCTGGCCCTCTCTTAACTCTGGTCTCAGCAACAGTGCGGCCTCGGAGCGGTGAGGGGGCGCCTCTCTCAGGGTCGCGTGGCTGCTGGTGCGTGGTGGCCGCCGGTGTTGCCTGCTCGCTCCCCCTCGTGGGTTAGCAGTGAGGGCGTTAAGAGTGGGGGGGGGGGTGGGGGGGGGAGGGTATCTGCCACAGTCTTCCCCCGTTGCAGGTTGGACGCACCCCACCACCGGCTTCTGTGCGGCTGGGTGCGCAGGGCCGCCTTTCCTCACCCCGCTCACTCACCGAGTGCGTCCGAGGTCGCGGCCGCCATCTTGGTGAAGGTGGGCTCCCGGTGTCCGCTGCACCCCTGCTCTGGCCGAATCCCGCGTACCTCCTCCGCCTCGTCGCTGCAGCCGGTGTGGGCAGGGAAGTCCCGTCTCCCGCCGTGGAGATCGCAGGGGTCCTCTCCGGCCGTCAGTCTGGTGAAGCGGCCGCCATGTTGGGTAGGTGTGCCTCGAGCCTTAGCGGCGCCCACTGCACCCGGTCCACTCTGCTTGCGGCTCGGCGTCCCTCTCTGGTCCAGTCGAGGAAGCCTCACACCATGCCCCTCCGGGCTCCAGCCCCTCCGCAATCCGCTCCCCTGCAGCTTTCCCTCACCTCACGGGCGCCTTCGCTGCGTTCCGACTCTTCGCCCGGCGGGCGGACCTGCAGGCTCCCGGGCTTGGATGGCTCTCCGGGTTCGGCTGGTGTCAATTTCCGATGGCGCCTCAGCACATACAGGTAGTCTCCTGCGCCTTATGGGATGCAGCACTCTGCCCCGGTCCGTTCACCGAGCCGCCATCTTGTCCGGCCGTTACCCCTTCACCACAGGCGCCGCGCCAAGGTCGGCCAAACTCCCTCTAGATGGTCCGATTTCGGGCTTTGCCTCGTTCGTCCCTCTCCAGGCATCCACCGACAGCCAGTATGTAGTTTTAGGCCAGTGGAGACGTGTAAGTTGTCGGATATATAGATGTCGGCCGTCTAGGGGACAAAGTTGACTTTATTTATTTTATTTTATTTTAAAGGTTTTATATAGCGCTGGCTAGACCCTGGGGTATCAGAGCGATTTACGTGAGCATCAGACCATAGTTACAGGTTGCATTGTTACAAAGGTTACACAGTTATTAGAGCATAGCAACATAGTTACTTGTAAGGTCGAGGTAAACAATAAGCACATATATGTAAGGGAAAAAGAAGGCAAGCGGAGAGATTCTGGAGAGGAGGGTAGGAGCTGGGGAAGTAGACAGAGAATGAAGTAGGGAAAGAGGAGGCGAGGGTGAGAGACACAGCATGGAAAGAGGAGGGGGAGGGCGACGGGGACACTAACCGGTAGACGAGTCAAAGCTACGTCCAAAGTCCAGTAAGCTGTGATCCTAGGGGAAGTGGTATAATTTCCCTATCTCTGTTGCTAGAGGCTCCCTTTACGCAGTGGACTCTCTCAGAGGGGTCTGTGAGACCCCAAGGCCTACAAACTGGAACCTTCACCAAAAAGGGGAGAGGGAGTGCTTTGGCAAGGGGTGCCATACCTTACCTCAGCTGTGAGTGGCTCCCTTGGCGGAGTGAACTCGCTCAGCGAGTTCGCTGAGACTCCAGAGTATAAATATTGGATCTTTCCCCAACAAGGGGAGAAGGAGTGCTTAGTCAAAGGACACAAAGGACAGGGGGCTAGGCGGTGTAGCAGGCAAGGGGAGATATTCAGGGGAGAGGGGATAGGAGCTAGGGAAGTAGACAAAGAGAGAAAGAGTACTAGATGGGAACATATTTATTAATGAGTTTTATATGGCGCTGGCTAGACACAAAGTAATCAGAGCGCTTTACATGAGGAACAATAATGTTGCAATTTATATGTGTTACAAGTTACATAAGTATCAAGAAAAGCATTTAAAGAACATAGGGGACATGGTGAATGGAGCAAGATATGGTAAGGGTATAGGGTAAAGGGGTAGGAGGAAGATAGGACGTAGAGACGAGGGAAAAATCTGCCCACTGTCCAGCTGGGTAGGTGACGGCAGGGGGGCATAGTTATCAGGACATAGCTTTGTGTCTTATCCTTGTGGGCCCAGTTCCCGTTTTCAAGTGATCTCTTTGCGAGGCAGTCCTCCTTATTACTGTGCAGACCCCCCCTGCCTCGCGCCCCGGTGAAGAGTTTCCTTTAACCCCTTCGGTGCTCATGACGAGCTCAGCTCGCCATGAGGCACGGTTGAGCTGTGCATATGACGAGCTGAGCTCGTCATGAACAATGGGGCTCAAAAATAATCAGCACAGGAGGGGAAAAGCCATAGCAGCCAAGGTGTTAAGCACAGGCAGCTGTGCCCTTCAAGGGGGTCCTGCTTCAATAGTCTCTATCCGTTCTGCCACCTCTATTCCAGGCCTGCTCACCTGTACTCTGTAGGCCTTGCAAGTCATGTGGGGCTCCTCCCCCACGTTCGCGGTGCCAGCTTGAGACCTGCCAGCCCAGGAGATCCCCGGCACACCACAGTGCTTCTTTTTCCTGTGGCCATACGGCCTGCCTCCTCGATCCTGCCTTTCCAGGGAATACTTTATTGGTAGTTGCGGTGGGTTCAATTCTTCTGCCCGCACTTCTATAAGGTCCCACAATGGGCCGGATCCTGTGAAGTCCGGTGACTTTCTTTTGGAAAAGGAATACAGAGAGACTGTGAGGTTTGTATGCTATAACTAATACATTGTATACATCAGTAGGGTATATGACGAAACTGCCAATTCCACAAAGCAAAACAAATATTGGCTGCCAGGCGACAATTTACTGCACCATCTGTAGTTGTCACCAAAATGAAAGCAAAAGTTGCCCACCTCTAAAGACCAGCTACCAATTGGTCAAACATTGGAAACATTTGTACATAATAGGGAGGCAACACAAAGTAGGGTTCAATGATGCTATGGCTTTGGAGAATATTGAAAGGCATGTATAATCATATGGTTCATTTGACAGAACAGAGCAATGTTCCAATGATTACTCCTAGGAGGCTTCAAACATTATCTCAGGAATGGAGGTTTCAAGCAAATGTGTTCTCCAGTATTTGGGGTGTCTTTCATAGATTCACATGCCTGAATCATTCCCCGTCCTCGGAGTGGGAGTCCCACGGTACATAAAAAAGCAATAATATGCCATTATAACATAGGAAAAAAACAGTAATTCCCAACCAGGAAGTAAAGTAGCCCAAGCTACAGGAGAAAAAACTTCCACACTCATGACTATCTTAGTCATTTTGTATATCCCAAACTGCAGCCAATCAGGCGACAGCACCCAGCAGAAGGTTCTCCCCAGAGGCGCAGACTCTCAGATTTTCTACCGCGCGTCATGTGAATGGAGTCTCCCTGAGCTCTGCTCAGTACTTCTCTATTTTCCTTCTGGAATCTAGTTTTGTAGATGTCTTCTTCTAAGAAATCTTTATTCAGGCCTTGTAACACTTGTGGTAAGCTCCAGCTGTTTAAAGAAGATCCCCACAAGAAGTGCACCTATTGCCTGTATCCTGAACATCAAGTGAAGGACTGCAAGATCTGTAGGACCTTCCCTCAGAAGACCCTCAGGGACAGAGAGGGCCGCCTGCTTTTGTGGCTACAAAAGCTCAAGGATACAGATTATCCTGCTTCTGAGGTAGGCAGTATTGCCTCTGGGTCTACTTCAGCCTCTAGGAAGAGAGCTGCTGAGGAGGTATTATCTTCTCTTGGGGCAAAGGTTGTAAGGAAAGAGCAACCTACTAAGGGGTCTGAGATGCCTTCCACATCTAAGGCTATTCCCCCTGTTAAGGAGAAAAATGGTTCATCTACGCCCCAGAGAAGATCTACCAAGAAATTGCCTCAAACATCTTCTAAAAAGACTTTACCTCAGAAACCTACCCTGTCGTCGACGATGCCGTAGTTGACTCCGTCATCGACGAAGATCTCCGTCGACGCTACGTCCACGTCTACAGTAACCTTTTCTTCTCCTAAGCCTGAGATGATTCTGTCAACAGCGTCTTCATCGCCGACGATGGTCTATGTTACTGTTAGACCTATCTCGTCGACGGCAGAGTCTTCTTCTTCTGCCGTTGTCGGCGCCTCAACGACGGTCAACATAAAGAAGATTCCATTGACGTTTCCTTCGTCAACGTCATCATCGACGCTTGTTTTTCCGTCGACGAAGAAACCATCGTCGATGAGCTCGTTGACAGCTACCACACCGTCGACGAAGACACCATCGTCAACGAAGACACCGTCGTCGACGAAGACAGTCGTCGACGAAGACACCGTCGTCGACGAAGACACAGTCGTCAACGGAGACACCACCGTCGACGATGATAACTCGTCGACGTCTGCCACCAAACTCAGGTCAACGAGACCTTTGGTGGAGCCCCCGCCACAACTATTTTCTTGTACCACTCTGCAAGTTTGGTCGCCCTCTACGGCTTTTTTGTCGACACCAAAGCCGTCTTTACTTCAGAGGCATGGTTCTAGTATAGAACCTTTATATCCTCTACACATTTCACCGCAAAGGGTATCCCTACAGGTTCTAGACAAGTTACAGGATTCTGAAGACCGTGAGGAGGATTCTGTTATTGAGGAAACATTTGGAACGGCGACAAGTCCTTCCGAATTAAACATTAAATATCAGGAGGACTATCAAGAAGATCAGCATTCACCTGAGCAAGTGCATTTGCCTGTGACCAATGTTCCCTCAGCTCAGGTACCAATAGCATTGCTTACCAACCTTCAATGCATGCTGGATGACGATTACAGGCGTTTTCCGCCATCCGAGTCAAAAGGCTCTGTACCTCCTACACCTGTGGTGCAAACACCTAGACTTGATTTCAGACCCCCAAAGTCTCCTCCAGCTGCATCGTCCAATCAGCCGGACGAACAACATTCTTCTGACTAAGAAGAAAGAGAAGAAGGAGAAGTCGATGACTGTTCATTGATGTTGGAGTGGGAGGATTACCAAGTGCAAACTCCTTCTCCTTCACCACCGGCTACCTCTGATTCACCTCCGGTGGACGTGGATGGTTTCCACCTTTTAATGGAGCGGGCTACGAAGCGCTTCCACATTAACATGGAGCATACAGAGCAGGAATGCTTTCTATATGATTTTAAAGACCAGCCAAGGAAGCAAGCCACGTCTTTACCTATCATAGATTTCATCTGGAAGGAGGGAATTAAAGTTATGTCTACTCCGGCTTCCATACCTCCGGTTCTGCCAAGGATTGATAAAAACTATAAGGCTCCTGAAAAGTCCCCTGCTTGCCTTATAGGACAACCGAAACTGGATTCAGTCATCGTTCAAGTTGCACAAAAGAGATCTAGAAACCCTTCATCTCCAATTGCAGCCCCACCGGATAGAGACGGCAGACGCTTGGATGCCATTGGTAAACGCGTGTCAACAATGGCGGCTACCACACTCCGAGCTGCCAACTCATTGGCCATCCTGGGCAGATATGACCGACAAATGTGGTCGGATATCTCACCATATGTCAACTTACTTCCAGAATCCTCTAAGTCTGAAGCTCAGAAAATCCTGCAGGAAGGTGAAAGGATCTCGGCTGAGATCATTGACTCGGCTGTTGATGTGGCCTCAACTGGTTTCAGGCAATTGGCAGGTGCTGCTGTCTTACGCAGACAAGGTTGGCTGTGTTCTACTTCGTTCCATCAGGAAGTGCAAACAAAGGTTTTGGATATGCCTTATGACGAAGAGTTTCTGTTTGGTCCGCAAGTGGAAGAAGCCCTGCAGACAATCAAAAAGGACACAGAGACTGCTAAATCCTTGGGCACCCTCCAATTTCGTAAGCTGCCCTTTCGAGGAGCGAGAGGACGTGGATCGTCCTCTAACAGGCGGATCAACAGTCCTCCTACGGGCAGGGGAATCAACGCTACCAAAACCAGCGTTATCAGTCCTACGGCCAACAAAACACTAATTATTCACAGAACAAAAAGAAACCGGCCTACCCCGGGAAGGATAAACGACAATTAACTTTATCACCAGCCACCGCTACTGCCCCAATCTCACATAAAAATTGGAGGACAAATATCAAAATTCTACTCAAAATGGTCATCGATAACATCGGACAGGTGGGACTGGACATCGTGGCCAAGGGCCATGCCCTCGAATTCAAACAGTTTCCTCCAAACGTTCCCCCAAAGGGCCCACCTCCAGCTCATCTAAAAGAACTGTTTGCCCAAATCAATTTGATGTTGAAGAAAGGAGCAATCGAGAAGGTTCCTCAGATTCTGAGAGGAGCAGGATTCTACTCCAGATTCTTTCTGGTAAAGAAGAAATCCGGAGAGTGGCGTCCAATTCTGGATCTCCGTGCCCTAAACAAATATTTGAAGAAGCTAATGTTCAGAATGTTGTCGCTACAAGAAATATTGCATCTCCTTTCGGCTGGAGACTACATGACCACCTTGGATCTCCAAGATGCGTATTTCCACATCCTCATCTTACCTCGTCACAGAAAGTTCCTGCGATTCAGAGTGGCTGGCAGGGATTATCAGTTCAAGGTCCTTCCCTTTGGGCTGAGCTCGGCACCCAGAGTATTTACAAAGGTCCTGGCTCCGGTAGCAGCACACCTCGAGCTGGAGGGAATACAAATATTTCCATATTTGGACGACTGCCTTATCAAGGCCAGTTCTTACGCAGACAAAGACAACCATTTGCAGAAGTGTCTAGCTCTCTTTCAATCTCTGGGTCTTTTCATCAATGTCAGCAAGTCCCAGTTGGTACCATCCCGAAGATGAGCTTTCTTAGGAGCAACCTTAGACACTCAGCTGCTCCAAGCCTTCGTGTCAGACGAGAGACAGAACAGAATCCAGGCCTTGGCTTGGAATCTACTTTCAAAAAAGTCAGTTTCAGTCCGACGGTTCAAATCCTTTCTCGGGATGATATCGTCATGCATTCTTTTGATACCGAATTGCCGACTCAGAATGAGTCCTCTTCAGGAAGAGCTCAGTCTTCAATGGCTGCAGGTCTCCGGTTCATTCGAGGACCTCATTCAGATCACCCCTCGCATTCGGTTTTCCCTTCTTTGGTGGATACAAAAAAAGAATCTGCAACAGGATTGCGCGTTCCTTCAGGATGCACCAAACTTTACAATCACCACAGACGCATCCCTCGAAGGTTGGGGAGCTCATCTTCAGGGACTGACAATCAGTGGCAAATGGAGCCCTCAGCAGAAACGTTGGCACATCAATCTGTTGGAGCTGAGAGCCATCTTCTTGCTCTCAAATCATTTCGAGCACTCATTCAAGGAGCCACTGTATTGGTTCGCACAGACAATACAACAAATATGCACTGTCAACAAACAGGGAGAGACAAGATCGTCTCTTTTGTCTCAGGAGGCCCAGGAGCTATGGGCATGGACAATACGTCATAGAATCAATCTTCTGGCGGTTCATGTACTGGGAACGGAGAACGTTCTTGCGGACACCCTCAGCAGGACGACAGTGTCCACTCACGAGTGGGAGCTTCATCAACAAAAGGTGGATTGGATCTTTCGGCAGTGGGGTCATCCAGATCTAGACCTCTTTGCAAGTTGGCATACCCACAAAGACTCTCAGGGGAATGTGTTTTCGATCAACTGGTCTCAAATATATGCTTACGCTTTTCCACCGATACCGTTGGTTCCCAGAGTTCTGCGGAAGATGAAGAAAGAACCGTGTCGGCTGATTCTTATTGCCCCCAGATGGCCTCGCCAATACTGGTTCACCGAGCTCCTTCTCCCATCAGAGTGCGAACCAATTCAGTTGCGTCCAATTCCGGATCTACTCACCATCCAGGACGGTCCGATTTACCATCCGGACCCGACATCTCTGAGGTTAGCGGCCTGGCGCCTGAGTACTTTGAATTCGCCCATCTAAACATCCCTGCAGATTGCAAAGAGGTACTAGCAAGAGCACCTGCTACAATAAAGACATACAGACTCAAATGGAAACGCTTCTGTATCTGGCGTCGTTCAGCTGGAGGTCATCCTTTTTTGGCTAAGCAAGAACAAATCTTACCTTTTTTCTTGCATCTGGCAAGATCGGGATTGTCTCATGCAACCCTAAGGGTTTTCCTGGCAGCGATTTCAAGATACCGACAAGATGGGTCCACTTCTCTTTACTCCTCAAGAATTATACAACAATTCTTCAAAGGGCTTTTCAGAATGTTTCCTCTGGTACGTCGTCCACCACCATCGTGGCATCTCAATGTAGTGTTAGCGCAACTCATGCGCCATCCTTTTGAACCTATCCACAGAGCCAATTTGAAGTTCCTTACGTGGAAGGTGTCACTATTACTGGCTTTGACTTCTTCTAGAAGAGTCAGTGATATTCAAGCTTTCACAGTCCATCCTCCTTTCTTACAGTTCGCAAATGACTCAGTAGTGCTCAGCACGAATCGGAAATTCATACCTAAGGTGCCTTCGGACTTCCACCTGAATGAGCCTGTCATCTTAAAGACATTTTTTCCTAACCCACAATCCCCTGCGGAAAGGGCATTGCATACACTGGACATTAAGAGATGGTTAAAATTCTATTTACAAAGAACATCTACTTTACGCAAATCTGATCAACTGTTCATCACCTATGGTAGATTCGTACAGGCCAAGCAGTATCTAAGCAAACAATTGCAAGATGGATCTCTGCAGCTATTGACTTTTGTCATACACAAGCAGGACGACCTTTACAAGCAGCTCCAAGAGCACACTCTACAAGGGCAGTGTCTTCCTCAACGGCTCTTTTTGCTGGAGTCCCTCTCCAGCACATCTGCAGAGCGACAACCTGGGCCAGTCAGCATACTTTCACCAAACACTACTGTTTGGATGCAGCCAGCGAGACCGATGCTTCAGTGGGTCAAACAGTTCTGCGTAATCTTTTCAAATAAGGTGAGCCTCTGTTTCTCTCCTCCTCTTACTGCTGTCAGACACTTGTTATGCTTATTATTATTATGCACATGCTCAAGTAACTGCATTTTATCATGCTTTTAGTAATGTGTGATATATATATATATATCATGGTTATGTGCACCTCATGTTTACAAGCTTATGCTACAAATAGCGTCTTCCGAACACGGGTATGTACTGCTATCTACTCTGATTCAGGCATGTGAATCTATGAAAGACACCCCTAATACTGGAGAAGAACAATAGTAACTTACCTGTAATCTGTGGCTCTCCAGTATTGGTGTCTTTCATAGATTCACATGCAACCCGCCCACCTCCCCTCAGAGGCTCTTAGGCTACATTGGTTACCATCACTCCTTGTGATAAAATCTGAGAGCCTGAGCCTCTGGGGAGAACCTTCTGGTGGGTGCTGTCGCCTGATTGGCTGCAGTTTGGGCTATACTAAATGACTAAGATAGTCATGAGTGTGGAAGTTTTTTCTCCTGTAGCTTGGGCTACTTTACTTCCTGGTTGGGAATTACTGTTTTTTTCCTATGTTATTATGGCATATTATTGCTTTTTTATGTACCGTGGGACTCCCACTCCGACGACGGGGAATGATTCAGGCATGGGAATCTATGAAAGACACCAATACTGGAGAACCACAGATTACAGGTAAGTCACTATTATTCTTTTTAAATCATATCAGCATGTGTTGGTATCCATCAGTGGATCTTTTTGTGACTCACCAGAAGAGAGTGCCTCATGTCTTTCTCTCATGAGTGCCCAAGGAGGAGTGCTCTAAGAATGCAATTCTGAACCTTGGATGTTCAGTCTAATATATGCCTTCTGCCTTTTTCAATTAAACACATGGTCTTGGATGGCTGTAGGTAATCCCGTACAATAATGTTTCCGGTAGCTCTGAATGGGTTCAGATTTGGTTTTGAAGGGTGTTTTAGGCATACGTACTCTGCAAGGGTGAAGTTGTTCAGGCTACCGGTGTTTCCCTGTCTTTTGTCTCGGAAGAGGTCAGTTGTTGAACCTAGCTCTCGGCAGCCTATAGATTCATGCTGGGCATCTGAAAGGTTGATATTGCTGACTAAGGTTTATCAGAGAAAATTACGAATGGTAACTTAGTTTATATAGCATTCATACCACACTTCTGTTTTTTTCTAAACACTGTAAATAACTTGAGTTGCTATTGCCCAATTTATTGGAACCGGATTTCTGATCTCATAAGCATAGAATTCTGAGTTGGCCTTGCCAGGATGAAAACTTGTGACTAGTAACATCAGCAACAAGCATATACCTCAAAGAGTGTTCTTTGCAGCTTAATATGTAGATGCAGGCAACTGAGGACAAGACATTTGTATGCAGATGGATAAGGTTCTGCTGATAGTGTAGTCAGAGGCACTAGATAAATTAAAAGCCGCCCTCTATCTTGCTTTCTTTGTAACGTAACCAACAATACATTTTATGTTACCACATTGTGTTTTTTTAGGAAGCCTGATTAGATTCATGCAGTTTTCCTGTTTCGGAAAGGAATGGTGCATCTTCTTCCTCCAGTGCCAGGTGTCACAGCTCAATGGGTTCTCAACTAGGGTTGTGCACATTTGGTGGCTTCTGTATGTTAGTAGTTGCCAAGGTGTGGTGTAAAGTACTAGGCTTTGCATTATCCTGGTGGTAGTATTTTCCCACATTGTTTCTTTTCTTAGGACAAAATATTCGTTAGAATAAATCCGTTTTTTTCTTCCAGAGGTCATAAAGAAATGTCACTTTAACCAATCTATTCAGTTGCCAGTTTTCTCCTTCCTGAATACATATACGGTGTGGAATTGACTGCCATGCTATGTTAAATAGACTTCTAGAGCGCACAAATACCTGGAGGTGTCTTGGCGCTAGCTTTGCTAACAGTTAGAAGAAAACCTCAATCAGTGTTATATAGCCAAGTTTTCAGGGCTTTCCTGAAGGCTAGCAGTTCCGTCATGGTTTTGATAAGCATTGGAAGGGAGTTCCATGCTTTTGCGGTACCGATCACAAAGCTTCTGCCTTCCCAGGAGGATCCTTTCAACCCGGGGACCACAGCAGCTTTGGCCGTTGCGGACCGTCACGTCCTGCCTGGGATATACCAATTAAAACTAATTGGTAGACTGCACAGGTTGAGCACAAAGACAGTAACCGGCCGTTTAAATTTCAGGTCTTGCGAATAGAGGAGGAACAGACTCCTTTCGACGCCTCAAAGGGTGTGGCTGTTACAAAATGAAAAATGTCCCCATGGATAGTGTTCTGCATCAAGGCATGCTGAGTGGAAGGTAAGAGTAGCTGGATTCAATTCACATTATGCCAGGGTCAAAGGAGCCATTGCTGTGTCCTTAAAGATGGTGGTCTCAAGAATGCAGACAAAGAGTTGAAACGGGTCGACTTGGTTTCACATTCATACAAATGTAAAGCATTAATGTCATTACTCTCGTGCCAGATATAAGCTTTGTTTAGAAGATGATTGGTTTCATATACGTTGTGGGAGCTTGTTGGATATTAATGAGGAATATTTGTAAGGCAAAGAATATTATTATCCATTAAACGATGTTATAGGAACTTCACTAGCTGTTAATTTACTTCAAGCATCATGGATGGCACAACATTTCTATCCTTGAACAAAGAGAAACAGAGCTGCTCATTACAGGGATAGGCTCACATAATGGCGACACTCGGTACATAACATATCCAGAAGATGCCTGGCATCAGTGGTATCCCTATATTACAAAAGGTAATACACCTCGTTGACTTCTTTGACCATTTGAAAAATAAAATCTGGCATAACAAACCAAAAACAACCACTCAACAAAGAACTGTGGTTTCTAGCAGCAAATTCTTGTCAATCTGCACCCTTCTTTGGAGGAGAAACTTGAGGCATCTATTGCGAGAGCCATTACTGCCTCTCATTTAGTCACTGTAATTGACTTTTACTGTGGGCTTCAAGTAAGATTAGAGTGAGAGTGAAGAGTATGCAAATTCATTCATGAGAATGGGATGATGGTGTGAGATCATCGTTATTCCCATTTAAACCCATTCTTGCAAAAGCTCAATTTTCTACGTGTTGCCTCGCTAGTTGTGTTTAGAGTTCTGACAACTTTATACAGTGCTGTTCTTCAATACTGCCCAGTAGTTGTCGCAGAACACCTGGATGCCTCACTGGATGGAGTGCTTTATAACTAGTGGACTGGACTACACTATACTAACATGAGTTTTGATGGAAAACCGGGTTTATCCTGTATATACCTTGTCCCTCAATCTCTCCTTGCAGTCCTCTCCATTTCCCCTAACAGTCCTCAAGATGTCCAGCATCGGTCCAGGAGTGCCACATCCCTGCTCACATATGCAGGATACCAATCAACTATGTAAATTGCTTCCATCTACAATTATGGTATGCACGTTTATTGTATGTGGTTTCCTAAAAATCTGTCATGCACCAAACAACTGAACTTACATTTGATACCCCATACTAGGTGGCGTCACACCTGGTCAACGTTTCACAACACGAGTGCAAAATTCTGGGGCTTAATTGTTGCCCTGATGCAGTGGAAGCAATTGCAATAATTTAGGGACCCAGGCTGAAGCTAGGATATTTCAAGAATAAAGAATCTGCAATTTGCAACCAGTATCCATCAGAACCAATGCTGCCAAAGTGACACAGTCGCAGTGCAATCTGGTGTTCGACCAGCTCAAAATACTGGTAGTACTCAAGTTGTTCCTATGCGGTCTTCTGCACATGGTTTTCTCAGTATTCTCAATAATGTCTAGTTTCTATGGTTATAACAGTAGTACTTGTTGCCCCTTAACTATTTGGCACTATAATTCCTACTTGGTTGGTTGTCGCTCATAAGGAAGAAAAGTCAACGCCTGACATGGTTACAAGCTAGTTATTTTCATTGTTTCAGGTGCATTAAATGCTCACGAAGTTATCTTTGCCAGATCCAAAGCTGAAGTTCCCTCTTTCACAGTTACTAAGAAAGATATATCAAAGAAACTGAAGAAGGCAGTGCAGACAGGGGCCGAGGACAGGTAACAGCTGCACAAGTGTGTGTTTGTCTGTGTGTGTGTTAGTGTGTGTTAGTTAATGCAGGGATGCTTTATTTGCTGTTGTCTTTGCAGTACATAGGCTTTTGCATGGGTAAAACCTGCACTACTGGTGCCTGTGCTGCACTTTTTCTTTCAACGCGAGGACAAGATGCTCTCCTGCTGCCTGTGCTGTACCCGCATGCATGTTATTAAAGTTTTTACTGATGGTGATTGTGCTGCACCTATTGTCTTAGTGAGGAAGGCCTGCACTGATGCAGCCTGTGCTGTATGTTTTGTGTGTGATGCACTTTGTCGATCTTGGTCTCCTTTTCCCCAAACTCGTAGGGGATGCCTGCAGCACGGGTACAACCTGAAAACGCTTCTTGTGGTGGTTTCTTCTTGTCAGGTGATCTATACAAATTGTGTGTGTCTTCTATAGGGCACTTCCGTTCAGTGAGTTCATGTCCATTCTTTGTGGGAAGCTAACAGAGGTCGGTAATAAGGAGCCTCCTCTTTAAGGAAAAAGAAGTACCAGGGACACATGTGGAAATCGCCTTTGTGGTAGGAACCACCATCTCATCTTGTTAAAAGGGATGTGGGGCTATGCATGGTATTAATTTCAACATCAACTAGTGGTACTGATGGAAGGACCTCGTTCCGTATTCTGTGGGCCTCAATCATGAACTCAGGAGATAGACCCTTCATTAGCATGCACCTGCAAGTAGAGTTGTTGGAAAAAAAAAACACGAGAAACTGTTATACGAATGCTCTATTCACGCCTGGTAGGGTTATTATAGTACTTTGGTTCCGTGTGCCTGCTTGTGAACATCATGGGTTTGACTCCGAGCATTCCGGGGGTAGGTCTAGGTCGTGAGCCAAACCCTCCAAGATGGTTCATAGGCCTATGCCAACTCCTTTCCTTCATAGTGTAGGTATGACTTGCTCTATGGCCATGCTTTGCCCATCCTGGTGTTGATCAGTCTGGTGCTCTTGCACCGGGTAGCCTGTAAGTATCCAAACCTCTCACTGGTCCTTGCTTCGAATTGTAAAAGAACAGTATTTTGTACAAGGACCTGCCTTGGATGCTCTTTCTGTGCATCATAGAAACTTACAAGAATAAAGGAGAGTGGAATAAGGAGCACACGTTGTAAGACTGCTGTAGATCTGCACATATGATTTCTATCAAGAACCTCACTTTATCCAGTAGTGGAGGTTGAACTTCAGTCTTCTTCCAAACTTTGCAGTCTTACTTACGGCTGGAATTTTACCCATCTGAATACATTTCTCCTCTTCCAGAGGAGTTATTTTCAGTTCTGTTCAGCTCCTTAAAGAAATGCCATGCTCAGACTCCATCACCAAATGATTTAGGTTCTTTAGAATCGTCATTCATCTCAGTTACATACTGATACACTTATATACAAGTATTGTAATGTAATGTAATGTAATGATGTCTTGTAAAGCGCATGAATCACCCCACATGGGGTATCTCCGTGCTGTAGACCGCTGGGGAACCCGTCCTGGCTTTCCCTGTGAGATGGACCCTACTGGGTATCTCCAAGGTGAAACCAGGCATCCCCGGCGTATGTGGGGGGCCGTTGTGGAGATGAGGCAAGCTAATGCCCAGAGTTGCCGAGTGTGATCCCTGGTTAGAGTAGGCACCGAGGCGAGAATTATCGAGTCCGCTAACCCTGGTCCACGACCCTTCCGCGTCGGGAATTAAACCCTGGTCCCGGGCCGTCCTCTGCTTCCGGGTCTGCCGCCTCTAACCAGTGAGCCACACCACTCCAAATTTAAATCATATACTAATGGGTTACACTAAAAATCTGGTTTGGAATTGGTCATCCCAGATCTTGTTTTAAACCTTGCTCCAGAACCATTCCCTTAATCAGCGAAACAGCCTCCTGTTCAAGGAAAAATCCTCTAAAAAGAAGGCTAGGACAGAAAATTGACACTGATAGTGGGTCCTATGGTGTTCGGGATCAGTCACACCTAGAAAGGTATTTTGAAGCATCCGTGTATAAGGCATCATAGGCTTTGCACTTAGTTATGCCCTCTGAGCCCAATACTACTAGACTGACCTCTACTCTTGGTGTATAAGCCTCAACAGACCTCATTTTGGATATAGGGCAATCTGTTAATGTGTAGTCAGTTTAAACATGGATGAACCTACTTTCTGCAACTGGAGTGGCAATAACGTTGGATCCCAAATGCAGAAAAAAAGCAGTGGGCTCTATACTTTATGGTGATGGAGAAGCTTTCAGCACAGTATTCTGTGATCACAGCTGCTTTTGGCTGTGGCAAGTCATTGTCAGTGTCCCCAATTCTAGATAAGGAAGCAAAGTCCTAGGATAAGCAACGCGCTATATAAAACTTTATAAATAAAGAAAAGTGCCAAAATGCATGTTTATTCCTATTCTGTCACTGTCATATTTCGCTGGATCAGCATTGAGTCATTTGCAGAACGTTTCCCTCCAAAACAGTTTAAGAAATTATCTTATGCACTTCTAGCCAGGGTTCTCTGCATCACTTAACAATGAATAAAATCCAGTTGGTACTACGGGTAGTGCTAATCATGGCTCGGTGAGTATGTGGTGGCATGCATAGCTCTAGACATCTCCCTTTTTTTTTTTTTTTTTTAAACTCTTTATTCACAACTGCACAGTATGGGCACCAATCTGTCAAGCCATTCACATTCCATAGTACAGTCTTTTCCACATTTTCTTCCCAACCCATCAATGCGGTCATGTACAAGCCCAATACGGTATAAAAGCAGCAGATAAAGAAATACAGGGGTACATTTACACTATAACCTTCCCCAATCTACATTTCTATGAAAGTGCTTGCACGGCCATTGGTACATTGCATAGTGCTTCTGCAACAAGTTTAATTATCAACAAACTAAAGGATCAAAACCCCTGATCCTCCCCCCTCCCCACAACTCCCACCCTAGCCCCGTACGTCTCCAGACCAAATTTAGTCCATACTATACCACTCCGTCGTAGCGGGTCAGACCAGAACAGAACAAATTAGATTCTCAGGAACAACACCCCCACTCCAGCGGGCATTGGTTACCGGTATCATTCGCGTCAGCAGACCCCGTACCGTACTTCCATTCACACCCCCTCCGTCTGTGAAATTACCATCTCCGTCTCCTCCAGTTCCAACAGCATAACCTCCCAATCCTGCGCTATAGGATACTTTCTTTGCCCTCTCGTCTCCTCCCGTCTAAACACTGCGCTCTCCGCCCTGCCCCACTTCAGCATCTCAGACTGCCATATAGATACCCTGGGCGTTCTGGGTGACTTCCACCTCATCGTAATGACCCTTATCGCTAATAACAGGGCCAGATCTAGGAATTTCAGCTCAGCTTTTTGTTTTTTAGACCTTTTCCGGGACCCCACCAAGCAATATAATGCATCCTCTGGGACCGGAAGGGAGGTCACAGCACGCAGTGTCTGACAAATTTCTCCCCAGTAACTACTCAGATGTGGACATGCCCATACCATATGGAGGAAGCCAGCTTCATCTGCTTTACAGCGTGGGCAGCAGTGGGGGGAGTCGGGAAACATTCTATGCAATCTTTGTGGGGTAAGATACGCCCTATGTAGTATCATGGCCTGTATAAATTTAAATTTGACGTTCCTCAACACCCTCCTGGGATGCTCAAGTATCGTCAGCCAAGCTTTATCCGTCAGTACCCCTCCCCTGTCCTGTGTCCATGTGTCTCTAAGTGTGTTGAGTGGGATTGCAGCATGTTCCCTTATCCCCATGTATAGCCATCGTACTCGGTGGCCTCCATTTCCCATGTGGTATATTAAGTGGACCAATGTGTGTCTCGTGGGTTGAAGCCTCTTTGGGGCCCAAGTGGGTCTTATGTAGTGGGACACCGCAGCGTGTAGCAGGTACAGTCTCTGGGGGGCCCCCGTGGCCTGCAGGAAGGATTCGTGGTCCATCAGGATGTCGTCCCCAAAGAAGGCACCTACCTCCTCCACTCCAGTCTCTACCCAGGGTCGTAGTCTGTATTGTGTAAGTCTGCCCTGCTTTGATGGGATACCTAACAGGGGGATATTCTCCGCAAAGGGTACTGTATTTGAGGTGTATGCCAGCGCCTTCTTCCAGCACATCAGGGCTGTGCTCAACAGGGGGTGGCAGTCCGGGGGGATTCGACCCCTAGGCAGCAATAAAGAATGTAATTCTCCCCGCTCCAACCGGTCTGTCATGAAGTCTATTTCGTGGAGGTGTCTACTCGCTACCCACCTTGCGAGCCACTGGAGTTGACTCTCTAAGATCAGGCACTCCTAGGCCTCCCAATCTGGTCCCCAGTTGTAACTTTCGGAAACTGATACGCCTATGCCCCGTACCCCAGATGAGAGTTATCAGGATCGTGTTCAGCGTGTTAAATATCTGTTGCGGGAGAATGACGGGCAGATTGACGAAATAATACAGCATGCGGGGGAGCATGACCATCTTGTAAATATCGATTCTGCCCATAATGGATAGGGGCAGGGACGTCCAGAACCCCACACTGCTGCGGAGTCCGGTAATGGCTCTCCGGATATTACCCTCAATCTGATCCTCCGACTTTCTGTACACCTGTATGCCCAGGTATTTGAAAGTATTCTGTGCCACTGGGATTTGATATTCCCCAAAGTGGAGATGGGGGGGCACGGCCGGTCTCTAAAGTAAAAACCATTGGATTTGCCTGGATTAATGGCTAATCCAGACACTTTCTCAAAGCGGCAAAACACGTCCGCCATTTCAGTGGGATCCTCCTCTAGGTCACGTGAATACAACAAGATGTCGTCCGCATAGATAGAAATGAGGTGATGTGTTCCCCCTATTAATATACCCCGCCGTTCTCCATGCGTCCGAAGGGTTATGGCCAAGGGCTCCAACGCTAAAACAAACAAAATCGGAGACAGGGGACAGCCCTGCCGGGTGCCTCTGTATATAGGGTAACTATCCGATATATAGCGGCCAGTACGTGCACGAGCCGAGGGTTCCACGTAGAGTAATCTTACCCATTTCAACAAGGGGTCTGGGAAGCCAAAACGCCTTAGCGTTTCAAACATGAACGTCCACGACAGGGAGTCAAAACGCCTATTTCAGGTCCAGTGTTATACAGCCCGCCCGGGGATATTCCTGTGGCGTAGCAGCCATGAGGGCATGAAGCCTACGTGTATTTTGAGACGTGCTTCTTCCCGGGAGAAAACCACACTGATCCAGGTGTATCAAATCAGAAAGGTGGGGTTGTATCCGTAAGGCAATGGCCCTACTGAGGATTTTGTATTCTGTCAAGAGCATAGACAGAGGTCTATAATTAGTCAATTCAAGTGTGTCTCTCCCCGGCTTGGGTATCGATATGACCAGGGCCTGCATCGTAGAAGCGGGCAGTCGACCCTCCTCAAACGCCACATTGTATATCTTTTCTAGGACCAGTACTAGGAGATCTGAGTAGGTCTGATAAAACTCAACTGGCAACCCGTCCATGCCTGGTGTTTTGTTTCTATTCAGGGACCGTATGGCGACCCGAATTTCCCGCTGTGTTATGGGACCATCAACGTCTTTCCGAACACCCTCAGTTAGGGTGGGAAAAGGTATATCCCGCAGGAACTCTGCCACTCGCTCCGGGTCCTCCATGAGGGAGGGAGCGTATAAAGCTTGTAGGTGGGCATGGAACGCCCCGTTGATCCCGGACTGTGTGTGGACTATGCTGCCCGCTCCATTGCGTATCTGGGTAATCACCGGAGTATCCGGGCGATCTCGCACTAGGCGGGCTAGTAGGGTACCGGACCTGTCTGCCTCTGCGTGTTGCCATCGTAGATATTCCTTATGGTCAATGACCCGTAATGTTTCCAGGATTTCCGCATGGTCGATATTCCCTGTTTGCAGTTCCTCCCGTTTCTCAGGGTCCAAACTGGCTTCTCTTTCCAGTGTTTTTAGTTGGTTCTCGACTGCACAGAGTCTCTTATGAATTTCTTGTCGGGCCCCAACCAGTTGTCCTATGGCGGCCCCCCTCACTACTACTTTCATAGCATCCCACACCACCAAGTTAGACGTCTCAGAATCCCAATTTTCGAGGAAATACCTGTTTAGGGTATCGGACAGGGACGTTCGAAAAGGGCCGCCTTGGGTCAAGTCTCCAGGAAGGTACCGGGGTCGGTACTCTACCCCAAAGAAGATCAAGAGTCAGTGGTCTATGGTCAGAGAAACTTTTGGCTTAATATTCCATACTGCCAGTCTTCGCCACTAAGGAACCGGAGCACAGAAACCTATCTAGTCGTGTGTGCAAGTTATGGACAGGGGAATAATATGAATACTCCTTATGGGTCGGTGTAACTCTCGCCATGCATCCACTAGTCCCCATCCCGCAGCCCAGGCCGTAAACACCTCCGTCATTTTCGTGACCCCAGCCGATCGAGGGGGGGGGCGGGGGCGACCTGTCTAGATCTATGTCTAATATCATGTTCCAATCTCCTCCCAATATCCATGGGATGTCGGCCCAGTCGGACAACACTCTGCTTATCTTACCCAAGTACGTCTCTTGGTCGAAGTTCAGAGCTTATATACTGCCTATGACTAACAGAGTGCCATCTAGCGTTCCCTTTACCATTATGTATCTCCCTTGGTCATCTACTCTCCTTTCTATCTCAACACAGGGCGTCCCATGTCGGACCCAGATGGTGGCCCCCTGGAAAAGGCAGAGTATGTTGTGGAGTATATAGTGCCCCTCCATCGTTTCCTCAGTGTCTGCGCCTCTGCTGTCGTTGGGTGCGACTCCTGCAAAAAAGTAATCTGTGCATGTTGTCTAAGTAAGAACGCGTGGATGTGGTGCCTTTTCTGGACTGCACCAAGCCCACGCACATTCCAGGTGGCAAATTTATATGTTCCTGATCTTTCAGCCATTATCTCCTGTTATCTGAATCTTGAGTGCTGGTAGAACTTTCCTGTTATATTCAGTGAGTGTCAACCTGGAGACCCCTGCGTTCCCTTCCCCGAACAGAACTAACGTTGCGCAGCATTTCAACGGTGCTGAGCCGAACATAGAATTTATAAACTGAATGAACCAAACATGCTTGAATTCGCCATTTGGGGGGTGGCCTAGCGCTGCTCTGGCCATCTTAACTGCCCTTTTAGTGTGCCTTGGGCTTTACGGTGAACCAGCCCGGGGGCAACCATTCCAGGATGCTGTCCTTCGTTGCCATCTGGAGGTCCTACTGTAACCGGGGGCATATGAACTTATATAGGGGAAACTAACCAGGAAGACCTCACCTCCGATCCTCCACCACCAAGAGGGGAGTCCCCTCCGCAGTCCAACCCCCCTAGAAAACATATAATTACAATTCCCCGATCCCCCCGGATCCCCCCTGCATCTTAAGGTTACAAATAGAACTTAGTTATCATCAAAAAGGATACTGAATGTCATCAATCGGTCCGCCCAATGCAGACCGGTCACCACAGCCCATCAATTGTCCAACAGCGCGTCCGCCGCCCTAGATGTGACTGTGGGGAATAAGACCATGCTATGTTCCGAATCAGAGTGATTCGTGCTGTCCTCCGTGTCTGTGCTGATCTTTTCCTTCTCCTCCCGAAAACTACCCACCAATTCGACAAAGTCTATCTGTTCTTCCCGTTGTTTCTCCTTCGATGGGCCGCGATTCCCCGGTTTCCCTCCCAGGGCATTGGTGCCTCCTCCGGTCAGTCCCGAACCTTTTCCCGCGCCATCGGCAGTCGCATTCCAAGTGGTCCCAGGGCCTCCATCAATGTCCATTACGTCCAGCCACTCCTCTACGTCCGCCGGACTCTCAAAGAAATGCGTCTTTTTGTCATACACAATCTTCAACCGGGCTGGGAACAATAGCTCGTATGTCAGCTTGGCCTTTTGAAGTCTCTTTTTCACCTCCTGATATGACGAGCATTGCTTTTGTACTAGGTTGGTATAATCCGGGTAAAGAGACACGCGGCAGTTCTCATATTGTATGAGAGATTTCTCTCTCTCTTTTTGGAGGATGGCATCCCGGTCCCGGTAATTCAGTAATCGTACTATCAGGGGGCGAGGTGGGCGTCCCGGTTTAGGTCGCCCAGTGGGGATGCGGTGCGCTCTTTCCACACAGAAGTGTGCTGATAGGCCTTCTGCAGCGATATGGTCCCGGAACCATTGTTCCATGAATTGCGCCGCATATATCCCCTCGCAGCACTCCGGAAGGCCAATAACGCGAATATTGTTGCGGCGGTTGCAGCCTTCTGCATCCTCCGCGCGGTCCAGTAGTGACGTTACTTGCTGCTGCAGCCGCTGAATCAACGTCGTGTGGTCCTGTACCGCCGGGGTGAAGTCGGCGATCGCTAGACCCTGGTGTTTGACCTTGTCAGCCAGTTTACCATGGTCAGCCCGCAGCAGCGACAGGTTGGTAGTGAGGGTCCCGAGTTGCCGCTCCATTACCGTCCTAGAATCCCTGATTTTTTTTCAAAATCAGGTCCAGTTTGTCTGATTGTTGACCCTCAGCAATGGTCGACCCACCAATGTTGGAAGAGGCTCTGCCACTCCCCGTGGCCGGGGCAGGCTGCACCCCCGCCATGTCCTCCCTGCTGTCCTGCGTCTTCGCCCCTTTGCGAACCATATCCAATGCGGCCAGTGGCTGACCAACCCTCCGCAACCCCAGGCAGCGTTTCACTAGGGGGTCCCCACGCCTTCTCTCGCCGCAATCTCACGTCTCCTGGTCTCCGCCACTGCAATTTTCCGTCCCAGACTCGCCCACCGTCAAGTGTACGGTCGGAGCGAGGCCTCCTCTCAAGGCGTAGACCGTCTCGGCCACACGAGCCCACAGTCCTGATGTGCCCCGGCCCGGCTGTCACCACACGGTCACCCCGCCGGTCTCTAAGGCCAGTCGGGGCAAAGAGAGAGGAGAGTTCTGTGGGTGGAGGTCATACAGGGGGGGGAGGTGGAGCAGGCAGCCCCCTCAGGCAAGGAATCCAAGTTCCACACCGTTCAGTTATAGGTGCAGGGACCGCTATTAACAAGGCACCAGCTGCAGGAGCCTCACACTCCACAGCCCACTCACGGATTTCTCTGAAGCGCTGCCGGGCTGGATCCCCAGCCGGCCTGGCGCTCGGAATAGTTCTGGGTCTCTCCCCGACTCCCAGGGCCAACCCTCCAGCGCCGTCCTTCCTCTGTGCCCTCACCGCCACTCACAGTGCTCCGGTCCACCGCCCCTCGAGATAGCAGCCGCTCAGTGATCAGGGCGCGTTCCGGTGTCCGCTAGGCCCGGGACCAGACGCCTCGATTTTCATCCGCCTGGGCGGATCCGGCACTCACTTGACTCCCCGGCTTCTCCCGCGGAGGTAGGCCCCAGTGGGCCCGGGCATCAGCGTGGGACTCTGCTGCTCGCAATGTCGGCCAGCTTCCCGTCGGGATCTCCGCAGCAGGATCTGAGCCACAGCGGGTGTTATTGGCCCTCCAGGCGGCAGAAATCAGGATTTTGCCCCCAGGCAGTACCGGAGCCCAGGCTTCAGGCAACCACCATCTTGGCTGGCTAGCCACGCCCCCCCCCCCCTCCCCCCTCTAGACATCTCCCTTAACCATGAACATTCAGGATAAAGTCATAGATCTGCAATTTGAATTCAAGACTCTGTTTTCACCAGTGTCTGACAAAGTTCTCAAAAAATGGCAAACTGAAGTAATGACAAAAAAATCCTTGAGTTCTTTAACTTTCACCTTGCAAAAGGGTGCTCACCACCCTTCTCAGGGCCCATTTCCAAAATCGTTCGGAAGGTCTTCGAATTGGATTTGTCTTTCCCAGATCCGATTCGTAGCCCTTGTTTCCGACTGAATCTTACAAAGTTCCAAAAGACCAAGTATGATGCGAAGATCGCGTACGCGCCAATCGAATCATTTCCAAACCCGATCCTGTCCGTACGACTCGTTTGTAGGCGAATCGTGCCACGCAATGGAGCCGAATTCCGACCGAGCGAGTACGATGCACGATTCGGACAGCCGCATCGACTCAGTCTCAGTGAGACGAAACGGTTGTCGGAATCGTACTTCGGGGGCCACATCAGGCCCCCTTTCACCCAGGGCCCTCCAAATCTGTCACAGGCGGTGCCCATGGGTCCCCCTGATCCAAGCACGTACAGTATGGCGTACAAGCCACAGGGTGTCCACTTTTCCCCACCCACCCCTTTTTGCTATGGGAGCCTGTGAATGCGTCGGTACATAGGCTCCCATTGAGTTCAATGGGAGTCCGAGCAAACTGAGTCCATAAGCATACAGATGCATCGTACTTGCTCGATCGGACACCCAAAGCACGTTTCGCTGGGAAAGCCCTCCAGATCCGAGTCGTACGGAGTGCTTTCCTAGAGAGATCGGATCAGGCTCCAAGTCTTTCAAAACATTAAAGACCTGTTTCATTTCAAACTGGAGGACTTGCTGCCAATGCTTCTTCCAAGGAGTGCAAATTGCACCCCAAACAAAGATCTTGTACTCAACTTTCTACTTCTTCCGACACCATAAAAATTGGCATGATTTCCTTTGAGGAGTTCAGATCATTTCTGTTCCAGCGATCAACAAATATATATCATGAGTGGGAAGACACTTTTCCTTTAAGTAATATGGTCTTCCATCACTCACGGCCAATATTTTTAAAGCTAATTACTGACCTACTCATGAGGCCTTTTCTCTGGGTCCACATGCAGTCCGTTATTGCGGATCACAATCAGTTTTGTGTGCTGATGTTTACAACTGATGTCCCAAGAAGTCATGTACTGCAAAAAATGGTTTGGGGTGAAAAGGCATGGAGGATTCCCTGGTCTCCAGTTGTATCATTTAAGCTTGCTCCCCATGTTGCCAGGGCTCCTCCTACTGATTGTTATCCTAAAATGAAAACCAACTCTTAACCTCAAGGTAGCGGGGGCAGAGCAACTCAAGGCTCCTTCTGGGAAATTATGTGAGATGGAAACTCAGTAATAAATCCTTGTCCAGTCAGTACTTTTACTTTTAAAGAAGAAAATGTACTTTAGTGCACACAAGCTAAATACTGCACATGGAATCACAAAATGATGCATAGTGCACAATTGGCAAAAACATATTTCTGATGGATACTTCTAAGCCCACATTCCTCACCTTGTGAATATGCCCCAAACGACAGACAGGATACGTAAACTTTTTGAGCAGTACATCTGCTTGCCGGTAAGTGAAATTATGTGTTCCACATTAGCGGCACCCAAGTATTCTTTTCTTTCTGCACCTTCAGATGCAGATCCTTGGTCTTTTCAAAACCCTTTTTGCAAAAAATGTCACTGCATAAGACAAGAAGGTTCAAGCCGTATAGGGACGACATGTTCCTTGGGAATGTCTGCTCCTCCAAGACAATTTCATCACCAATTTTGCCCCTTTTGGAGGCTAAGTTAGGAGTTTCCAAATCTGACAATATCAGACCCTGCTGCCAGCCCAACAAATCTCCTAGTCCTTTTGTGGCCTAGGCCGTGGCTTGCAAAGGGAACACCCAGGCCATCAGGGACAACAGACGGGTCCTCCCCTGCCCTTCTAGCTGATGCAGTCCCAAAATCTCTTTTGTGTGTATTTTGCAGCACATAGCCACCCTTCTTTGGGCAGAATATTGTATTTTCTCAGTGGATGGTAATCCATCTGCCAAATGAGTCCTCACTTGTCCATCAAGGCTATGGCCTCCCATTTCTTTCAACCCCACCACACCTTCCACCCACAATCAGGACAGCTGAGGACCACATGTCCATCTGGCAGGACTTGGCCCGTTCTGGCCAAAGCGGCCATAGAGAGGGTTTGGGCCTTCCTCGTGTCTGAAAGTGGACCAGGAGCAGTTTCAGTTTCTATTACTTCCTTTTGGTGTCACTAGTGATCCTCAGGTGTTATCAAAAGTGATGGCAGTGGTCGCAGCACACCTTCGGTAGTCAGGGGTACCAGTCTTTCCCTACCTCGCCGACTGGCTGTTGAAGGCAGACTCACAGCAGGCAGTCATCAACCACCTCCAGATGACAGCAGACCTTTTAACATCGTTTTGGTTCTTGATCAAAGTGCTGAAGTCACATCTGACTCCACACAGGATGCCTTTCTTTAGAGCAATTCTCGATTCTGTACAGTTTCATACTTTACCACGGGAATGGAGAGTCCAGGTCATTCAGGCTATGATCCCGATGCTTCAGCCTCTGTCCTGGATCTCAGTGTGGATGACTAAGACTACTGGGAATCCTGACCTCCTGCATTTTCTTTTCTAAACTTATCCGGTTTTCTTTTTAGGAAACCAGGATGCATTTACAAAAATAATATTGCTTTATTTAAAGGAAGTTAAAGCCACTGTGGTTTGTTGACTCAAGCAGGCCACAATGCCTGTGGCTCAAAAAAATCCTAGTGGGTCTCAATTTATGACCTACCTCATGCATATTAATGAGGTAGGTCGAATTGCAACCCACTATGAATCAGAATTTCATGAACCAACCTTTCTGATGGATACATCTGCCTGTGGATTTCTCACCTTATGAATATCCCTTGCGCCAGCATTCCTTGGAAATTTTTCGTATCTCTTTGCGCCTACGAGGTCGTCACAGCGTCATGGCTCCGCACGCGGCTCCGCATGTCGTCACCTAAGCCATAAGAAGACCACGTCCGTTCCCTTTTTTCCGCGCTGTTGACGCTACACACAGAATGTGATCTACGGCATCAAATGCCCATGCGGCATGATGTATGTGGGAAAAACGGAGTGTAAACTTAAAGTCAGAGTGACGGAGCACAAAAGTAAGATCAGGAACCAAGCATTGGCATCGCCATTAGCACAACATTGGAAAGAATTAAAACACTCCATCTCCCAGTTACGTTTCTGTATAATAGAGAAGATCACACCGAAACAGGGTGTAGACAACAATCGACAGAAACTTCTCCAACGAGAACTATATTGGATCAAGACTTTACAAACAATGTCCCCAACAGGGTTTAATGACAGATACGATCTATCATGTTACCTATAAATGATGCTTCAGAAAAGGGACACTGTTATAGGAAGGTGATTCTTGCAATGACTTTACAATGGTTCTGCCTACACAAGTTTAGCAGTATATAAATGGAGATTAGCTGGTGAATTCAGTTTGACACTACATCCCACGTACATTACTGATATCACTCGGACTCAGTTTTGACATACTCGAGACACCATATGTGTTACTCACTTGCCCTAATACATGTATGTATTTTTTGTATATGTACACAGTTATACCTGTAACCCCAATTACCTACTACATTGACACGCATTTAGTGTCTTTCACCGACAGTTATGGCTTTTACACAACAATTAGTCTCCTGATTCGACCGTGACAAGAGTATTAACATTTGAACTGTGGACATACTTTCGTTAGCAACACTACGCATCGGCTCATCGTAGGAGTTACACATTCTCAGAGACTATACCTTATCTTTCATCGTATGAGTCAATCTCCAGACAGGTTATCAGTGATTAACGCTTAGAGCGAGCTCCCAATATAATTGGATTCAATCCGCATTCGAACCGTTTGTAACGGAGTATTAGTTAGTCTATAGAGGATTTTACTTTGATATACATTTTTCATCCAGTCTTGTGAAAAATGTCACATAGAAATTACTTATACTACATAGAAATCCTCGGTTTATATTTATAAAGGTGACACTGTTGACTAACAACAGCATTAAGCGTTAATAACACACCTTTTTAAGATGGCATCCGGGTAGCAACGGGCGATCGGCAGCATTGAATATTAGTCTGTCTATAGTCTCGGCATCTATAGTCGTGCATATTTACTACTGTTGGCCATGGCGGCCACCGTCTCAACATTCGAACGCTTGGAGATCGGCGAACTGGGATAAACGGGGAGAAACTATCATTAGGTATGCAGTTTGGATTCTTTCCGATTTTTTCCGTTTAGAACCATAGAGGCTTTTTAACAACATTGACTTATACCTGCTTCTGATCTTCTTTCAGATACGCGAAGATTGCTAAATTTCCAGGTAGGAAGCCGTGTTCTATTATCAGGTCGTGTAGAGATATATCTGACAAAGGACAGAGACTAATTTAGTCTCTCATTGTTTTTCTAACAACGTACAGGTTTAAAGTCGACCGACCGAACATACAGGTAGGAAATGAGATACTGTTAAGTAGATACAACAAAATCTTTCATGCTCATTGAGCTTGTATGGCCAGTCATATGTAGGCATTGAATTAACAGACCACGCATGTGGGTTTCTATTACAGCACATATCACCGCGATTTTCAAGTACACTCTGGTAAGCCAACATCAAATACCCCACTGCTCAGTACTAATTTGTTAGATGTGATGGCACATGTCACATAAAAAAGTTTTTCCATTTTCAGGCGAGACTCAATAATTATCAACCCAATTAAGGTACGAGATTCCGCATTGATTTAGATGTATTATTAGCTACCATGGGCACACACAACAATCAACACATTTTCATTTTTTCTTTTAGACTTTCCCCTGAGGAAGGTACCGTTTGGGTACCGAAATGCATCGGGCGTGCTATATGTTAATGTTGACTGTAACATAAAAAGTGTTATGAGAACAGTTTCAAAATGTATATATAATGTTCAAGAATTGATTGTGATGAACTTATGACATGTGAAGTGAAACATGAAACCAAGAAAGATTAAAATGTATGAAAAGTGATGGTATTATCAATTAATTTAAATTGAAAACTTGAATAGGTGTGGGATAACACCAAGTGAACAGTGCATGATTGGACTAACCTTCTGGCTAGTCTTACCTACTCTAGAAGATATAGGCCAGCACGAGGGGACCCTGAATTTCTTTCTTTTCACCCGTCACCTCAGAGTTTGGTGGTTCAGCCTCCATGCTCAAAGAAGTCTGTGGGTTCCTTTCCTCAAGCACTGGCTGACAGAGATTCAAAAAAGCTTGAGCACTCTGCAAAGAAAGTTTTTTCGTCAGCCAGTATGGCTTTGAAATCCACCAACGCAACCTGTTTGTTGGGCATATATATTCACGCACTTATGGACTCTGCCAAGTAGATTCTCCCTAAGTTATCTGAAAAGGATCGGGGTAATTTAAGTGAAGTCTTGGCAGACGTTTAGGTGGCTGCTCGCCAAGTAATCCAGTTGGGCCTGGACACTGCAGATTCAGTGGCAAGGGTGATGGGTTCATCTGTTGCTACTAGGAGACATGCATGGTTGAGGTTTAAGGACAGTAAAGACACAGCAAAATCCTTGGGTTTACAGTCTCAGTCAAGAGGCTATAGCTACAGAAGGTACCGGGGTTTTGGGAAAACTTCCTTTCGTTTCCGTCAGCCACAGCAGCAGGAACAGAACCCTTTCTATAAATCCTACAGAGATAAAGGCAGAGGTCGCCTTCGTGGAGCTGGACGGCATCCCTCTTCCTCCTCCTCCTCTACTTCCCGACCCCTCCCGGTAATGCATCAAAGCAGCCTAGGTCCGCCATCCTGGATCATGTGGGTCCTTGGGAGGCCGGCTTACCCATTTTCTACAAGACTGGAAATGAATAACTTCGGACCTTTGGGTTCCAGATCTTGTAGAAAATGGGTACGCTCTTCCCTTCAGGGAATTTCCCCCTCCTTACCCTCCTTGTCAGAGGTTTTGCGCGGAGGATCATTTGCTTCTCCTCCAGAAGGAGGTTCTTACCCTGTTACAGAAAGGTGCGATAGAGGTGGTTCCAGAGCAGGAAAGGGATCAGGAGTGCTACTCCCGGTATTTTCTGATTCCCAAGAAGGATGGCAGGTTACGTCCTATCGTGGACCTCAGAATATTGAATCGGTTTCTCAAGCAGGAGAGGTTCAAGATGCTTACCCTAGCGCAGGTTCTTCAGGCGCTGCAACTAGAGGACTGGATGGTGTCCATCGACTTACAGGATGCGTATTTTCATATCCCAATCTTGAAGTCGCACAGGAATTATCTCCGTTTTACGGTTGGGTCTCAACATTACCAGTTTGCGGTCCTTCCGTTTGGTCTTACTACCCCACCTCGAGTCTGCACCAAGGATATGGCAGTGGTGGCTGCACATCTCAGGAAGTCGGGGATTCCGGTTTTCCCTTACCTGGACGACTGGCTCTTGAAGGCAGAGTCCCCAGAGATGGTACGTCATCATCTGCAGGTTACAACCCAGCTGTTGTACAAATTGGGTTTTTCGATAAATGTACCCAAGTCTCACCTGGTGCCTTCTCAGTGCAATCTGTGCATATGGGCGGTACTGGATACCACTGCGTGTCGAGCTTTCCCACCTCCTCAAAGGATTTTCGACATACAGGAAATGATTCCCTTGTTTTACATTGGAGCGGGTGTTCCAGTTCTGGAGGTCCCTCGCCTGCTCGATCTGTTCTCTTCCTGCATCCTGCTGGTCAACCATGCACGCTGGCACATAAGGGCGTTCCAGTGGTGTCTCCGCAGAGTGCGCTCTATAAATGACCGAACTTGAACTTGAAGATCTCCAGAGAAACTGCAGCGGATCTGTCTTGGTGGAGCGTGAGGGCACTCTGTCTCAAGGAAAGCCCTTCCACCTTCCCTAGTGTGGGGTGCACATCTGGGGAATCTGGCGATCAAGGGTCTTTGGTCTCCCGAGGAAAGGTTGTTTCACATCAACCTTTTGGAATTGCGGGCGATACGTCTGGCACTCAAGGCCTTTCTCCCGTCATTTTCCTGTCAATTAGTTCAAGTCCTGATGGACAACACTGCCGCGATGTGATATGTCAACAAACAGGGAGGTACGTCTCTGCAGAGAGGCCTTGCAACTGGACTCGGGATCATCGGATTTGCTTGATGACAAATCATCTGGGCAGGGTGCTGAAAGTGCGAGCGTAGAGTCTCAGTCGGCAGTTCTCCGCCAACCATGAGTGGAGGCTTCATCCAGAAGTAGTTCGGCACGTCTTCCAGACGTCTGGAATTCCTCGGGTGGACCTGTTTGCCACTTTCAAGAACGCGCACTGCCCGTCATTCTGCAGGCTCCCGTTTCCGTGGCAGGGAGCGCTGGGGAACGCGTTTCAGTTGAGTTGGAGTTGGAGCTTGCAACTCCTTTACGCGTTTCCTCCCATACCCTTGATTCCTCGGGTTCTGAGGAAGATCCGCCAAGACCGGGCTCAAGTTATATTGATCGCCCCGGATTGGCCAGGAAGGGTGTGCTACACAGACCTTCTTCACCTCTCGTCACACCCTCCTCTCCGTCTCCCTCTCAGGGCAGACCTCCTCTCTCAGATGGAAGGGCAAGTTCTATACCCCCACCCCCAGAGCCTGCACCTTCATGCCTGGAGATTGAACGGGGAAACTTGAATTATTTTTCTCTCCTGCCCGATGTGGTGGACGTTATACTATCGGCCAGGCGACACTCCACCAAGTCTGTCTACTATTATAGGTGGTCTGCGGTCAGAATACAATATGACAGCGCGGAACTGCAGGCATTATGCCCCCTTATGGATAGTGCCTGCAGACACAGCAGGGAGGCTACTCTAGCTAGTGCCTGCAATTACTGTCCGTTTAGCTGGAACTTGGACCACATAAGGCAAGTAGAGAGAGAGGTACTCTGTTGTGGGTTACTGAATTGTAGATCTCTCATCAAACACAGAATCGAAATTTCTGACTTGCTCTCGGACACTAAGCTTGATCTCCTGTTTCTTATGGAGACCTGGCTGGACGCTGACTCTGAGCCAGATATTTTAGAAGCTCTCCCCTACGGCTATACTATAGCCAGAATTGACAGGGCGGTAGGCAGAGGAGGGGGGATAGCGGTGATTTCTAGATCTCCCTTGGAATGCTCCCTTGAACCAGTTATGCTATGTGAAAGTGAGGCCGCTTCTTTATGCTGAACATCAGCTCTAACCATACGATGAAAGGGCTTTTGGTCTATAGACCCCCCTGGTTCCCCGACACGCTTCATGCCCAGTTTGCTGGAGGCCATTGCTCATTCAGCCTTAAGACACGATAAGTTATTGGTTCTGGGTGATCTGAATCTCCATTTGGAGGATCCTCTGAATAAGGGAACAGTTGACCTGCGCCAGGATCTTCAGTCACTTCACCTATACCTGAAATCATGTTCTCCTACTCATCAGCACGGACACCTACTTGATCCGGTGTTCGCCAGCTGGGAGAATGTAGTGGTGTCCACCCCCATCCCCGTTCCATGGTCGGATCACTTTCTGGTGCCGTTTGGGATAAGGGTACCAGAGACTGATAGCCAGGATATAGTGAGGGGCAATCACCCGTGTAGGAAATGGAACATTTTTGTACAGGATGATTTTAATAGAGAGCTGATAGTGGGTGGGCCCCCGGGTGGCTCAGATAGTGAAACCGCCTGTATGAATTTGGATAGGCGCATAATGGACGCTCTCAATAAGGTGGCTCCACTGCTCTTGAACAAAGTTAGGGGCAGGGTACATAAATCTGTGCCCTGGTTTACCCCTGCTCTACATCTCGTAAAAGCTGATTGTAAACGTCTGGAGAGGCAGTGGAGAAAGAGATTTCTGAACCAGGATAGATTGTAATATAGGGAGGAACAGAGGAAATACCATGGCCTTTTAAGACGGGCTAAAGCCACCCATTACAAGGCCAGAATTGGGATGGCGGAGAATTCTACAAAAGAACTCTTTAAAATATATAAGGAGATCTCCTCCCTTGCTGCGACGGCTCTGCCAAGCAGGGGCTCCGTTGAGGATTGCAATCAGGTTGCGAATTATTTCTCGGAGAAGGTGAAGGATATTTATTCATCCTTCTCTGGGATCGGAAGTAGGGGTGTTGAATTTGAGGAGCAGATGGGAGAAACGATGGCAGGGCTGAGACTGAACAACTTTACTGTTCCCTCTCCAGAGACTCTCAGTAAAATCTGTCTCAGTATTAAATCTGGTTCTCCGAGAGATCCCACCCCACCTAAGGTGCTGGGCGAGAGCTTGGAGACTCTTGAGCCGTTCATTAGGCATGTGTTGGAGGTTTCGTTCAATCAACACACATTGCCAGAGAATTGGAAACGAGCCATTGTTCTCACAGTTAAGAAGAAGCTGAACATCAGTCAAGATAAATTAGAAAATCTGCGACCCATCTCGCTTTTGGCATTCTTGGCAAAGGAAGCCGAGAAGGTGGCTAATCGTCAACTCATGACACATCTGGAAGAAGCGGGTCTCCTGCATCCGTCACAATCGGGATTTTGCGCGGGTTATTCCACAGAAACTGCTTTACTACGCGCCACGGAAACCATTAGACAGAGGGCTGATGCCGGCCACACTATGGCTCTGATCATGTTAGACCTCAGTGCCGCCTTCGACACTGTAGCACATTACACCTTGCTGCAGTGTCTGAACAAGGGCGGGGTCTCTGGCCCGGCCCTGAAATGACTGAAGTCCTTCCTGGTAGGCCGCAGTTTCCAGGTTAGACACAGTGCACATTACTCCAATGATTTTAAATTGGAGGCAGGAGTGCCTCAGGGTTCTTCCCTAAGCCCCACCCTGTTCAACCTGTACATGACTCCTTTGGCGGAGATAGTACAGGATTTTGGAGTTGGGGTTGTCTCTTATGCTGATGACACCCAGCTGCTGATCTCCCTATCCCAAGCACCAGAGGTAGCGGCCTCTAACTTCAGGGCTTGCATGCAGGAGCTGGCCTCCTGGATGGATAAGAACTGTCTGAAGTTGAATGGCAGCAAGACAGAGGTGCCTGTGGTGTGAGGTGACACATCGAGCTGGACGGCAGCTTGGTGGCCTCCGAGTCTGGGCCCTACCCCCATTCCATGCACTGAGGTGAAAAACCTGGGGGTCTGGGTGGATTCCACTCTTTCCTATGATGGACATATTAGTAGGGTAGTGGGGAAATGTTTTGGAGTCCTAAAAAATCTGCGCAAAACGTTAAATCTCCTCCCTATAGGAGCTAGGAAGACGATGGTGCATACTCTTATTACCTCTCGCCTAGACTATGGCAACATTCTCTACCTTGGGGCCACAGCAAAAGGTCTGGGGAGACTACAGGTCTTGCAGAATGCTGCAGCACGGTTAGTTCTCATGCAGCCTAGGAGGGCGGCTTCAAAAAAAGCCTTGGACTCACTGCACTGACTCCCAGTACAGAAAAGAGTGATGTTTAAGGCTTTATGCACCTGTCACCCCATCTCCCAGAACCTTGGCCCCTCATATCTGAGTGACTTGGTCACCAGGTATGTACCAGACAGGTCCCTTAGATCCAGTAGGACCGGCCTGATGAAAATTCCGAAGGTAAAGAAGGCCAGAATGGGAGGCCGTTCCTTTAGGTTTCTGGCAGCTCAGAACTGGAACAAACTCCCTGTAAAACTCAGGGTGGAGATCTCTGAAGCCAAGTTTAGAAAGGCGCTTAAACATATCTGTTTTCCGGTTAGCTTGGAGGTGATCTTCAGTTGCGGTCAGTATGTCTCTTCCCTCTCATTCAGCGCGGGGACACGCCGAGATGGCGTAAACATGCGCTTTATACATTTCTTTATTATTATTATTATTATTATTATTATTGATCCCTTAAAAGCTCATCTTTCTGATGTTCTTTGTTTTTCTCTAAATTTGGCCCAGCAGGGTTGTGCTGTGGCCACCGTTACAGGATATTTGTCAGCATTGTCGTCATTTTTGTGTTTACCTGATCAGCCTTCTTTATTTAAGTCTCCTAAAGTCTTAAGATTCATTAAGGGGCTGACAAACATGTTTCCTCCCACTCCTTTTATTATGCCCCAGTAGGATTTGAATCTGGTGTTAACTTTTTTAATGGGTTCTTCATTCGAACCTATGTATGGTTGTCCTTTGAGACTTTTAATTTTTAAAACAGTCTTCCTGGTAGCTATCACTTCGGCCAGGAGGGTGAGTGAACTCCAGGCTTTGAGTTCAAGGCCGCCTTTTCTGACCATACATGCTGAAAGGATGGTACTTAGGACCAGAGCTGCTTTTCTGTCTAAAGTGGTGACTCCCTTCCACCTAGGTCAGTCCATTACCCTTCCTTCTTTCTATCCTCCCCCTCACCCATCCTAAGAAGAGGAGAGACTTCATCGTTTGGATCCAAAGAGGGCGATTAGCTTCTATTTGGACAGAACAAAGGACTTTCGTCAGGATGACCAGCTCTTTGTTGGATATGCTGGTTGTATGAACGACAAGGCGGTGCACAAGCGCACGTTATCCAGGTGGATCATCTTGTGCATCAAGATATGTTCCTCCCTGGCTGGTAAGGAGCCTCCTGTAGGCATTAGAGCTCATTCCACCAGGGCTAAATCGTCTACTTCTGCATTGTCTAGAGGTGTTTCTGTTTTGGACAAATGTAAAGTCGCAAATTGGGCCTCCTTTCACACTTTCACGAAGCATTACTGCTTAGATTCCGAAGTGAGGAGGGATGGCTATTTTGTGCGCTCTGTTTTTCAGGACTTTTTGGTATAGAAGGGTGGACACCCTCCTCCGGGTGAAGTACTGCTGTTGGATTCTATTCATAAGGTGAAGAATACACAGGCAGATGTATCAATCAGAAGAACAAGTTACTTACCTTCAATAACGCTTTTTTCTGGTGGATACAGTATCTGCCTGTGGATTCCTCACAGACCCACCCACCTCCCCGTTGTCATCCCTTTAATATCATAAAAGCTGAAGTATTAGTTATTTGATGTATTTTTGTGTACTCAAGACTTTGTTACCTCTATTCATTTATTGTTGTCTTGTTTGAAGGGCAAGCTTTAGTCTTTCATTATACACTGAGTGTATTTGTGTGAGTTCTGTATACTATGTATGCATTGTCTCTGTGGTCGGTTCGCCCGTTTTGCCTCAGTGGCACGGAAAAAATGGGTGGAACTGACGTCATCACGCCGATGTGGTCTTCTTATGGCTCCGGTGACGTCATGCGAAGCCGCGTGCAGAGCCATGACGCTGTGACGACCTCACCGGCGCAGAGAGCTACGAAAAATTTCCGCAGAATGCTGGCGCAGGGGATATACATAAGGTGAGGAATACACAGGCAAATACTGTATCCACCAGAAAAAGCGTTACCAAAGGTAAGTAACTTGTTCATTAATACATAGGTTGGGTCACAAAATACTAATACATTCGGTAGAAACCAGTGCAAGTTGCACCCACTTCTACCAAATACATTTTAGTAGATTCCTAATAAGAAATTGCAAATCATTCTTTGGTGCAATTTACAATTTCTTATTAGGAATATGTGTAGAAATACTCCCAGGTGGTGAAGTGGATTGGGAGATTTTTCTCACTGTTTCTCCAGTGCCTCCTGTACTTTCTCCCACTTTCTGCATCCGTGCAACAGTATCTCCAGCAATTTAACTTCTTTTGAGGCTTCAGAAGGGGTTTGACTCAAAGACAATAGCAAGGTCGTCCATGCCAGCAACAGGACCCGCTCCCCGCAATCCTTTTGAAGCCAGAGTTGGGGGTCCCGCCGGCAGCATCCAGGGCCTCAGGGGCAGCGTACAACCCAGTGCCTTTACCTCTTTTCCCCCTCTTCAGCATCCAAGCCGCTTTACCTTACCTATGGCAGCACATGACCATCCAATTGGGGGCAGGATAAATTGTTACCACCATGAGTGGCGGACCATTACATCCAACAAACGGGTTCTCCAAATAGTTCAGCAAGGATACTCCCTGCCATTCCTGTGTAACCCATCGTATATCCCAATCACTTCAGAGCGAAGACCATGTTTCCATTTTGCAGAAAGAAGTACAGACTCTTTTGTCCAAAGGCGAACGGGTTTTGGCATCAGAGATAGAGGCTTTATATCACTCCCAATATTTCTTGGTGTTTAAGGAGGAAGGAGGCCTTCATCCTATGTTAAATCTTCACCCTCTCAATTTCTTACTGAAAAAGGTCAAATTCAAGATGCACTCATTGGCATAGGTTGCATCTGCCCTGAATGCAGGAGACTGGAGGGTAGCTTTGGATGTGCAGGCTGCATATTTTCATACCCACACCCTTAAATCCCACAGGCGTTCCCTGCGGTTTAAGGTTGGCAGTCCCACAGGCCTTACGTCAGATTTCCTTGCTCTCCTTTGGCCTCACCAGTGCTCCTCGGGTGTTCATGAAAATGATGGCAGTGTTCACTGGACACCTTCAGAGGTAAATAACAAGCATTGGCATGAACAATAAGTGTCACGGGTGAGCCCTGTTGGCTTTGGCAATGCTTTTTTGCTTTCCAGAATAAATAATAGCAACAAGATACACTACTGTTGATGCTGTGTAACCATGTATCTGTGCTCCCTGCTGATCTGAATACTATAGCACAAAATAACTGTAATGAGATACAGCTCAGTATATGTTGTGTAACCCAGGCAGCTTTACATTTCAAGCCCTGAAGAAATATATGGAGGGGGGCCTGTATGTTTGGCAGCTTTTACAGCATATAAACATTATTGACCACCACATCTCCTAACATAAAGAATAGTGAGAGGTACTCCTTGTCGAGGTAAACACCCTCACCAAAGCCAAAATTCATCAATGTAGTTGTATAATACTGGGAAAATTGGATTTCTGCACAATTTTCTTAAGTTAGGATGCACAGTTTATTAAGTGGTTAGCAATTTTACCACTCTCATGGAGCAAGCTTATAAAAAGAGATGTTTTTGGGAAATGGTCCCAAGATCAACCTTTGGTCTGCTGTACCAGAGACAATGCTTTGAATCTCGATCTATGCTCCATTCTTACCTAAGCTTTCACAGTGCCCAGACTTTGTACACCTGTGTCTTAGCTCATACGGGGTAGAGTTGTCGTGTAATACAGTATATGCTTTATTGACCTGGAATGCGGCTACTTTGTATTTGAAGTCTAAAGTGATTCAGACTTTTTATCACAATCCTGTGGCACATGCTTTGGGCTTTGTCATACAGACCCAGACTTAAAGAGACATCTTTTGGTCTGTGCTTTCTGGAAACAAATTAATAACTTTTTGTTTTTGCTGAGGTTTCTTTAGCCTTGCTCCAGTTCTCGTTATCTGATGACACATACACCAACTTCCAACCCAAAGTGTCATTATTCTAAACCTTTTGTGCTACAATCAGGTCATGTATTATAGCTCAAGGATAACCTGCTGTCTTTGTTTTTTGTTTTTTCTCAGCTACTAAGGAGCGTAAAGAAAAAGTCACCCCCCAAAATTGCTGAAGGACAGCACCAGCAGTCCAGATGGGGGAGCCTCAGATGAACACAGCAGTGTCTTGACGGACAAATTAATTCACCACACAGATGATAACTGCAGGATACTGCTGAAATCAGCATGCAGCTGATACAACGGGACTGCACTTCATTGTCTGATGAGCTGAGGTCCAGATGATTGTGTTGCCATCAACAGTCCTCATACTCATAGGATACTCCTGCTTCCATCTTATTCCTGATCACCACCAAATTCCACTTGATTCAGTATTGTAATCAGGAGCCCAATAGCTATTGGCCTTTACTGCTGTCGCCTGCTGGACTTTACTTCATCACACAGCTGATACATTTAGGATCACACAGCAGCCACAACTGGTTATAGCCAAGGGACATGGGGCAAAGGCAGTGCAGCTGCAGTGACAGGACTGTTCTGCTGTGTCTAGATGGATGCTATTTTGATGACACAGCTGCAATTACTTCAGAACTGATGATCACAGGATTCAACCATCAATGCCACTTTGGTGATACCTCTGAGACAGGAAAGAAGTCATGCAGCTGATACCAACAGATATCACTACAGACCACCATGCAACTGATGTCCGGTGAGCGATACTGCAGTCATATAACCATTTCCTGCTGTCCCTCCTGCAACTAATACCCACTGGGCTGTTTTACACACACCATTCCTGTGATAACAGAGTTCAACTGTGGTTACCAGGTACCAGGCTGCTTCTATCTATAGGAGTAACTACCTCAGTCCCACCATTTTGATGAACACAGCTCAACCTACAGCTGGTACTAGTGGGGGTAACCACAAAACGAACATTAATCACAACTTCTGCTAGTTTATACTGAAAGGCAGCTGGAGGACTGAAATGACTGAATTTCTCAGGGAGTTTTACGGCCAACCTTGACAGTGGAAGTTATGTAGATTGCCATTCCAAAATTCAATAAATGGCAAAGCGGCCAACATTGATAACAAGGCATTTACCTGCAGAGGAAAAGTGGAAAGATAGCAGCATTTTACATACATTACCCTTTTTGTAAATTAAAAGTGTTGGTGATGAAGGATGTAGCAGAATTAGCACAGTCTGGGTCGTATCCCCCCATAAGGCATTTATGGAGCATTGTAGATCAGCAAAAGGTCTGGTGTTCTGTGACATTGCTAGTGATACTTACTGGTTTGCCATCGCGTATTCTGCAGTTGCCTCCTAGAAATATGGTATCTTGGCACATTCCTGATGACAGCTCTCCTTTATAAGGTATCTGGAAGTAGTTGTTGGGCAATTCTCTGTCCATCTGGTTCTGAGTTTGTCGCTGCCGGCGCCATAGCATTGAACACAGCTCTTGTTTACTGCTTGAAAATACATGTACAGATTAATTAAAGAGTTTTTATGAAAACCCATCTTTGCCATAATTATTATTTAATGAAGCGAGGTGTGCACACACCAAGTATCCTTCAAACAGGCGTGTGTGTGTGTGTTTGCTTCCACCCCCCTTTACCCCTGCATGTATGTCTCTCTGTGCACATCTAACTTTTTGTAATCATTATGGCGTTTCAAGGGGGGGGAGTTCTGTTTCGGAGATTTATACTGAAAGACGAACTAGATAAGATGGCACTTTAGCACCGAATTCTTATTCTTCAAAATGATGTTTAATGCATACTGTGTCCAGTGGTGTTTGTATTTGAACCCTCACACCCACAAAATACCTTGTTTTGTGTGAAAGAGCAGGGTGAAAACCCAACATTTTCTAGGAAGCCTTCAGATCCGGTATGGGAAGCAAGACAAATGCTCCTAAAAGACATCTTCCTTAAGTTTCAAACAGACCCCTTGATTAGTCCGTATCCATTTCCGCACAATCCCCTTGTAGATTTTGATTTCTCTGCAGCCTCCTAAAGACAGGAGACGTATGATCCTGATTTGCTGTGTTCTCAACCATGGGGAAGCATCTACCTGCATAGACTAGATTAGAAATCATTAGTAAGTTTGGTAAATGGTTTTTGTAATTGATTCTATTTCTTTTTAGGATTATGTTTTTCTGTGACTCAATTAAAATCATTCAAATGTGAGGTTTTGACCATCATTACGCAATTGAGGGAGCAGCTGGCCTCTGACCCCTGTGGGCCTCCTTCCACAGTGCAGATTTATTCGGTACCACAGGTATCGGGCATCTCAGAGATGCCACATAGACTCACCTTTGATGTGCTTCTAGACCATTGTCTCCAAGATCCGCAGTCCAAACGCGGTGCAGCCTAAAGAACTAAGGTGATCGCTTTGGAGAGACAATCTGTGGTGTAGACTTGACTGTTCCAAAGCACAATGGATGTGTTGCAGACATTGATGGAATTACTGCACAGAATTAAGTTGATCCTGAAACCATCCAAAGCTAGAACTCACCCCAAGCTGTAGTGCATTGGAGCACTGATGAACGTTTCTCTGATTCAAGTGTTCCTGCTGCTATAGAGTGCCTACCACATAAGGGAGTGGATTACTTTATTTGGTCTTAAGTACCGTACAGCTTTTAGTGTCTGTTGTCAAAGTTCTATTGTAGAGAATACCAATACTTACAGTGGGCTTTAGGACTGCCCCTTGCTTACAATAGGTTGACTTTCTTGTCAATCGCATTACCTCGTAGCTACAGGTCAATCTTCGTAGCACTGAAAGACGTTATACTAGCAGTGAGATCTGGGGTGGTGATGGTAGACACTGACACCACCACAGACCTATTTTTTAACGAAATGGATAATTTGCTTACCTGTAATCGTAGTTCGTTTCCAGGGGCATCTTCATCATAGTCATAAGCATTGAATAGTCCTGCCCACATATTATATATCTGCAGCCTGTAACAAAGGCTAAAAATGTCCAAATTAGATTGTTTTCATTGTAAATCGCCCAACCATTATCAAGATATGTGTGTCATAAACAGAAAAAGGACCACAAAATAATTTCACAACCTTTATTTAGCAAGGAATATTAAACATTCTTAGCCCATAGGCTGCATTCAAAACATAAGAGAGAAATAACTGGCACCATGACTTTGAGACCTCACAGAACACTCACTCTGTATCCCATCATGTCTCATAGGTAACAGTTAGGCCAGGTCTCTTTTACAATGATATAGAATCTAGAGCCCAAAGAATATGTAAGAGGCTGCATTAAACATTCGTCCCGGAAGGTGGGAGGGTTGCTTATGACTATGATGAGGATTCCCCTGGAACAGAACTAGGATTACAGGTAAGCAATGTTTCCTGCTCTCCCTGGTGATCCTTATCAATAGTCCGAACCATTGAATAGAATAGGTAGCCCATCCCACAAGCCTGGAAACAAAAACATTTAATAATTGCTGTCACAATTATGCAAAAAAGATTCTTTAAAGAGGCTTGTCCAACTTGAGTATTTGTCTGAGTCTAGACAGTAATGACTGGTAAAAGTATGTACCGATCTCCTTGTTGTCCTCATGATCACCCTATTGGAGTGAAAGACTGTATAAGCTTCTTTAGCACACAGACTGAATCTCACTGGCTCCACTTGCTGAAGTAATGCAACTAGAAAAGCCACTTTCCATGTGAGATATTGTAAAGAGGCTGTTTGTATTTGTTCAAAAGTAGTGCCCATTAATTTTGAAAGAACCGCATTAAGTTCCCGTGGGGGAGAAGGTTGTCTAACCGAAAGGAGTACCTTTTTTAGCCCTTCTAAAAAAACATTGACCAATGGCATTTGAAAGAAAGAAGTCTGTGTAGGAGACTTTCTGTAAGCTATAACGGCTGCGAGATGTACCTGTATTGACGAAAACTGCAGACCAGATTTTGTTAAATGGAGAAGGTAATGTAGGATTACATCTTCTGGGCCCAAAATTGAATGGAGATTATTTTTGGGTAAACCACAAATAAAACATTTTCCACTTGAATGCATACAATTTAACAGAATGTTTATGCATTTCTGCGATAGGTTTAAATGTCCATATTGGAGGAATTCAGGAGCCTTGCTGTCCAGCTCAGCAAGGGAAGGTTGGGGCAGAAACAAGGGAGTGGCTCAGCCGGTTGCGAGATGGCCGCACATCAAGTGGGCTTTGCCGGCCAAGCTCTATATCAGTGAAAATCCTGCAGACTTGCGTGGTCCTTACCCGCCACGCACAGCGATCCTGGCTCCCCTGTTATGGGGGCACAGTTTGATCCCACTACGCACCTGACCCATTGCTGCTGGGGAGACGGATTCTGTTCAACGTGTCCGGCCTTCGGCGCGATGCTGCTCGGCCTGCTGCGAGGCGTGGTGGCGAGATAGGCGCCAGATGTGTGTGGGGTGCACCCATCGCCTGTGCAAGACCCTGCGGACCCCGGGATCTGCGTTGCTGTTCCCATGGAGCCTGATGCCTGCCTGGCTGCTGGGTGAGTGACGCGCTGTGTGGGAGGCTTCTGGCGGCGAGATGGGGGTGCGCGTGTCGCACCTCAGAGCCCTGGGCCCTGAGACCTGTAGACCAGTGTCCGCTTTCGCTCCGTCCGGTTGCGGCCTATCACCGCGCATCCTGGACCCTGCGACGTGGGCGGCGCCCTTCCCCGCTGTCGTCTTCCTCGGGCCGGCTGGCACCCATCACGACCACTCTTTCCCCGCATTCTGGTGCAGTAGTGGTGTTCGCAGGGGCATCAGGCCGCCCGAACCTACATCTGGGCCCCCGGGCCTCATAACACTTGCTGCACTGACCCATTGCTGCTCTCGAGCCTTGCCTCCTCAATTGCTGCCCCAGCATGCGTTTGCTCTAGAAGCACGTCTCCTACTCTCTGGCCTACCCGGCCAGACTGCATGTTATAAGAATGGGTCCATGGCCTTTGCGAAAAAGTTGGATAAGCAACAGCACCTAGCTCCGTCCAACTCGCAGCAGGCTGATGGAGATGGTGCAAGTGACAATGATTAGGATGATCTACTGCTGTCCTGGTGTCCCCATTCATCTTGTTTGCTCTGGCCACCTTCCCTGGTTGCTTCTTGAGGGAACTGTTCTGTCGCTAATCTACCTGATGCCTCCCTCATTCGCAGCTCTCCAAAATTCTGAGTAACTACAGCATCCCCGCCTCTTGGCTGGATCACAGCATATAATGAGCTGCCCTCAAAACACTTGGTCTTCACCATGCATCACTTCTTTTTCTTACTGACGCTGGGGACATTGGGACTTGATGCTTGGCCTACCTATAGGTCTGCAGTGGCGTCCCACTTGATGTGGGGGTGTCTTTGTGTCCCTCATTGCAATGTTCAATTGAAGTCCGTCCACAATTTTAGCTTGGCCACCCTGTCCTTGTTGCGGGGGTGTATGCCAGGTGGAGCCATGCCTCCTTGGGATAATTTCCGCTTCCATTTACTTTGCTTCCTTTCCAAGTTGGGATTCCCCGGGAGGGGTGCGGTTGGATGCTCAACCTTTTTGGGGGGTTTGAGTGGACGGCGGGTTGGGGGTAATCTTCTGATGGGATTTCTGCCTGCTAATAGAGGCCTGCCATTTTTACTGTTTAGTTTTTTTTTGTATGCTGTGCACTGTACCTCACTATTTGTCGCTGCAGTCACTCACCCGACATACCTGTCACCATCCATCACGCATCATCACTGCACCCCAAAATGACAGACACTACGCTCTGGACCTAGAACATTTAGGGTCTAAATGACCACCGCAAGGCACGCCTAATGCACAATCATCTCATCAGACACCAAGTGGACATTTGCTTCCTTCAGGAAACTCTCCTTCTTACAGCCACCATCTCCAGATTACACACGAGGCAGTGGGGCGAGACCCACTCATCTTCGTATTCCAATTACTCGCGTGGCGTTTCCATTCTTATTCGTAGGGGGCTTCCCTGGCGCACCTCCCAGAACGTCATCGATGCTGAGGGTCGTTATGTCATCCTCTATGGCACACTCTTTACTCAGCCCCTAATTTTAGTTGCAATATACGATCTAAACTCCGACAACCCTGATTTTTTTATACAAGTCTGGCAGTTCATCTCCTCTCTGGGTCCTGCCCCTCTCCTATGAGCTGGTGATTTCAACATTGCACCCTCACATTCGCTCGACCTCTCCGGACAGCATGCCCTGCACCCCGCGCCAACTCACTCCTACACTCCATCATATCTGACAATTCCCTACTAGACGTATGGCGACGTGTTTAATCAGACAGGCGGGAGGGCACCTGTGTGAAGGTTTTGCGGGGATGCTGGTCCCAGCTGGACCTATGGATCACCACTCGCGATGCCTCTGCGTGGGTCACATCCATTGATCACATGGCCTGCACTCTTTCCGACCATGCTCCAGTCCGACTGCGTTTGCAAATCCGGCTCATCCTGCGCCGCATGTTTACATGGCGACTACCCCCTAATGCGCTCCGCGACATTTTTCTGCAAGGATATCCGCACAGCCATTGTTCTCTATTTCGAACACAATGTAGGCTCGGTCGAATCTCCCTCAACACTCTGAGAGGGTTTTAAGGTTGTGATACAGGGAAGTGCATCGTTAAAAAGTCTGGGGTTTTGCGATCTATCCGGGTCACCTAGGAGCGTCTGGAGAGAGAGAGAGAGAGAGAGATTAAGATCCTAGACATCCAACAATCTCATGACCCAAATCCTGACACCTTGGTGCAGAATATGGGCACCAAGGTGTCCTCCTGGGTTACGTAAAACACATATCAGATACGAACGGCAAATTAACCGCCATGCTTCTGGTTCTTGCTAAACGTAGGGTGTCAATCCACTGAGGGGCGAAAACCGGCACCCAAGGTCAAAAACTGGCCGGAGTACTCTGGCCACTGTCAGACAATACTGGGTGAATTTTGGGAATTGATGCCGTCTGCCAGCAGACCCCCTGACATTTGGGCCCCTCTCATCTCCTACCTACAGCGCCAAGCCACCCCAACCAGCCCACCACCTGACTCCCCCGCAATGGACGCACTGGAGGTAACTGGCGGTGCTGCCGACAAACCCCCATCGCCCCACCCGCCCCCCAATTCCCCTTACAGCCTACACTAAAACTCTGTATGGGTATCTTGGTCTAGTAATTTGCCTTTCAGGACTACATCCTTCTCCTTTCTGCTATATAATGTAAAGGGGTGTGTAATAATGACTGCTTGTGTGCTGCAATGGCAAATTGTACTTTGACATGTTGTTTCTCCTTAAATAAATGTTTTTAAATTTTTTTAAAGAAAAGGTTGGGGTAGAAACTCTGCCCTCTGAATTTGCACAGGAGGTCCGGTCTTCATGGCAACCTCTTATGTGTGGTTTCTCCGATAGGTAAAGAAAGTCTATGAATCACCACTGGCACGGCCATTCCAGTGCTATGAGAATCATCGTGATCCTAGACTTTTTGTTGATCACTGTTAGTTTCAGCGGAGTTGGCCAAAACGCATAAAGAAATTCCGCTGACCTACTTATCAAAAGGGCATTCCCCTTTGACTCTGGTTGGGAAAACCTGGATGTGTAGGCGGGGCATTTTTTGTTTCTTGCGGCTGCAAACGGGTCCCATTCTTGAAAAATGTCTTGCACAACGTCGTCGTGTAGAATCAAGTTGTGGACTTTGAGGAAATTGCGACTGAGAGAATCTGCTTGGCTCCTGGTAGGTGAATGGCTGATATTGTCAAGTTCTTGGCTATGAGCCACTTCCACATGGTTTGCACTTCCAGGGACTGGGAGCGAGAAGAAGTTTCTCCTTGCTTGTTTAAGTAGTACATTGTGGTTGTGTTGTCGGTTTGGACAAGGAGAGAACGTGTAATTATCTATGGATAAAAAGACTTTCGGGCTAGATGAACTGCTCTCAGTTCCAGCATGTTGATATGATACTGGTGCTCCTTGTCTGACCGAGTGCCCCAACCCTGGAGAGAGGCATCTGTGATCAGTGTCTTTGTGGGAGAATCCTGGTGAAAAGGAACTTATACCAGTAAGTTCTGTTTCTCAGACCAACATCGTAGCGATTGGATCGCAGTTTGTGACAGGATCAGTTTGTCTTCCCAGTGATTCAAAAACTGATTCCACTGATCCCCTAGACATTGTTGTAGAGGTCCTATGTGCAGTCTTGCGTGGGGGACTATGAAAATGCTAGAGGCCATGGATCCTAGTAGAGACACAATCTTTCTGCCCGATAGGTGAGGAGTGTGCAGGAAATTGCGACACTTCAGACTGATTGAGGATAGTCTCTCCTCCGAAGGATACACGTTTGTGGATATTGTGCCTAGAGTAGCCCCCAGGTAAGGAATGCTTTGGACTGTATGTTGCATAGATTTTTAGGTCTCGTCCTATTAATCGCACAAGCGATAATAGGACGAGAGTATAGAGGCTCATCCAAGCTCTGAAAACCATCGCGGATTACGTCGAGTGCATGTGCTCATGCACGCGCTTTTTTACCATTTGCTCCTGCCTCCGAGAACTTCACTTCAAAGTCTCCCCCGCCCACTGCTTCACACTTTCCACGGCCACCAGGCCGTGTCTCGCATTTCTCCTCCCCCACAGCAATGCCAAGAGCTTGTTATTAATGCTGGTGCAATCCACTTACTTTGTGATAATAATACACATATGTGATTAGGGATAACATATGAGAACAACTTTGACCACACATTACATCGAGTAACAATGTAGGAATGTTTTCAATGCACATCGCGTTAATAACTTGGCACGATGATTTCTCAAACGATGACACTCAACTTAGTATCCGTTTTTACTTGCAGAGCAACCTTTTACAGAAGGCTACATCCGATCAGGGACTGTCCAACCTCCCATTGGCAGAGCCCCCTTTTACAGAAGGCTACATCCGATCAGGGACTGTCCACCCTCCCATTGTTTTAACCAGTTCTTCCCTCTCGGGATGTTTCAGAAGCCTGTCAGTTACTTGTTTGAACCTGCAATTCTTCCTAATTGACCCTCTCCTTGTTAACAGACACTGTCTTGGTTTGATTATTTGCTGTGGGAGATTCATCACCCCGCCACAAACCTCTTCTACCTAGTTTGTGCCTTTCTGCCCTCTGTTAGACTCGTTTTTCCCTTGTTTTTCTGCCCTTATGCCCTCTGTTAGACTCGTTTTTTGTGCCTTTTGGCCCTCTTAGACTCGGTTTTTGTGCTTTTCTGCCCTCTGTTAGACTCGTTTTTTGTGCCCTTCTGCCCTCTGTTAGACTCGTTTTCCCTTGTTTTTCTGCCCTTCTGCCCTCTGTTAGACTCGTTTTTGTGCCTTTCTGCCCTCTGCATCACCACATCATCACTCAGCGCTACCCCAGCATCACTCAGCACCACCACAATATCACTCAGCACCACCACAGCATCACTCCGCACCACTCAGCACCACTCAGCACCACCACAGCACCACTCAGCACCACCACATTATCACTCAGCACCACCACATTATCACTCAGCACCACCACAGCACCACTCAGCACCACCACAGCACCACTCAGCACCACCACAGCCAGCACCACTCAGCACCACCACAGCATCACTCAGCACCACCACAGCATCACTCAGCACCACCACAGCACCAATCAGCACCACCCCAGCATCACTCAGCGCCACTCCAGCATCATTCAGCACCACCACAGCATCACTCAGCGCCACCCCAGCATCACTCGGCACCACTCAGTGCCACTCCAGCATCACTCAGCGCCACCACAGCAACACTCAGCACCACCACAGCACAACTCAGCGCCACCCCAGCATCACTCAGCACCACCACAGCACCACCACAGCACCACTCAGCACTACCACAGCACGACTCAGCACCACCACAGCACCACTCAGCACCACTACAGCACCATTCAGCACCACCACATTATCACTCAGCAGCACCACAGCACAACTCAGCACCACCACAGCACCACAACAGCATCACTCAGCACCACCCCAGCATCACTCAGCAGCACCACAGCACCACACAGCACTACTCCAGCATCACTCAGCACCACCTCATTATCACTCAGCACCACCTCATTATCACTCAGCACCACCACACAGCACCACCACAGCACCACTCAGCACCACCACATTATCACTCAGCACCACCACAGCACCACTCAGCACCACCACAGCACCACTCAGCACCACCACAGCCAGCACCACTCAGCACCACCACAGCATCACTCAGCACCACCACAGCATCACTCAGCACCACCACAGCACCACTCAGCACCATCCCAGCATCACTCAGCGCCACTCCAGCATCACTCAGCACCACCACAGCATCACTCAGCGCCACCCCAGCATCACTCAGCGCCACCACAGCACCACTCAGCGCTACCCCGGCATCACTCAGCACCACCACATTATCACTCCGCACCACCACATTATCACTCAGCATTATCATCAGCACCACCACATTATCACTCAGCACTACTCAGCACCACCACAGCATCACTCAGCGCCACTCCAGCATCACTCAGCACCACCACGGCATCACTCAGCGCCACCCCAGCATCACTCGGCACCACCAAAGCACCACTCAGCGCTACCCCCGCATCACTCAGCACCACCACATTATCACTCAGCACCACTAAGCCCCACTACAGCACCACTCAGCACCACCACATTATCACTCAGCACCACCAAATTATCACTCAGCACCACTTAGCACCACTCAGCACCACCACAGCACCACTCAGCACCACCACAGCACCACTCAACACCACCACAGCACCACTCAGCGCCACCACAGCATCACTCAGCACCACCACAGCATCACTCAGCACCACCACAGCATCACTCCGCACCACCACCTCACCACTCAGCACCACCACAGCACCACTCAGTGCCACCACAGCATCACTCAGCACCACCACAGCATCACCACAGCATCACTCCGCACCACCACAGCACCACTCAGCACCACCACAGCATCACTCAGCGTAACCCCAGGTTATAGGTGTCACATTTGCGAAAGTTATAACTATTGGCATTTTAAATGACAAAGCTATTAATTTAGCTATTTTCAAAACCAACACATACATAAAAAAATTGTCATTTACAAGACCAATAGCTCAAACTTTCCTAATGCGAGACCTATTGCATTGCAAATGCTTGTTTTTAATTGATCTGTAGACCTAGATTTTGCAGTGTCTCAATACAAATATGGTAATGCTCTTTTGCTCGTGATGGGGAGAAGCTCTTTATTAGTCAATCATCTAATTAGGGGTAGACAAATATTTTCTTTCTCCTGAAGATGCTGTGACCATGGCCATACATTTTGAGAATGTTCTAGGAGCCGATTTCACAGCGAACGGTAGCACTTTGTACTGATAGTGTTTCGATGCACTGATAGTGTTTCGTAGCAACTTCAAGTGTTTTGTGACATTGTGGAAATATACATCCTGGAGATCTATGGAGCACATTCAGTCCCCCTGATGTAGCTGTGAGTATCCTGAACTTTTCCTTGCGTATCCAAATATGCAACAGCCCGACCCGGCTCTATCCTCGACCTTATCTCCAAAGAGGACTCTATCCAACTCGAATCCATCCAACCCTGTGACTGGTCAGATCACCATATTGTCACATTCTTCATTAATGAAAAAGTTAAATTTAACCCGGTTCAATCCTCCAAGCCCAAAGTCTGGAAAAGAGACCTGAAAAAAACTCAACCCCAGCTCTCTGCCTCCTAACAGCTGCAACCTCCTACTCCCACCGACCGATGCCACGGACGTTCAATCCCTGACTGACCACTATCTCAACGCTATGACCTCAATAATTAAGGAGGCTGCACCCATGAAGCTAAAAAGAGTCTCTACTAAAATCTCCAATCCATGGTACGACAGGAGTCTCAATGAGGATAGACGAGACATGCGAATGGCAGAGCGCACCTGGAAATCAGCTCCCTCTGCACTGCACCTAAAAACTCTGAAGAAAAAGAGAAACGCCTATTTCAGGAAAATAAAACGCTCAAAATCAGATTTCTTCAGCCTCCAGCTCGACCAAGCAAAAATCAGTCCGAAAAAACTGTTTGAGCTAATCAGAACACAATCCAAGGAACAACCCCAACCACTCAGCACTGTACGCAAAGCACCCTCCTGTGAAGACTTCTCCGCTTTCTTTATCCAAAAAACTGACAACATAAAGAGCGATCTCCTCATTGACACAAGCCTCTACTCCAAACCCCACTGCATAGCACCCACTCAACCAAAAAACAATGCTGCATGGTCAACCTTTGGCACCTACTCTGAAGAAGAAATTGGCAAACTGCTCAGCACCTTGAAACCATCCAATCACCTCACGGACCCCCTTCCTGCTAACGCTGTAAAAGACTTTACCCCTTTGCTTCTCCCACTCTGGACTAAAATTATCAACAGCTCTCTTCAACAAGGAACCAAACCTGACTCCCTCAAAGTTGGACAAGTCACACCCTTACTAAAGAAACCTACAGCCGACCCCTCTGATCTGAACAATTACCGTCCCATTACCAATATTCCCACTCTCGCCAAACTGCTGGAAAAATGCGCACAACTACAATTGACTAAACACATTGAACAGTTCGATCTCCTCAACCCTCATCAATCAGGCTTCCGAGCAGGACACAGTACAGAAACTGCTATGACTCACATAATTGACAACGCACTTCAAATGCTAGACCAAAACGACACCTGCCTCCTCATCCTTCTTGATCTCTCTTCAGCATTCGACACTGTTAAACATGAGAATCTACTCAAACTACTAAACACAAGAATGGGTCTATCTGGAACTGTTCTCAAGTGGTTCACTTCCTTTCTACACAACAGGTCGCAGAAATTCAAGAGCAACAACCTGATGTCCTCGCCAATACCTGTAACGCTAGGCGTCCCCCAAGGATCCTCCCTATCCCCGACTGTTCAACCTAGTTATGGAACCTCTCACCACCTTGCTACAAGCATCCAATGTACACTTTCACATGTACGCCGATGACACCCAACTTTATCTCAAATTACAATCCCCCAAAGACATTCTGCTCCTGAACTCAACGATCAGAAGCACCCAATCCTGGCTTGCCGATAATCATCTCAAACTCAATGCTCTGAAAACAGAGTTCCTCCTGATCTCACCTCCAGCGAAGATCTCCACCACTCAAAGTTGGCTTAAACACCAAACCGCACTCAATGTCCAACCCACCATCGTGGACTCAGCAAAATCTTTAGGCATAACACTCGACACCAATCTCAACATGCAGCAACATATCAGCAAGGCATCTAAGGGAGCGAACTTACAAATCAATACCCTGAGGAACTTAAACCCTTCCTCCCAGCCAAAGACTTCCAAACCGCAGTACAAGCACTAGTCATCCCTCGAATTGAATATGGCAGCATCGCCCTCTGCGGACTCCCCTAACTACTACTGCACCCCTAAGAGCTTCTCTAAACGCTGCAGCGAGACTCATCACTGGGTCAAAAAAGCACTCTCACATTTCCCCTGACTTGAAATCCCTGAACTGGCTGCCTTTTGAAGCCAGAATACATCTGAAAATCGCATGCTTGACTCACAGGGCGGTACACCTGAACTCACAAGGCTACCTCACTCAAAAGCTGACAATCTCTGGCGGCGCCAGAAACACTAGAGGCAGAAACAATCTTCTGCTGAAACATCAAAGATTCCAGAAGGAAAAAACCTATAAACGCTCCTTCTCAGGAATGGCACCCAGGATCTGGAACTCACTCCTTCCCGAAACCAGGCTCATCTCTTCCACAACACTCTTTAAGAAAGAAGTAAAAGCTATCTTCATGACTAAATACACCTGAACTATTATTTCGGACTCTTTAAAGACTCTGCACCGATCTGTACTACTTGTTTGACCCCATTGCTTATTTGTATTACTTGTATTATTGATTTACATGATTGGCTTTGCCCCCACCTATTGTACTGTTAGCTTCATTGACTTACCTGTTTGACTATGCTCCCTCATGTACCCCTTCTTTGTAAAGCGCTCTGATATCTGCAAAGATCCTGTCCGCGCTATATAAAACTTTCAAAATAAAATAAATAAATAAATACATAAATTTAAGTACTCATAAGTACAGAATGGGTCTGAATTCTTGTTTTGGACCTTTTTATCCTCACCAGGGAACAACAAGAGTAAATTACTAATCTCCTTTGGGGACAGAGGACTCCCTCAATGGCCTCTTTCTGTAGCAGACTAGTGATATTGTTTTTTTAAGAGGCCTTGCTGATGACATAATATTTTTGTAGGTGGGACAGTGGGTGGAGGAGATCTGAAATGAAGTGAGGAACCATTTTACACAATATTTAAAACCCTCTTGTCTCTTGCGATTGAGTGCCGCTTTTCCATGTGCTTGGTAATACCTCTCCCACACCGTAGTGAGTCACGAAGAAGAGGGAAGTAATGACTCATTGCTTGGCAGGTTGTTTGGTAGAGGATGCAGATTGACTTTGAGAGCCCCTTCCTTTGGCTGGCCTGCGAAAATGTTAATGACACTGGGCTTGTGATCGTTGTTGTAGAGACCAGTGAGTGAGGGCCTTAAACCCTCTTCTGATACCACCACCTATCATATGTATCTCCTCCGTACTTCCTTTTCCGTCTCCAGACCCACAGCTTTGAGAGTGTCGAGTTCAGATTTCATCTTGGCCATTTCCTCATCTGCATAAGTACCAAACAGTGAACTTCCCGTAAACAGAAGCTTCATAATTCTGTAATGGGACTCTGGTTTCAAGCCTGTGAGACACAGCCAGGAATATCTTCTAACGCAGATGTCATTGGGGGTATCCATGCCCGGCAAGGTCTGAAGCGTCTGTGGCTGCACTGATTATTTGGTTGGATAAAAATCCACCTTCATGCTGGACTTCGAGAAAGTCTTGCCTGTCTTTCTTGGGTAGTTTTCTGTAAAACTACTGAGAGAGTCCCACAATGACCTATAATACCTTCCCAGTGAGACAGAAGCACTCCCCACTTTCATGAAAGAAGCAGATGTTCCACACATCTTCTTTCCTATGTAGTATACTTGTTTGCTGTCCTTATCTGGAGGGACTGAGAAGGAAGAGGCCACAGGATGCGTCTTACCTGCAGCAGCTATTGTGACTCAATCTGGCTGAGGGTGTCTTTTCTCAGGAACAAAGGGTCCTGGGTTGGAGCCTTATATTTTTTGAGAATCTGCAATGGAGCTGCTCTTAGATACGCTGGAGTCAAGGAAAGTTGCTTTGCTGGCTCCAAGAGTCCTGGAATCAAAGGTAAACGTGGTCCTTGCACCGCTCTATCATGTAGAGATTCGAAGATGACTGATGATGAGATTGTAGATGCAGAAATCTCAATTTTCAGTTTTGATGCTCTTCTTTTCAGAACATCATTAAGTGTTGTAAGGCCATCTATTTGGGGGCACTCTTGCTGGTGGCGTGTCTGTTAAGGTAGGAGAGTAATCCCTCACTAAGGATCAAGAGGTGGTGGACAAGGAGGGTGTTCTACATCTTCTATGCCATGATCTGGAATGACGAGATCTTCTAGATCTGGTTCTAACACATTTTGAACTTGATCTATGCCTTCAAGGAAACTTGGATCGTCGTTGGGACCTCGACACAGCCACATGTCTCTCTGGAAATGTTGATGGAGTGTCCAGAGATAATGCAGGTGGAGGAGTAAGTTCTGACAATGGTGCATGTGGGGTAACCCCGGATGGGGAATATGTCCATGAGTAGGCTGAGTCCAGACTATAAGTTACAGGGTCTTTGCATTTGCGCATGCTTTGCAGCCAACATGGAGAGAGATTCAGTGGCGTCTCCGGAGGAGGATTTTCCGCTGATTCAGATGGTGAAATCTGTACCTCTGACAATGTTGAACGACCTCTTGCTGTCGATGGCACTCAAGAAGTAGGCTGGGCTTTGATGTCGACTGTGACTTTTTTATCTTTTTCAACATCGACTGATGTGTTCTCAATGTCGGTGAATGCTGCATATCCTTTAAAGGTGGAACATCCTTCGAGGTCTACGGGTGTCATGACATCTATGGCAGATGTCTCTTGGGCGTTGACGGCTATGTTGTAGCCCGTGAATGCCTCAATGGCGCTCTTGCAGCGAACAGGTGCTTCAACATCAATGTAGATCGTGACGTTGCATGATGATGTGGCTTGGAAGTCAACGGAGTCCTTGAGGGTGATGTGTGCCTCAAAGTTGAAAGGCAAATATGTACCGATTCCACTTTCAACTTCGGCAAACAAACAGGTATTTTCTCCGATTTCGGCGTACTACCTCTCACTGTCGATTGGGTTCACCGTTTCTGATGTCTCTCATGAGATCTTCCTCTGTGGGCTGTTTTAGGATGGGAAGAAGACTGTTTGGAGCAGGATTGAGATCCCCAAAAACCTCTTGGAAATCCTGTGATTCCTCTCTCCTGGAGGCCATGCAGCCTTACTTTCTCTATGTCCTACTGGGTTCGGATTGACATCGTCTGGCAATGAGCATAAGAGTCTGGACGATGGTACTCTGTAAAAAACTATACAGACTGAGTATCAGTCTGTGCCTTCTTTTATCCACAAGAGGGGCTCTTCACAAAACGTGAAGGCATGACTGACAGAAATGTTTTTGCACACATTTTTCTGACAAAATGCCAAAAAATAGTAAGGGCTCAGTGCTCCAGAATCCTAACAGTAGGAGGTGGAAAAAAGAACTGGCCTAACCGTCACTTGTCTTGTGAGGCATGATGGGATATAGAGGGTCCTGTGAGGTCTTAAAGGAACAGTCCCATTTTTTTCTCTGTTATGTTTTGAATGCAGCCTATGGGTTAAGAATGTCTCATATTCCCTTTCATTTCCCTTGCTAAATAAAGGCTGTGAAATCATTTTGTAGTCTTTTTTCTGTTTATGATAGAAATACCTTTATAATTGTTGGGTGATTTACAAAGAAAACTCAATGTAATTTGGAAATTTTTAGCCTTTGCTATACTATATATATATATATATATATATATATATGTCTGGAACTTCGTAATTCGGGCCCTGGAGCCCTTGATCACATGACATGGTCAGATTTCACCCAGTGATTTGTAGTGCCGGACTAGTCACATGGCTCCAAGCCTATAGAAATAAATATATATATATATATATATATATATATATATATATGTTAATGTTAATGTTAATGTTAACTGGTATTTATTGAGCGCTCGTACGCCCGGAGGCTTCATGGCGCTATAGGAAGGAACAGGGCGCGTCAGTCATTTGATAAAGAAGAGGCAGCTCAAGGGTATGCCTGAGAAAAGAGCCAGGTCTTCAGAAGGTGTCTAAAACTGAGGAGATTGTCGCTTAGTTTGAGGTGAGGGGGGAGGGAGTTCCAGAAGACAGCTGCAAGATGGTCAAAGCAGCTGCCTCCGAGACGTTTCCTCTTGTACGACGGCACAGTCAACAGAGATTTATGGGTGGACCGGAGATGTCGGGAAGGATTGTATTTATGGAATAGGTTCCTGATGAATTGGGGACCTGTATCGTGCAGGGATTTGAATAAAATGCAGCCCGCCTTGAAGGCCACACGTTGTTCCACCGGTAACCAGTGTAAT